>NW_028270148.1:69177138-69499138 GCF_037043375.1 Chiloscyllium plagiosum | reverse complement strand
AATTTGACATATTTCTGCTGTGGTAGTTTGTGGAAGTATAGTTCATCTTTCAAAGTTTGTGAATGAGCTGCTAACCAATTAGGCAAGGCAAAGAATTTGTCCAACCAGTTCTGCAAGAAGTACGGAGGCTGCAGTTGCAATGACTTTTAATGTATAACACAAGAGAAATGAGGCAGAGGTCACAGAGATGGGAAAAAGACCTGCTCTTCACATAAGGTCCTATCCACCAAAGATTAGTTTGAAGGTGCTTCTTACACTTCCAACTTCTGAAGAATCAATACCCGATGCAAATCAGATTCACCAAGGAGATGACCAAGGTCACTGAACCATATCATTTCCTTCAACAATACCAGGTTAAAAAGGGGCTGCTAGTGCTCATGAAGGTCACAATTAAACATCTACACAACCGACCATTTTAGCTGGGATCAAGTGACATATCCAATCTCTACTAGTACACAATCTGTAACTGTATCCAAAAAAAGACATTCATTTGTATAATGCATTTTCATGATTAAGAAAGGAAATAGAATATTGTCCTTCATTGCTAGAGAAATGGAGTTTAAAAATAGGGATGTTATGCTGCAGCTGTGTCGGGTGCTGGTGAGGCCACATCTGGAGTACTGTGTACAGTTTTGGTCTCCTTACTTGAAAAGAATGTACTGGCACTAGAGAGGGGCAGGGGAGGTTCATAGGTTGATTTCAGAGTTGAGGGGGTTGACTTAGGAGGAGAGAATGAGTGGATTGGGACTATATTCATTGAAATTTAGAAGAATGAGAGAGGATCTTATAGAAACATCTAAAATTTTGAAGGGAATAGATCAGATAGGAGAGAGATTGTTTGCGCTGGTGGGAGGAAGAACACCTCATCTTCCACCTAGGGACCCTCCAACCATATGGTATCAATGTCGATTTCACAAGTTTCTCTATCTCCCTTACCCCCACTTGACCCTAGATCCAACCCTCCACCACCTTCTCGAATTGTCCTAACTGTCCATCTTCATTCCCACCTATCCACTCTATCATCCACTTTGACCTATTACCTTCAACCCCCACCTTCATCTACCTATCGCCTTCCAAGCTACCTACACCCCGGCCCCAACCCCCTCCCTTTATCTCTCAGTCCCTTTGGCACCACCCCCCCCCCACCCCTGCCCCCCCCACCCCCCCCCCCCCCCCCACCCCCCACCCCCACATTCCTGATGAAGGGCTTGTGCCGAAAATGTTGAATGTTCTGTTCCTCGGATGCTGCCCGACCTGCTGTGCTTTTCCAGTGCCCCATGTTTTATTCTAATATAATGCCTCCATTCTCAAGTTGTCTGCCATTTCTGCTACCTTCAGGTCTCCAAAACATATCAGGGCATCACTGGCAAAGGACAGCATTTATTCCCTATCCCTAAACACTTGAATTGAGTGGTTTTCTCGGTCTTTCCAGGTGGCACTTAAGAGTCAACCACAATACCAGGCCTGGAGCCACATGTCAGTTATACCAGTCAAGATAACAGATTTCATTGCATAAAGTGCATGACTAAATCAAAAGGGTCATGATAGATGCCATGGTCACTATTATTGAGAATTGCTTTATATTCGAGATTTTGTTAGTCAAATTTAAATTTCATCAGCGCCATAGTGGAATTTGAAACCGTGTCTCCAGAGTATTAGCCTGGGCTTCTGGATTATAACAACTACTGCACCATTTCCCCAGAGTTAATGTTCCCCACCCCAAGCATTGCTACAAAATGCTACCCAGTGGCTCTTGACTTTCACTTGGGATGTTTGCAGATAGTCTAACAGGTCAATCAAATTCTGAGCCTTCAGGGCCTGGATCCACCTTCTCAACACCACCAGCATTCTGGGCTAGCTGAAAGATAACAGCAAGGTCACTAGTGGAACAGCAGCTCTAGGATCACAAATGCTGTCATTCTGAAAGAGGACAGCAGGTTTGTGTGCCATAATGCCACTGCCACATGGTGCATCTCACCCATCATAGTAGCCTCTGGATGGTAGTTTGCTGGACTACCTTGAGTATGTGCAAGTCCCAGTGAACACTGAGATCTGCAATAATGGTGGTAGCAATCTGAACCTGTGTGGATCTCCATCTAAGTTTTGACTACAAAACTGGGCAGCCATAGCATGTGCAGGTTAGAAACTGAGATATTAATTACTAGATGTATGTCAAGGCAGCAAGAGCTGGGTATGAGGCTGTCATCATAAGAGGGTGTGTGAAGATTAGATGGGCGATCTGAATACTAGGCCTGAGTCCTGATTGCTATTGATTATTGCCGAGAGTGCGGTGCTGGAAAAGCACAGCAGGTCGGGCAGCATCCGAGGAGGAGGAAAATCGATATTTCGAGCAAAAGCCCTTCATCAGGAATCTCAAAATGTTGATTTTCTTGCTCCTCGGATGTTGCCTGACCTGCTGTACTTTTCCAGCACCACATTTTCGACTCTAATCTCCAGTATCTGCAGTCCTCACTTTCTCCTGCTATGTATTATTGATAAGTAATTGATGGGAGTGTAATGGATTGAGCAGTGTGAGATGTTTATGGTATCGTGGAAAAAAATGTCCTCTGAAGATGCAATCACCGTTGTTACAAAGATGCATTATATCTAGTATTGCTTGAAAGACTTAAATTTTGGAACATTGTGGAAAAGGGAATTTATTTTAAGTTTTATAAGCATACTTGGAGTGATTTCTTTAGAAGAGATCATTGAAAGTTCAGTGTGAATATTGGTGATTTCCTTTTTGAACAAGCCTTCCTAGAAATCATATGACTGGTGATAACTACTTGCTTTCTTGCATACCCTGCCGAGGCTATTATCTACCAACAACAAGTTGTGCTGGAGGAAAGTTTACTATGAACAAGCTGCCCAGCTTGCCATTTCTGAAAAAAATCTGCATCTGTTCAGGAAGTTATTTATCCCTTTGAAAACTTGACTGAAAGAACATATTTCTTATCTGCAAGACTTCAGAGACAACTATGGCTGATCAGTGCCTTGCACAAGTGTGCCAGAGCAATAGAGCAACAAACTCCAGAACATCCTACACTTTATCCTTTTCCCTTCAAGAATAACTGATTGGCCAAAGTTTTTTTTTCGAAAGTCAGACTTTACAGAGATTTTGTTTTTCCTTTTTCCTTGGAAGTGTTTATGTATGCATGTGTATATGTTTGTAATTGCACATGTTTTGTGGATACATATAGGGATAAACATTTATACTTAGATGTTACTGACTTTATGTTACTCAATTATTACCTTTCTATTGAATGTATTTTGTTTTGATAAAAGACCCATAATTTGGATTATTATGATACCTGATTGACAGATCATTTTGTTTAATTTCAGATATAAATGATGTATATAACTGGTCATCATAGTAACTGGAAAATTATTTTTGCTTTATGATTTTACTCTTGGAGTTGTGGGATTAGAATGACAGAGCACTCCTCTTGCCTTAGGTGTCACAACTTTCTTTTTTTGTATTCATTGATGAGATGTGGGTTTTGTTAGCTGGCTAGCATTTATTGTCTGTCCCTAATTGCCCTTGAGAAGGTAGTGGTGAGCTTCTTTCATGAATGCTGCAGTCCACTTGGTGAACCCACAATGCCACATGAGAACATTGAACTTTTTACAGAATGGTGGCAAGACCTTGTTCCTAGAATTCTTTCATTGTCAGTGGTACCAGCTTTTCTTCCCCTCAGAAAGCCTTCTCTTATTGCCATAAACTCTCTTCTGTCATAAAATATGGCTTATCTCCATCAGCTGACCTCCATGACAAAGCACCACATCTGTGAACTTGGGTATCCTCTCTCTGCCATCAGCTCCATTTTCCATGTTTTCAGTTGCAGCTAATTACAGTACGTTCTTTCTGTTAGCGCAGCTCCCTTTTAAGAGGCTTGGACTGCTTTTAAGAGCTGGCGCTAGCCTTGTATACTATTACAGCCTGTTTGAGTGTGCAGCCAGCAGCACAGTTCCCACTGGTTGCCTGTTACATCATGCAAATTAAGAGGTAACATGGTTTGCCTGGATTCTTAAGTTATGAGAAGATGGAATGCCATCTAGAATTTATTCCCTGGAAATTAGGAGTTTAAGAGGTTATTTGTTTAAAGTTTTCAAGAGATTAAGGGGAACAGATGAAGAAGAGAGAAAGTATTTTTGCAGTCGGTGATCTAGGAAAAACAAGAACCAGACTGTTCAGGAGGACAATTAAGAAATATCTCTTTACTCAATGGCTAATAGAAGTTTGGATCACTCTGGCAAATAGCAATTGATGCTAGATCAATAAATCTTCACCTCCTGAGATTTCTCCTCTTGTCCACTTTAATTGATCTAGTGGTGCATCAAACATTCTGGAACCATTTCTCTCCCTTTCCACTGGTATTTAGTTTTCATTTATTTAATTCTAGCAATATCACTCAAAGCAGCTTCTCCCTAAGAGGAGCAGCCTACTTTAAAGATGAACTGACTAGCAGAACCAGAACAGTGTTGCACTTTAGTAAGCCAAACCAGGGCAGGACATACACTGAGTGCTAAAACCAACCAATCCAGAGGAAAACTGAGTTGTGAGAACTGGTCACATTGTAGGAGTTTTTTTTTAAGACTTAAAAGCTTCTTCAAGTAGATAAATACAGACATCTCAGAACCATGACTTTTTGACCCCTCTGAAAATAACACCTTGTTAAAGGAGCAGCATTGTCACACCTGCACCCCCCTTTAAAAAAAATTGAAACATCAATATCCAAAGATAGCTTCATTTTAAAACCCATTAATCTTTTCCTGTTAGTACACTACAACATTCATATACATTACATTGACTATAAACTTGCAAACATGCACTGCTGCATTCTGTTCCAGTTCATTTACTTCTGCCATCGAACACCTCCATTTCTCATCCAAGTCTCGACAATGCATTGGCAATCACGTTTTCTTGTCCTGCCACACATACAATTTTCAAATTGAATGGCTGTAACAACAAGCTCCAACTAAACAGTCTAGAATTTGTGCCCTTAAATCTCTCCACAAATTTCAATAGGTTATGATCAGTTTATATGATTGTCTCAGATACATTATTGGTAATATAGACATTGAAATCATGTAACGCCAACACCAAGCTTAAAGTTTCTTTCTCAACTGTTGAATATTTCTGCTGATGAATGTTCAGTTTCCTGGAGAAATACCCAATAAGTCTTCCTATCTTCCCATTATCTTCCTGTAAGAGCACAGCACCGACACCCACATCACTCGCATCGATAGCCATCTTGAATGGCTTTGTGTAATTAGGTGTGGCTAACATTGGTGCAGTGATTAGAACAGCTTTCAGACTGTCAAATGCCTTCTGACAGTCTGCTATCCACTGAAACTTCTTGCCTTTCTTTAGTAATTCAGTGAGTGGAGCAGCCACAATGCTAAAATTTAGTATGAATATCCAATAAAATCCAGTCAATCACAGGAATCATAGTACTGCTCTTTTTGTCGATGGCATGGGAAATTCCCCGATTACCATTGTTTTTGCATTCCATGGGGTTGTTTCTCCATGTCCAATAACATGGCCCAGGAAGGTGACTTGGGCATTGCAAATTTACTTTTAACCAGGTTTATCACCAAGCCTGCCTCCTGAAGTCCATCAAATAATTCTGATAAACTTGCAAATGTTCCTTCTACATTAGACTAAAAATCATTGGTCATCTATACACGTGACACAATTGGGTAACCCGGAAATTACCTTATCGGTTAGTCTTTGAAATGCGGCTGGTGCATTTTTCATACCAAACGGCATGACTTTAAAATGATATATTCCGTTTAGTGTTACGAAAACTGAAATAGTCTTTGCTCTTTTGGACAAAGGTACCTGTCAATATCCTCTGAGCAAGTCCAATTTAGAAATGTAAGTTGCTTTCCCACCTTTTCAACACAGTCTTCCAAATGTAGAATTGGATATGCATCAGTTTTTGTAACTGCATTGACTTTGCAATAGTCCACACATAACCACTAGGTACCATGTGGCTTTAGCACCATTACTATAGGTGAGCTCTAGTCACTGTAACTCACTTCAATTATGTCGCCTTGGAGCATGCGTTCAAACTCCTTTTCAACCTGTGCCAACTTTAGAAGGTTATGCCTTCTAAAGTTGTTTAATTGGAACAGCATTTCCTATATCTACATCATGCATAATTAGGTTAGTACTACCCAGCTTATTTCCACATATCTCCCTGTGTGAGCAATAACTCTTTCAGGTTATTTTGATTCTCCTCTGGAAGGTAACTCAAAAATGTATGCCAATTTTTGACAAGCTCCTCATTAATTTGAGGAATGTCCAATTCAGAATCTTATAAACTTGGTTTTCACTCTGTGTTGTAACCAATAACACAGTCTCCTTTGGCTTTCCTTCCCTGTAAAAATACCTTTTAAGCATATTCACATGACATACCCTGTGAGATTTCTTTATGTCTTGAGTCCTTATCAAATAGTTCACTTCACTCAATCTCCTTTCGACTTGGTAAGGTCCACTAAACCTTGCTTTTAAAGGTTCACCTACCACTGGAAGTAACACTAACATCTTATCTCTAATAGCAAAATTGTGAGTTTTTAATTCCTGTCTGCTTCCCATTTCATTGTATACTGTGGTACTTTTAAATGCTGTGTAGCTAACACCCTCCCCAGCTCTATTTAATCACGCCCTTAAATCTGACACACAATCCAAATATGTGGTCTCTGAATTATAACTTACCAATTTCTCCTTAATCAATTTTAAATGTCCTCTCACTTCATGCCCAAAACCTAATTTAAATGGACTCAATTTAGTCGATTCATTTGGTGCATCTCTGATCGCAAAAAAGTACAAATGGAATTCCTTTATCCCAATCAAATGGATAGTCTTGACTATAAGCCCTCAACATGGTCTTTAATGTCTGATGCCACCTCCTAGCGCTCCCTGCGATTCTGGATGGTATGCAGTAGATTTGAATTGTTTTATTCCTGAGCTGTCCATAACTTCCTTGAATAATTTTGATATAAAGTTTAACCATTGATCTGATTATATCCCTGTGGGTAGTCCTTATTTAGTGAAGCACTTGACTAACTCCTGTAAAATCCTTTTAGCTATGATATTGTGTAATGGAATAACCTCTGAAAGTCTAGTGGACACATCCATTATTGTTAATAAATACTGACTCCTAGTTTTTGTTTTAGGTAGGGATCCTATGCAATTAATTAAGATCCTCGTAAAAAGGTCTGTCAAATGCAGGAATAGGTATTAAAGGTGCAGATTTTATTACTGCCTGTGTTTTTCCAATTACCTGACATGTATAACATGTCTGGTAAAATTCAACAACATCCTTGTGCAGTCCAGGCCAGTAAAAATATTTTTGTATTTTAGCTTGGGTTTTTCTTACCCCTAAATGACCTCCCACTGATAGTTCATTCGCCACCCGCAACAACTCCTTTCTATAGTCCACTGGCAATACAACTTGATGAACTTCTGCCCATTTCTCCTCTGCCTGAATACATAATGGTTTCCATTTCCTCATTAAGACATCATTTTTAAGGTAGTAGTATTCAGGGATACATTCAGATTCTTCTTCCGTATATGCCTTTTGATACATTTGCTTTAAATTTTCATCTTTCTGCTGTATGTAACTCAGTTAATTTATCTGAGTTAAATATTTTTACTTTGTCAGTTATTTGCTCCTGTTTTGCGTCAACCATTTGATCAAAGACGGTCTCTGCTAATTCCATTTCAACTTTCTTATCTATACTCTTTGATCTCTCCTGTTTCAACAGGTGACTTTATGACCTTGTTACCACACAGTCAGGAAAAATCCGAGAATATTTGTCTTTTAATAGTTCAGTTGCCTGAATTTCCATTAACTTTTCAACTACAGTAGCCAGCACTCCCATATGTGAACCAGTTATATCATTAGCAAGGACAAAATATATTCCTGGAGCTGAGAGTTTGTCCAGCACTCCTACCACACTACTCCCTCTCCACTCCTTACTGGACACGCTAACCTCAGGCTATATGATTGAGCACTTCTTGTCTCACTGTGAATTCCCATTACTAGCACCTTTTCTGGCAATAGTCCTTCAGAGTTACATATCTTCTCATCTTTCAACTTCAAAAATTGAGAGGATCCTGTATCTCTTAATATTGTAACCTCTTTACCTGTTGTTCCTGGTCTACACAAGTAAACTTTACCTTCACAAGTATATGATTTTAGAAGATCTGACACTTCCTCTTTAACCAACCTCTGACCAGGTCATACATTCTGGTGCAGCTTTTTAGGCTCCACTGTGTTTTCCATTACCACTCCATCAAAATTCACTGGCTTATCCTATTTTCCTACATCTGACTTGCCAGTGCTTTTTCTAACCACTAACACTGTGATTTCAAGTGGCCTACTTTATTGCAGTGAAAACACCAGAGCTTTTTAACTTCTCTTTCCCTTCAAGGGCTTCCTTTTCACCCTGTGATAGGTTATCCTTATGATCTTCACTGAGATCTACTTTTCCCTTACCACGTGAGGATTTCTCTTTTCCCCAATTTCTATCCCTCATGGATCGAAATTGATGTTGGAAACCAAACTTTCATTTATGGACCAACTCACAATCATCAGCCATTTCAGCTGTTCATCATGCCATTTTAACTCTCTGCTCTTCCACATGAGTTCTCACTACCTTAGGAAGTGAATTTATCCACCTATCATAAGCACTTTGTTTGATCCTTTCAAACTCAATGTTGTTTGACCAGGGTCCCTCGTTAAATTCCTGAAATATTATCTGTAGGCTGCTGGCACAAGCTCATATGTACTTAAGATGGCTTTCCTCATATGCCCCAGATACGTCTTCTGGCAGTGATGCAAATACCTCACTCGTTCTACCCACAAGTTTTGTTTGGATCAATAAAACCCACATGGTCACTGGCCACTGCATTCGTTTAGTCACCTGTTCAAATGAGAGGAAAAAGGCTTCCATATCCTTCTCATCAAATTTAGGCAATGATTGAATATATTTAAACTGATTCTCACCAGGCCTTTGGCTACTATGGATTTGCTTAACCTCACTCTCTTCTTCATTAAACTTACCTTCAGCCTTCATCTCCATCCTCTTAAGCTGACTTTCCTGTCTAAGTGCCAATTTCTAAAGTTCAAACTCTCTTTTTCTTCCTTTCTGCTCTCTCCTTTTCTCTCTCCTTCTTTCTGTTCTGCTAACGTGAGTTGTTCTTTTTCTCTTTCATCTACTAGGGCCTTCCTCTCCTTTCTTTTTGTGAAGCTAAAAACCTTCTCTTCCTTTATCTTCTAACATGGCTCTTCGTTCCCTTTCTTTATCTTCGAACTCCTGTTGCCTCACTTGCAATTTAGGTTTTTCTAACTCCACTGCATTTCTCTGTTTCTTTGATATATCCAAGCACTTGACCAACTACATTACAATTTCAGCTTTCCTTTTGTCCCAAGTTAAACCCAATTCATAAGTGTTTGCTAATTCTAAAAGTATATCTTTCCTCTGTCTTTCTAAAAATTTTCTTGGCAGATTTGGGAAGCATCTTCAAACTCTAGAACTTTTTCAGCAATGTTAAAGATTGTAATGGCCTTTCCAGCACATTTAAATGTTAAGCTATTTCGGTAAAAGACACATTTTCTTTGGTGGCACTGTCATTTTCAGAATTACCAATTCCAACAGTGTTGTCTTGTTTACCTTTTGTAAAACCCCCAAAGTCACTTCATCCACCCCCAGAAAACTCCTAATGACTGAAAGAGCCATTGCTATCTCAAGCACTGTTTAAACAACCAAAATCAGCACCCAGAACAAAAGACACTAACACCTACCGCTCGCTGCCTTTGAGTCCAGCAACCCTAATCCCAAATTGAAATTATAGAACAAATCTTGTAAATAGCCCTCAATCTATTATGGGCTGGGCCAGACCCCCTCAAAACATTTCGGAAGCTAGTTGTTTTAAGTAGGTGTACAGTGGATAGTCCAGGACTGATGCAGCTGGTCAAAACCCCTCTGTTTTAAACAAAACAGAATTTATTTACAGAGTACCGAATGAAATACAAACAAAAGAGAAGAGAATATAGAAGAACTTAACCTATCCAAAAACCCAATAGACTATCCCAACTTAATGATGCTGTTCCAAATGTCTGCAACATAAATACCTCCTTGGCAAAAAGGTAAAATCAGACACAGGTTCTTCCAGGAGGGAGAGGTGGCAGAGAGATTTAGCATGGAACCTCCTTCTACTGTAGCTGTTTCTTTGGATTTCCCAGATTAAATGGACCCCACAGCTCTGAATAGACCAATTGCTAAAGCAAACCAAACCAAACCAGAGAAAAGCAGCTGGAAAAACTAGTCACTCTTTTTCATTGTACAAGTATTTTTTTAAAACTTAAAAGCTTCTTCAAGTAGATAAACCCATGACTTTATGATCCCTCTGAACAAAATACCAAGGACAACATAACCTTGTTAAAGGAGCAGCGTCATCACAGCATGGACAAGGGCTGAAGGGTTGATTTCTGTGCTATTTGATTCTATGACTCTTTACAGGGTGAGTTCAGTAAAGACTATTCAGTGCTCTGCTGAGTATAGGTAGTGAGCAATGCAAAGAAGATACCAATAACTGGGAACCCACTTGGAACTACACTACTGTCAAATAATTGAGGAAGGAGCACTAAATCCTTGTGCTGTCCACCTCTAATGGAACTGGCGTAAGCAAGTTGCAAATCTGAGCAAACATTGGGAAATGAAGTTTTAGCCCATGCAATATAAATAGTAACATAAAACAGGTTGTATTGTATGGCCAGATTTTTTTGCGTTAGAGGTATTATGCAATGCTATGAATTAAGCCTGGACTGTAAAAGAAGTTTGTGTCCTGCAAAAACTCCTTCAAATAGTTTCTGGGAAAGGAGAATGATGGGAGTATTTTAAATCTCAATCCTAAATTTTTGAACTTAGCCCCTCTATCACACTGAGTTGAATTCTTCAAATTCTCCTCAAATTGCCATGGCAAAACTAGACAAGTGAAAATATGCATGTTTGTATTAGTAGATTGTACTTCCGGCAGATTGGAAGAAATCCAAATTAGAGCCAAACTGATGTTTCTCTAAATTTGCAATTTGAATTAATGCAGATATTGAATGACACATGCTGGTCTTTTTATGTTAATGCATCTTCAATTTTGAATTCAGTTTACATGGTTTCCTATATAGGGTTTAGAGTAAGTCATGAAAAAGGTGTCAGTTCTAAATTAGCAAATGCATTTATTTATTGAATATTTATTGCTAAATTTCAAAATCAGTCTTGGTTCATTGGCAATACTCTTCCTTGAGTTAGAAATTCATTGGTTCAAGACTCACTCCAGGACTTCAGTACATAATTCAGGTCAGCATTTCAAGATGATAATTAAGATAGCAGGAAGCCAGTTAACTCAGTTGGTTAGACAGCTGGCATGTGGTTCAGAATAACACTTTCCAGCTGAGGTAAACTTGGGGTCTACTTCCTTGTACGATCCCAGCATAAAGTCATAGCATAAGCTGTGGGTTGGGACCATTCAAATCATTAAAGAGGCGACTTGGGGAAGACAAAGTTTGAAAGATAATTATTGTCAGGGCAAACATGTCTTCTCAGAAGTAACTAACAAACTATTCTAAGACAAGCAGAGGAGTTTGCCAGATCATTATTTAACCCTGAAACATTACTCCAAAAATAGCATCTACTTAGTTTAGATGTTGCATACAAAGTCACTGCTGTGTTTTAACAGTGGCTACATTGTGAAATCTTTTGAACATCCTGGTGTTGTGTAAATTGAAGTTATTTTGATCTTCTAAATTATTAAGAAAATGAGAAAACATTTTTGACCATCCAAGGGCAATTAAGGATGGGCAATAAATAGGGATATCCTCATCCTATGAATAAATTATATAAAAATTTGATTTTGTTGTTATTTTGAAACCCAATGCAAATTTAAACTGTGGCTACACCAATTGCTTCCAAGTAATAGATCATCCTGGACATATATTCTCACTGATCTGTTGTTTCCTAACACCATTACACAAGCACCATAGCCATAACATCAAAGGTAGTTTAAGGAGAATGCTTACTGTCACCTCATTTAAAATAAGTAAAAAATGGTAAAAGAAAATGTGGCTTTGCCAGCATCACTCATATCCCAAGTGTTGCTACATACTGAGGTTCTACCTGTCCACAGTGTTGTGAAGGATGAGCCTGGTCTTTCTGTATCATCTGTCCTTTGTGAAAAATTTGTGAAAGAAACACCTTTGACCAAAAGTCTATCAGGCAGTGGTCAGCATATAACATCCATGAGACCCTGCAGGAAGACGAGAGGGTGGACCCTGTCAAGTTGTTCCTTGAGCCAACTGTGTCACCGCCAGAACTTTGCAACAAGCACCAAGACATTGCTTGGCCGGTGGTAAGAAGGGCATTCGCTACCCATGAGATCCTCCGTGTATGCCCAGACTGTCTCCACCACCATACACTGCCAGTGCAAAGAAAGTCTGGAGAAAGTTGCAGTGGTTTTTGTTGAGGTTCATCCCAGGCAGCTCTGAGATGCAGGACGCTGTGTTCTACAGTCTGTTCCCCAGGATGCACACTGAGACAAACATTGACTGTGCCTGGAGGACCATCAATTCAGTGAAAGACACTCTTTGGTCTGCCCAAACTTTGCTGGTCTTCCAGTGCAAAGAGTTGACTTCAACCTGTGTTGCAGGCTAGCATGTTCCAAGGTAGGACTACATACTGAGGGATGCACTAAAGCTTGGCACAGTTGCTGCCAAAGTGCAATGGGAAAAGACCACTATCTAAGGGCTTTCTGCCAAAGTATAATGAAAGTCTATTCAGGTCTCAGACCCTCCTGGTGCCTCAAATACATGTAAATAGTATGGTGGATAAGTAAGAATTGACTCTGTGTTTGTTGCAAGTCAAACTCCAAGTTAGTTTGTTCTCCATATGTGAAGACTGTACAGTACAATAGTCGAAAAGTGTGATGCTGGAAAAGCACAGCAGATCAGGAAGCATCCGAGGAGCAGGAAGCGACGTTTCCAAAGTGCTCACCTACTTTCAAATCTAACACCTGGCCAGGCTCGTTACCCAGTACTAAATCTAAAGTAGCTTCGCCCCTTGTAGGCCTGTCTACATACTGTGTCAGGAAGCCACTGGACAAAAACGGACCCATCTATAGTACTCGTACTGTAGTGATCCCAGTCAATATTTGGATAGTTGAAGTCCCCCATGACAACTACCCTACCTCTCTCACTCCTATCAAGAATCATCTTTGCTATCCTTTCCTCTACATTTCTAGGACTATTCGGAGGTCTATAGAAAACTCCCAGCATGGTGACTTCTCCTTTCTTGTTTCTAACCTCAGCCCATACTACCTCAGTTAACAAGTCCCCAAACATCCTTTCTACAACTGTACTATTGTCCCTGATCAACAATGCCACACCTCCCCCTCTTTTACTATCTTCTCTATTCTTACTGAAACATCGGAATCCCGGAACCTGCAACAGCCATTCCTGTCCCTGCTCTATCCATGTCTCCGTAATGGCCACAACATCGAAGTCCCAGGTACCAACCCACGCTACCAGTTCACCCACTTTATTTTGGATGCTCCTCGCGTTGAAGTACACACACTTCAAACCAAGTTCTCACTTGCCAGTGTCAGATACTTGATTTTGGAACTCCCTACTCTCATCCTCTTCTGTACCTGTCCTACAATTTTGGTTGAGAAAGTGAGGTCTGCAGATGCTGGAGATCAGAGCTGGAAATGTGTTGCTGGAAAAGCGCAGCAGGTCAGGCTGCATCCAGGGAACAGGAGAATCGACGTTTCGGGCATAAGCCCTTCTTCAGGAATTTTGGTTCCCATCCCCCTGCTGTATTAGTTTAAATCTACCTTAATAGCTATAACGAATTTCCCACCCAGGATATTGGTACCCCTCTGGTTTAGATGAAGACCATCCTGCTTGTAGAGGTCCCACCTACCCCAGAAAGAGCTCCAATTATCCAAAAACCTGAAACCCTCCCTCCTGCACCATCCCTGTATCCACGTGTTCAACTCCTTTCTCTCCCTATTCCTCACCTCACGAGCACACGGCACGGGCAGCAAACCAGAGAAAAAAACTTGGTTTGTCCTAGCTCTAAGCTTCCACCCTAGCCCCCTGAATTTCTGCCTCAAGATCCCATCTCTCTTTTGACCTATGTCATTGGTGTCAATGAGTGATTTTTCTAACTGGCAGGATGTGATGCAGGAGTCTCAGTTTTTATAATTTATATCAAAGACCAAATGAAAGGAACTAAGGTATGACAGCTGAAGTTGAGATGATGCAAAAGATAAGGTAGGAAAATATGCTGTAAAGAGGACATAGGTAATTGCAGAAGAAGTCATAAAGGACTCAAAATGTTAACTCTGTTTCTTGCTCCACATATGCTTCAGACTTGCTGAGTTTCATCAGAATTTTCTGTTAATATAAAAGGGAGAATGTTACAGTCATATTGTGCATTGATGAGGCCATATCTCAAATACTGTATGCAGGTTTGATCTCCTTATTTATGGAAGGATGTAAATATTTTGGAAGTGGTTTAGAGGAGGTTTATGAGATTGATTCTTGAAATGCACAGATTGTCTTAAGGGGTAAGGTTGGATCTTCACTGGAATTTAGAAGAGTGAGGTGTGACTTGATTGCAGTACATAAAATCCTGCATGATTCACGTAGAAATAAGCTTTCCTCTTGTGGGCAAGTCCAGAACTTGGGGGCTCTAATCAAAGATAGGGGTGGCCCTTTTAGGGGACAAAGGTTAGGTGTCGTTTTTCCTCCAGTTTAGGCAACTTTGGAACTGTCTGCCTCAGAAGGCAGTGGAAGGCAGCGGAAGTTGCAACATTGAATAGTTTCAAGTGGGGGCAGAAATAGTTTTGTTACGTGAGGGAATCAAACATTACTAGGATAAATGGAAACGTGGAATTCAAAACACAAACAGATCATTCATGATCCTAATGAGTGGTGAAGCAGCCATGAGGGACTGAATAACTACTTCTGCTCCAAATTCATATGTTCATAACACATAACAAAATAAATGTGCAGGAATTACATGTATAACATCACCGTTGAATTTTATAACACAGACAAATGACATTTGGTCCATCAGATTATTTACGGTAGCAACCCTATAGCTCACATCTCATTTTGTAACCTATATAATCCTTTAATTCGTATAGTGATACAGCATTCTCTTAATAGATGTAGTAGCCTCTAATTATCCTGAAAATTATTTCTTGTGAAGTTTCATTGGCTTAGTTCTAGCCCCTTGACGTTTGTGGTATATATCACTCATTTAGACTGAAAAACAGGAGGCATGATTAAGAATTTTGCAGATGGAACAAAAATTGGCTATGCAGTTGATAGTGAGAAAATAAAGCTGTAAATTGCAGGGAACTATCAATGGATTATTAATGTCAAGTTTGCAGCAAGTGGAAAGTGGAAATTGAGTCTGGTAAAGTGTGAGGTATGCCAACAAGAAAAAGAAAACCTGAAACAGGTGAGACAGTGAAAATCGTACAGGAACAGAGGCCATGACCTGAATCTTATGTTCTTTTGGCTAAGTGCGAATTGCATCAAGTGTTTTGGAGGTATTCTCACTATGAGGCCCAGCAAGATTTAGCATTGTATCTTATCAAATGCACCAGGAACACAAGAGTGCTCTAGGACGGCAGGGTGAGAGGGGACACACCTCCAAGAGGTGATAAGGGTGATCACCAATAACCGTGATATCACTGGTTGAAATCTCTTCATATTAATAAATTCTGCAGCGTTGTAATGTGATCCTCTCAATGGCATGTGTGTGGAGTCAATGGCAACTTGTACTTGGAGGAACCAATTACATTTTGAATTGTACTGCCTGAGCTGCAGCACTGACCTCATTAGGGAGAAACAGAATGAATAAAACATGTGTTCTTGCAAAAGTACCATTGGTCACTGTCCTGATGCATTTATAGATGTGTGACTGAGAGATCTCACAAGGTCTCCTGTCACTCTTGGAAGTAGCCAGTCACATAGAATTTCAAAGCAGCTGTCACCTTTACATTTGCCAGCAGAGGATGGCCTCCCTCTCCTGCAGACCTCAAGTCGTGTTCCAGCATCCAGCAAAATTCTTTCATAGTGGCCC
Source organism: Chiloscyllium plagiosum (assembly GCF_037043375.1). Lineage (NCBI taxonomy): Eukaryota > Metazoa > Chordata > Chondrichthyes > Orectolobiformes > Hemiscylliidae > Chiloscyllium > Chiloscyllium plagiosum. The sequence goes on along the minus strand of NW_028270148.1, from coordinate 69,482,974 downwards.
TGAGCATATGCAGCTTGTGTTGACACTGTACCTCATTCATCCCCAGGAAATGGAGTCAGAGCCAAAAAGCTCTGAACCTCCTGTGGAACCCATGCACCCTGAATGATGTAACATCTCTCTAAGCTAGGTACTCCTCGCCCTTTACAGTGGACTGCTACTGCTTTCGAGCTTGCTGTTAGCCCTGGTTCTTCTGCATCCACCTTTACCTTCTTATGAAGGCAGCCACAGTGACTAGCATCCTATCAGTAAATGGGCACAGGACTCTTGCTGGAAACAATCAATGTTGAGAACACAAGGAGTGAAAGAGGTTCTTAGGTCTCAGAAGTGGATTGGTGGCACACCCTGCAGACGACAGTTGCACTCTCCTCCATATAACAAGACAAGCAGCACCCTGATAACAAGGGCCTCAGTAAGTGCACCAACTTGGTGAGGGTGTGATACTGGCTGTGTGAACAACACAGTACATTAAAATGGGATGCCTGCTGTGCTCCAACAATCTTACCATCCCAGACTCATATTACTCATTCAACTTTTCTTTGTAGTCAGTATAGATAATTGTTAAATTTACATAATAGATGATGAAAAATCATCTCCACCTCTCACAAATACTTGGAAGATTATGATTTACTCTTTGACCAGTCTTAGCCTGTTTTTAAGTAATTGCTGCTAACTTCTTCAGCACTGAGATGCAAATATTCAATTTGTAAGCACCAATGGCAGGATGGAAATGGCCTTTGATGAGTATTTTATCCTTATGCACCTTCAATCTGCATGTATAATTGCATGGGCAATGAAATGATTACAAAATAAATGTAGCTGGGGATTTCAAATGGCTGCTTCATAGATATGTCCTTTTCTTTTAAATATATTTTTATTAAAGAAAAAAGAAAGAATTTCTTGAATATCACAACAAATACAAACCAAAACGATTCAAAACAATACACAGAAACCCACAAATTATATAATTAAATAAACAATAACTAGTAATTAAAAGACAGTAATAATAATAATAATAATAATAACAATACAGCTCAACGAAACATAATAATAGCACTCGACTATCGAGAGCGTAAATTTCTACATATTCACGTGTTTGTAGCTCCTCCTCTCTGGATACCAGACTCATTAAACAGCATTGTCATGGCTATATAAAGGCACTTATTAGAATGGCAAACAAATCCGCACCCGAGTAGTCCAAAATAGTCCCCAACATCTTATAAAAATTCTCAGTTTTATGGTGCACCATACTTGTAAGAACGTCCCAGAGGATGTGCTCCATGACGAGCATACGCCAGCCCGACACCCCTGGGGGTTTTTGGGGCACCCAACCTAATAGAATGTTTATTCATGCACAAAAAGTGAGGATACTGAAACGCTTTATTTTGTGCACATCCAATGGAAGAGGGTTAATAAGACCAAGAAGAAGAGATACCAGGTCCAACTCCACCTGCCCATTCAAGACCCTCTCTATTTCACTGACCACATCACTCCAGTATACCCACATCCTGTGGGAGGACCAGAGACAATGAGTGAGCATACCCATACTCATTTTGCATTTAGGACACATTGGAGATACTCACAGTTTAAATTTTGAAAGGTGGTCTGGATCCAAGTGGACCCTATGGAGAATTTTCAATTGCGAGACATGGTCCTGTTGCAAATGAAGATCCTCCTTGCATTTTCCCAGATATCCTCCCATACTTCAGGACAGATTTCAACATCCAGCTCCCTCTCCCACACCTTACAGAATTGGTCCGACTCGTCCGAGGGACCCTCTCCCAATAGGTGATAGATATTGCTGATAGAAAGTGTGTTCTCAGCACTCAGGACCCTTTTCTCCATGTCAGATCTATAAGGATCGATTAGAAGTCTGGTCTCTTTTTGTATGAAACTTTTAATTTGAAAAAAAAAACAGAAGTCGTCCATACTGGGCAACCCATATTTCTGAACCAACTGGTCAAAAGACATCAGTATATTCCCCCTTGAATAAGTCACTCAGGCAAGACACGCACTAGCTGCCCATAGTTTAATCCCCGAGTCCATCACCCCAGCGAAAACCTGGCATACCCCACCTATGGGTGTAAAAAATTATGATGAAGGCCTGTGACCAGTGGAGTGCCACAAGAATCGGCGTTGGGTCCACTACTTTTTGTCATTTATATAAACGATTTGGATGTGAGCATAAGAGGTATCGTTAGTAAGTTTGCAGATGACACCAAAATTGGAAATGTCATGGACAGCGAAGAAAGTTACCTCAGATTACAACGGGATCTTGACCAGATGGGCCAATGGGCTGAGAAGTGGCAGATGGAGTTTAATTTAGATAAATGTGCTGCATTTTGGGAAAGCAAATCTTAGCTGGACTTATACACTTCATGGTAAGGTCCTGGGAAGTGTGGCTGAACAAAGATTCCTTGGCGTGCAGGTTCACAGCTCTTTAAAAGTGGAGTTGCAGGTAGCTAGGACAGTGAAGAAGGCGTTTGGTATGCTTTTCTTTATTGGTCACAGTATTGAGGTCATGCTGCAGCTGTACAGGACATTGGTAAGGCCACTTTTGGAATATTGCGTGCAGTTCTGGTCTCCTTCCTATCAGAAGGATTAGATTAGATTACTTACAGTGTGGAAACAGGCCCTTCGGCCCAACAAGTCCACACCGACCCGGGTAGCGCAACCCACCCATACCCCTACATTTACCCATTCACCTAACACTACGGGCAATTTAACATGGCCAATTCACCTGACCTGCACATCTTTGGACTGTGGGAGGAAACCGGAGCACCCGGAGGAACCCACGCAGACACGGGGAGAATGTGCAAACTCCACACAGTCAGTCGCCTGAGGCGGGAATTGAACCCGGGTCTCTGGCGCTGTGAGGCAGCAGTGCTAACCACTGTGCCGCCTCTTGTGAAACTTGAAAGGGTTCAGAAAAGATTTACAAGAATGTTGCCAGAGTTGGAGGATTTGAGCGATAGTGAGAAGTTGAATAGGCTGGGGCTGTTTTCCCTGAAATGTCGGAGGCTGAGGGGTGACCTTATAGAGGTTTATAAAATCATGAGGGGCATGGATACGATAAATAGACAAAGTCTCTTCTGTGGGGTGGGGAAGTCCAGAACCAGAGGGCATAGGTTTAGGGTGAGAGGGGAAAGATATAAAAGAGACCTAAGGGACAACTTTTTCACGCAGTGGACGGTACGAGTATGGAATGAGCTGCCAGAGGAAGTGGTGGATACTAGTACAATTGCATCATTTAAAAGCCATCTGGTTGGGTATATGAATAGGACGGGTTTGGAGGGATATGGGCTGGATGCTGACAGGTGGGAGTAGATTGGGTTGGAATATCTGATCAGCATGAATGAGTTGGACTAAAGGGTCTGTTTCTGTGCTGTACATCTCTATGATTCTATGACTCTATTTGGCAATATTGCCCTTACTCTGACGCATTGCCCTCCACACCTTAACAGTATTAATAACTATTAGGCTATGACAATATTCCTTAACTGTCCTCATTTTGTCCAAGAACAGCAAGCTCGTAAGGGGGCAACTTGCCTGAGATGCTTCGATGTCCACACATAGTGAATGAGAGTCCCTCCAGGCCCAGTCATTCATGTAAGATATCAACGAGTTTAGTCAATAGTTTTTAATATCTGGGAGGTCCACTCCTCTCAGTCTGTGTGGTAGCTGTGGTTTAGTTAGTTTAATAAGGGGTTGCTTGCGATACCAGATAAAGGAACTGAACCAACCATTCCGTCTTCTAAATGTTTGCTTGGTAAAAAGCAAAGGGAGCATTCGCATAGGATACAACAGGCGGGAGAGAATGTTTATTTTAATGAGGGCTATCTGACCTAACCAAGAGATCGGAAATGCCTCCCAACTTCGAAGGACTTGTTTGATTCTGTCAAACAAATAGGGATAATTGGTTTTAAATAGCCGATCAAAGACGGGAGTAAATGAATACACCTAAGTACAGAAAGCCCTCCTATGACCATCTAAATGAAAATTGAGATTTGTCGTCAGGACCAGGCATTTTCGGGAGACCCCACCATGGGCATGGCCTCTGATTTTACAAAGTTGATCTTGTAACCCAAAAAACCACCAAACAAATTAATTCATTGTATCAGATGAGGCACCAAAACTGTTGGGTTCGATAAAAAGATAAGAACATCAACTGCATACAATGCAATTTTCTGCGACTTTGTCCCCACTTCTGGTGCGGATATATTGGGATCCCTACGTATTGCCTCCTCCAGCAGTTTAATCACCAATGTAAAATGCAATGGTGATAAGGGACAGCCCTGTTGACTGCCCCTCAGGATATTGAAATTGCTTGACCGCACACCATTGATGAGGACTGCAGCAAGAGGGTCACTATACAAAACCTTTACCCATCTGATGAAGGCTTCTCCCAAACCAAACCGCTTTAAAGTATAAAAAAGATATGGCCACTTGACCCGGTCAAATGCCTTCTCTGCATCTAAAGAGATCACTAATCCCCATACCAATCGTTGTTGACATATTTGGATCATATTAAGTAACCTCCTGACATTATTCGATGACCGGCAACCTTTTATAAAGCCCGTCTGATTCTCCTTAATGATGGAGGGCAGCACAGTTTCTCGTCTGAGTGCAAGAATCTTAGATAGGATTTTCAAATCAACATTCAGGATTGAAATGGGCCTATAGGAAGCACAGTCCTCCGGGGCCTTCCCTTTTTAAGAATAAGAGGGATGTTTGCCTGTCTTATGGATGGCGGGAAGCGGGCACGGCTATGTGAAGTGTTAAACATACTAAGCATCAGTCCTTATAGTATACTTATAAATTCCTTATAAAACTCTCTGGCAAGTCTGTCAGGACTAGGAGCCTTTCCATTCTGAAGCTGCCTCACAGCCTCCTCCACCTCTTGCACTGACAATAGGGCATTAAGGAGAGACTCTTGCTCAGAGGTCACTCCTGGGAGGGCCAGATTCTTAAAAAAAGACTCCATCCTAACCTGCCTATCCTCACAACTTTCAGAATGGTATAGTTCGAAGTAAAATTTCCAAAATGCCACGTTAATCCTTTTAGAATCATGTGTTAAATTTCCAGTATCTTCCTTGATCGAGGTAATGGCTTGGGCAGCACTCCTTTTCCTGGCAAGATACACTAGGTACTTGCCCAGTTTATCTCCATGCTCAAAAAGCCTTTGGTTTGCAAATGGAAGCTCCCTTTTAGCTGTCTGTGTGAGCATGGAGTTCAGTGTGGACCGAAGTGCTGTGATCCTCTGCAGTTTAGCCAATGAGGGCCTATCAAAGTATGCCTTTTCAGCTACCTTCAGACATGTCTCGAGAAGCATTGCTGCTCATCCTTCTGCCATTTCTTATTGGCAGAATAGGAAGTTACTAAACCCTCGCATAGGCTTTAGCAGTATCCCAGAGAAGGGATGGGTTACTGACCGAGCATGAATTAATGTCTAAAAAAAGTCCTAAATTCAGTAGAAAAGAATTCAGTAAATTTGCTATCCTTAAGGATGAAGGGATCCAGTCAGCAATGCCTCGAACCTACCATAGTATCCTTACTCTTGACCATTAGATACACTAGAGCGCGACCAGAAGTAGTGATATTGCCAAGTGTACATGACACCACTGAACACACTGTGGGAGTCAAGAAGAGATCAATCCTGGTATGGCATTTGTGCGGATTCGAGAAAAATGTTAAATCCTTGCCAGTAGGATGAAGGTGCCTCCAAACATCTATCAATCCTAGTTCAACACACAAATCCTTTAATTGCTTAGATTGTGAAGAAGATATTGCGGGGCCTTTTAGGCAATCTGTCCACCGTAGGATCTATTAGACAATTAAAATCCTCCCCATAATAATATGCTGACATGCAAGATCTTGAGAGGTGGACCGGAGGACAATAAACATAGAACATAGAACAATAAATTGCAGTACAGACCCTTCAGCCCTCAATGCTGCACTGACCTGTGGAACCAATCTGAAGCCTACCTATCATACATTATTCCATTTTCATCCATATGTTTATCCAATGACCATTTAAATGCCCTTAAAGTTGATGAGTCTACTACTGTTGCAGGCAGGGTGTTCCATGCCCCTACTACACTCTGAGTAAAGAAACCATCTCTGTCATCTGTCTTATATCTATCACCCCTCAATTTAAAGCTATGTCCTCTCATGCTAGCCATCACCATCTGAGGAAAAAGGCTCTCACTGTCCAAGCTATCTAGCCCTCTGATTATCTTGTATATCTCAATTAAGTCACCTCTCAACCTTTGTCTCTTTAACGAAAACAGCCTCAAGTCCCTCAGCCTTTCCTCATAAGACCTTCCCTCCATACCAGGCAACACCCTATTAAATCTCCTCTGCACCCTTTCCAAAGCTTCCACATCCTTCCTATATTGCAGTGACCAGAACTGTAGGCAGTGCTCTAAGTGTGGCTGCATCAGAGTTTTGTACAGCTGCAACATGACCTGGTGGCTCCGAAAATCAATCCCTCTACCAGTAAAAGCTAACTGCATGCCTTCTTTACAACCTTATCAACCTGGGTGGCAATTTTCAGGGATCTATGTACATGAACATCGAGATCTCTCTGCTCATCTACACTGCCAAGAATCTTACCATTATTCCTGTTGCTCCTTCCAAAGTGAATCACCTCACACTTTTCCAGATAAAACTCCATTTGCCACCTCTCAGCCCAACTCTATCTATATCCTCCTGCAACCTACAACATATTTCGGCATGGTCCACAACTCTACTGACCTTAGTGGCATCCACAAATTTACTAACCCATCCTTCTACGCCCTCATCCAGGTCATTTATAAAAATGACAAGCAGCAGTGGACACAAAACAGATCCTTGCGGTTCACCACAAGGAACTGAACTCCAGGATGAACATTTTCTGTCAACCACCACCCTTTGTCTTCTTTTAGCTAGCCAATTTCTGATCCAAATCACAAAAGCACCTTCAATCCTGTGCCTCTGTATTTTGTGCAATAGCCTACCGAAACTTATCAAACACCTTACTGAAATCCATATACACCAAATCAAAACCCTCATCCACCTGTTTGGTCACCTTCTCAAAGATTTCAATAGGGTTTGTGAGGCACGACCTATCCTTCACAAAACTGTGTTGACTATCCCTAATCAACTTCTTCCTTTCTAGATGATTTTAAATCCTATCTCTTATAACCGTTTCCAACACTTTACATACAACTGAAGTAAGGCTCACATACCTATAATTAAAGGCCTTCTTGAACAAGGGGACAACAGTTGCTATCCTCCAGTCTTCTGGCACTATTCCTGCACTCAATGATGACATAAAGATCAAAGCTAAAGGCTCTGCAATCTTCTCCCCGGCTTCCCAGAGAATGCAAGGACAAATCCCATCCAGCCGACCTTCCAGAATTGCTAACACCTCCTCCTTGTGAACCTCAATCCCATCTAGTCTAGTAGCTTGTATCTCAGTATTCTCCTCGGCAACATTTTTTTTCCCCAGTGTGAATACCAACAAAAAATATTCATTTAGCGCTTCTCCTATCTCGTCAGACTCCAAGCATTTAAGATCCTGAATTCTTCCACATATATCAAAGCTTTAAGGATTATAAATCTACTGTTTGTGTCTTTAATACAATATAACAACTTAAATGGGAGATTCTTCCTAACCAGAATGGCCACCCCCCTACTCCTAGTATTGAAAGATGAGAAATAAAACCAGGTTATACCCATTCTGTTGCAGTTTCAGATGCTCTGCATCATTTAGGTGTGTATCTTGCAATAGAGCAACATCTCTTTTAAGACTGGAAAGTACCTTCTTCTTCTTCTTGACGGGTGAGTGACTCCCCTTAATGTTGCAAGTACCACTTGAACACATCCTTAGCCATAATCTTCTACAGCACCATTTAGACTCCAGAGAGGGAGAGCTCAAACTATAAATCACTGAGCTTCAGTACAAGAGAGTCCACAAAACACAAAAACTACATAATCTAAAACAGCTACAACAAACAAACCCACAAACCTTGCAAAAATTATGTACACCAAAAATGAAAACAAGAAAGTGCCAAAGGCACTGATTAGAGGAATTTACCCCCCCATTCAAAGGGGGCACCAACACATCCCAAAACCCTACTGACTATCCCAACCACCCTCTTAACTCACACCAGTTAGGGTTGCGCCACACACATAAGCAATCCAGTTGGGGAAAAAGAACAAGGTTAGTAATATACACAAGTAAGTTAAAAATAAATATGTCACCCATCCCTCGGTATAACATAACTTAGAAATTAAAGGTAAATACTCTATCCATCCCGAGCATAATTACCAACAAAAGGAAACTCCACCAAGTCCTCTCTTAAGAAAAACAAACTTGAACAACCCTGTTGTCTGTGCCTATTAAGTCAGCGTGTTCACATACGTTCCTTGTTTTCTCTGGTGAGTCAAATAAATGTACAGATCCATCATAATGAACCTGATACACCGCTACATATCTTAGAGAGTACTGGATCCCAAGCTCTCTCAATCTCTTCTGGATGCCATTGTAGGACTTCCTTGTCTGGATTACTGCCGCTGAAATGTCTTGGAAGAACATGACCTTGGAACCCTTGAACCAATGTCCTTGGGTCCTTCCCTTGGGCTCTGAAAGCTCCCAAATTAAGGAAATCCGGGAACCACTTCTCAAAAACTTCCACTGGCCACTCACCTTCCGTCCCTCCGGCATGCCTCCAACACAGATGTTTTTTCTTCTGCCCCGTTCTCAAGACCATCCACCAGATCCAGCATGCCATTGAACTCTGTTTCCAGAGATTCAATCTGATCTTGGATGAATCAGCCTCTGCCTCCACCCCGTGGCCCGGTGTTCAAGCTCATCAGTCCTTTTCCCCAGGTCTTGCAGCATAGCAGAGAGTGGAGCCAGCTTTTCCTCAATTTTCTCTTCAATTTGCTTTCCCAAGACCTCGCGGGATTTGGCAAGCTCCTCAAACAGGGCCTGGTAAGTAAGCAAGCCTGCCGCCTCGGTGGGTTGAGCCGCGGCCCTGGCCCCGGACAAGCTTCCTCCTTTCTTCGGCATTCTCCCGCAGCAAAAGGGAAGGTAAATGAAATTTTCTCAGCAAGGTGGCCTTTATGTGGAGCCATGGGGGAGAAAATGGGGGAGATACTAAATGAATATTTTGCATCAGTATTTACTGTGGAAAAGGATATGGAAGATATAGACTGTAGGGAAATAGATGGTGACATCTTGCAAAATGTCCAAATTACAGAGGAGGAAGTGCTGGATGTCTTGAAACAGTTAAAGATGGATACGTCCCCAGGACCTGGTCAGGTGTATCCGAGAACTCTGTGGGAAGCTAGAGAAGTGATTGCTGGACCTCTTGCTGAGATATTTGTATCATCAATAGTCACTGGTGAGGTGCCGGAAGACTGGAGATTGGCAAACGTGGTGTCACTGTTTAAGAAGGGCGGTAAAGGCAAGCCAGGGAACTATAGACCGGTGAACCTGACCTCAGTGGTGGGCAAGTTGTTGGAAGGAATCCTGAGGGACAGGATGTACATGTATTTGGAAAGGCAAGGACTGATTCGGGATAGTCAACACAGCTTTGTGCGTGGGAAATCATGTCTCACAAACTTGATTGAGATTTTTGAAGTAACAAAGAAGATTGATGAGGGCAGAGCAGTAGATGTGATCTATATGGACTTCAGTAAGGCGTTCGACAAGGTTCCCCATGGGAGACTGATCTCATGGGATACAGGGAGAACTAGCCATTTGGATACAGAAATGGCTCAAAGGTGGAAGACAGAGGGTGGTGGTGGAGGGTTGTTTTTCAGACTGGAGGCCTGTGACCAGTGGAGTGCCACAAGAATCGGTGCTGGGTCCTCTACTTTTTGTCATTTACATAAAAAATTTGGATGCGAGCCCAAGAGGTACAGTTAGTAAGTTTGCAGATGACACCAAAATTGGAGATGTAGTGGACAGCGAAGAAGGTTACCTCAGATTACAACAGAATCTGGACCAGATGGGCCAATGGGCTGTGAAGTGGCAGATGGAGTTTAATTCAGATAAATGAGAGGTGCTGCATTTTGGGAAAGCAAACCTTCGCAGGACTTATACACTTAATGGTAAGGTCCTAGGGAGTGTTGCTGAACAATAAGACCTTGGAGTGCAGGTTCATAGCTTCTTGAAAGTGGGGTCTCAGGTGGATAGGAGAGTGAAGAAGGCATTCCGTATGCTTTCCTTTATTGGTCAGAGTATTGAGTACGGGAGTTGGGAGGTCATGTTGCGGCTGGACATTGGTTAGGCCACTGTTGGAATATTGCGTGCAATTCTGGTCTCCTTCCTATCAGAAAGATGTTGTGAAACTTGAAAGGGTTCAGAAAAGATTTACAAGGATGTTGCCAGGGTTGGAGGATTTGAACTACAGGGAGAGGCTGAACAGGCTGGGGCTGTTTTCCCTTGAGCATCACAGGCTGAGGGGTGACCTTATAGAGGTTTTCAAAATTATGAGGGGCATGGATAGGGTAAATAGGCAAAGTCTTTTTCCTGGAGTCGGGGAGTCCAGAACTAGAGGGCATGGATTTAGGGTGAGAGGGCAAAGATATAAAAGAGACCTAAGGGGCAACTTTTTCACGCAGAGGGTGGTACGTGTATGGAATGAGCTGCCAGAGGATGTGGTGGAGGCTGGTACAATTGCAACATTTAAGAGGCATTTGGATGGGTATATGAATAGGAAGGGTTTGGAGGGATATGGGCCGGGTGCTGGCAGGTGGGACTAGATTGGGTTGGGATATCTGGTTGGCATGGACAGGTTGAACCGAAGGGTCTGTTTCCATGCTGTACATCTCTATGACTCTATGATTCTATACTGATTTTTTACTCACAATAATATGGATGGGATGGGTTCTAGTTCTGTTCTGCCGATGTTGTGGCATGGAGCCCAGCAATTGTGATCGTCCTCGATCACTGCCATCTTGGATTGCCCCCAGATATGTCCTATTATCCAGCAGATGTGGATCCTGTGTTTTTGCCAAAGTGACACTAACTGTACCCATCTTCAACATAGTCCCTACCATTTTCTAGTCACACTTCATGTCCAAAGAATGGAAAGTAATGATAAGAAGTGTAGTTCACAGTGGACACCATCGACACTGAGCTCCAGCTGGCTACCAGATATACCCCAGAACCTCCATGTCCCCTTTTATTTCATACTACCCCAACTACCCCTTCGACCCATCACCCTGTCCTCCATTATACTGAAATGATGCCCACCCTGTTCCTCTATACTTAGTATGTGTTGATTACAATGAAGGTCACCGCCAAAAATCCCTTCTTGTAGTTTACTGACAAGCAGCCTACCTGTGCGTCTGCACAAAAAACACAAGAATGTCACAGTATTGACAGTTTTTTTACACTGACTGAAGAGACAATAAGCATGGTATGAGAGGCAAGACAAGGCATGCCACTAGGTGAACAATCTCTAAGAGAGCAAGAAAGCAGCCGGCTCCAATCTCGGAGTTAGATGCCTATCCCTGCTTGCAAAACATCCTAGCAGCAGCCTCTCCATGCTAGCTGTCCATGTGTCATGTTGATCAGTGTTTCTTAAACTGCCTGCTGGTGGATTGGACAGGTGCCATGAAGGGTTAGTAGTGTTTGATGTTAATGTCTGTGGATGAGAAGTGTGTGCAAGCTGGTGCCCATGGATCATGCTCTGAGATACTGTTTCGTGCTGAGCAATATGGAGACTCCTTACAGCCAATGGTGAGCTGAAATCCCCAGGCGCCCACTTTGATTTCTATTTCTCAACATCTATCTTGTTTGGCCTGTTTGGTAACATAGGAAGCAGAATACTAATGAGGCAAGTTGTGACATTAATAAGCTTTTAACAAGCTATAATTTCTTTAATTGGCAACTTGCCATCACATAGGAAGAGACTCATCTCCTCACTTCGCAAAAGCACAAAAAGTGGAGCAAGATGCTACCGCTTTTGGCCTTGCCAGATTTCTTGTCTGATTCGGCTACAAACACACCACAGCCCACACCACTCAGATTCCTATGATTCCACCACATAAGATCATAAAACATAGGAGCAGAAATAGGCCATTCATTGAGTCTGCTCCACCATTCAAAGAGATCATTGCTGATCTAATTATCCTCAAATCCAATTTCTACCCTTTTCCTCATACTTCTTGATTATACCTTACTTCATATCTTACTGATTAAAAATGTTTCTTAAATATTCTTACTCAGCCAACCTCAACAGGTCTCTACAATAAGAAATTACGTAGATTCCCTATCCTCTGAGAGAAGATATTCCTCCTCATCTCTGTCTTCATTGGGTGATCCCCTATTCTGAGATTATGCCCTTTGGTCATAGGCTCTTCCACAAGAAGAAACAACCGCTCAACAGCTCCCCTGTTAAGCTCCCTAAGATTGTTCTATGTTTTACTAAAACCATCTCTCATTCTTCTAAACTCCATTGAGTACAGGCCCAATTTACTCCATGTTCAAGATGGTGGCACAGTAGGGCTCCTGAGTCACAGATCATCCACTCAGACCACTTTTATTTCTTCTTTTGTTGCTTTTTTCTTTTTTGTTTAGCTTTTTTCCCCTACTTACCTTCTGGAGGGAGCATAGCCTGGGCAACAGCTGGAGGCCCACAGTGTGGACTTTGGCAGTCAACCATGAGGTGGCTGGTGTGCCCGAACAGAATTCTGGCGCTCAAAAATATTGCAGCTTCTTCAAGGTCTAGATTGTGGAAGTGGCTGGGGGTCTGGAACAGTACGAGAGCAGGACTCTAGCGGACTGTGGTGAGGTGGCTGGTGAGCCCAGATAGCAGCTTGGAGGTGTGGAGCTCGAGAGATCAAGTCAAATGCAGGAGAGAGATCGAGCCCAATGCAAGAGAGACAGAGAGAGAGAGAGAGAGATGGAACCCAGCATGAGGAAGAGACTGAGCTCAACACAAGGGAGAGATCAATCCCTCATGGTGAGTGTGAGATTGAGCTCAGCATGGGGGAGAAATCGGTTTCGGGGGGGGGTTTGCAAGATTGAGTTCAATGTGGGGAGAGATTGATCCCTCATGGGGTGTGCAAGCTGTCATGGTGAAAGCCCAGCATGGATGACTATAAGCCCATGGCTGAAGAAAGACTGTATTGCTGAACTTTTAACTTATTTCTTTATTGATCTACTTTCTACCTATGATTTTGTACCTATGTATCTTGTACCTGAAGTGGCGCCATTAATTGTAAACTTTTCACTGTATTCCTGTTTCCCTGTACTTGAGTACATGTGACAGTAAAACCTAATTCTAATTCAACTGTTCCTTGTGAGAAAATCAGTCCAAACCCGGGATTAATTTACTGAACCTTCTACGGACTACCTCCAATGTCAGTATATCTTTCCTGAGATAACAGGACCAAAGCTTCTCTCAGTATTCCAAATGAATTCTGACTGGTGCATAGCATAGATCTAGCCACTCTTCCCTATTTTTATACTCCATTCCCTTTGAATTAAGGACGAACATTTGACTTGACTTTCCTATTACCTGCTGAACTTGGATGAACATTTTGCGAATCATGTATGATGACCCCAAAATCGTATTCCGTTGCAAGCTTTCTGCAGTTTATTTCCCATTTCAATAATATTTAACTCCTCTATTCTTCCCACCAAACTTAATTTTCTTACATTACATTCCACTTGTCAAGTTTTGCCCACTCACTTAACCTGTGCATATCTCTCTGTAAACTTTGAGTGATCTTCACCACTTGCACCCCCACATATTTTTGTATCATCTGCAAACCAGGCAATAGTACAAAGTACATTCAATTCTGACATCCAAATCATTAGTATTTTGTGGTGCCCAGCATTTATTTGTGTGGCACTCCACCAGACACAAACTAAAATCCTGAAAATACATCTGTTATCCTGTCTGTCAATCCTCTATACATGCTAATATACTATTATGTCGCCTTATGTGCAATACCTTATCAAACGTTTTTTGAAAATCCAAACTATTAAAAGATTAAGATGACAATGGCAGAGTAGACAGCATCTGGTCTCTTGAGACCAAAGGTCATCCATTCCATCTGCTTTTCCTTGTATTTTTTCTTTCCTCGTCTTTTTTCTCTTTCTTTAAATTTTTTAGTTTGTGTTTTTTATATGCCTTCCGGAGAGAACTGAGTCATGGAGGCAGCGTGGCAACAGTGTCAGATTCTGGAGTTTGGAGTGTGGTAGTGGCTGGGGCCAGGGGACTTTGGCAATTGGCAGAGGAGCAGCCGGCGAGCCCAGATGTCATTCACTGGCAGAACGGCTGGTGAGTCCAGATGGCGGCTAGAGGTGAAGCAAGTGGCAAGCCCGGATGGCAGTCCATGACAAAGTTGCTGGCAAGTCCAGATGGCAGTTGGTGGTGAGGGACCCAGTCCAGCGTTGGGGAGAGCATGGTCTTGTGGGGAAAGCCCAGCATGGAGTGATTGCTAGCCCAAGGTTATAAGAGTGTAATGTTGAACTTTTAACGGTATTTCTTTATTTTTCTACTTCGTACCTCAGATTTTGTGCCTTGGTATTCTTGTACCTAAGATGGCACTGGGAATGGTGACTTTGTACACTTTTCACTGTACTCCTGTACTTATGTATTTGAGTACATATGACAATAAACCTAATTCTAATATATTACATCTACTGGTCCTCCCTTATCTGTCCTGCTTGTCCTGAGACTTGAGGGATCCAAGAGTACATAACCACAGATTCCTGAGTCTAACGGAATAAATTCTTTGTTAGCTGAGGAATAGATTTAGCAGCAGAGATGTTATACTAAAAAGTGTCAAACACTAGTTAGATTATAACTAATACATTACAAGAAGGATGTGAGTGCATTAGAAAGTGAATATATCAGCTTTACAATGCTGCTACCTTGAAGTCTATGTATGAGGGAAGATTGTAAAGAGTGGAATTAGGATTGTTTTCTTTGAAACAAGATCATAGAAGATTATGTTGGAGTGGTACAGAACTTTGATTAGTACACAGCCGGAGTACAGTGTGCAGTTCTGGTCACCTTTCTTATAGGGAAGATGTGAATGCACTGGATGGTTGCAAAGAAATTTACCAGGATATTGCCTGGGACGGAGCATTTCAGTTATGAAGAAAGTCTAGATGAGCTTGGGTTGTTCTCTCTGGAGTACAGAAAGTTGAAGGGGGACCTGACAGAAACATATATGATAATGAGTGGCACAGACAAGGGGAATGAGAAGCAGCCGTTCCCAGTATTCGATGAGTCAATAACAATGGGGCATAATTTTAAAGTGAAAGATAGCAGGTTTAGAGAGAATTAAGGAAAACCTTTTTTTCACCCAGAGTGTGGTGGGGGTCTGGAATTCACTGCCTGAGAAGGCAGTAGAGGCAAGAAATCTCACAATGTTTAAAAAGTACTTGGATAGGCACTTGAAGGCACAATCAAGGCTGTGGGCCTGGTGTGGTAAAGTAGGATTCGTGTAGGTAGTAGGTACTTTTGATGATACAGACTCAATGGGCGAAAGAGCCTCTTCCATGCTGCATGACTCTATCATTGTAAAGGATGGGGGATGATTAATTAAGGTACATAAAATTGTAATAGGCCTGGATAGAATGAATAGGAAGGTCCTATTCCTTTTAGCAGAAATCATTAATCAGGAGTCATAGACTTCAAGCAATTGGTCTCGAGATTGGAGGGATATTGAGATAAAATGATTTCACCCAGTGGATAACTGCGTTGGTATCTCACTGCCTCGAAGCAAACCTCTTGACATTACAAAATACTTAGATATGCATTTGAAGTGCTGTAACACATAAAGCTGTGCATTAAGAAGCAGAAAGTAGGAAGAAGCTGGATAACTCATTTTCGATTGACTCAGATATGATGGACTAATTAATCCCCTTTTGTGCAGTAAATTTTCTGATTCTATTTTTCAATAACTTCCTATCGCAGAGTATTTCACGTGCCAATAATCCAACAAGAAACTCTTGCAAGCTTTTCCCTTATTCTTAACAAGCAATTAATTTTCATGATGACTTGTCAATGATTCCCAAAACAAGAAAAACAGCATTTCCCTCTTCAATCTATGAAATGTTTTAATGTAAGGTCACCCCTCAGCCTCCAATGCTCCAGGGAAAACAGCATCAGCCTATTCAGCCTCTCCCTATAGCTCAAACCCTCCTATCTGCATAACATCCTTGTACATCTTTTCTGAACCCTTCCAAATTTCACAACATCCTTCCTATTGGAGGGAAACCAGAACTGCACGCAATATTCAAAAAGTATTCAAAAACCAATGTCCTGTACAGCCGGAACATGACCTCCCAACTCATAAAGCCAATGCTCTGACCAATTAAGGAAAGCATACTAAACATCTTCTACACCATCCTATCCACCTGAGAATCCACTTTCAAGGAACTATGAACCTGCACTCCAAGGTCTCTTTATTTGGCAACACTCCCCAGGACCTTACCATTAAGTGTGTAATTCCTGCCCTGATTTGCATTGTCGAAATTAAACTCCACCTGCCACTCCTCAGCCCATTCGCCCATCTGATCAAGATCCTATTGTACTCTGAGGTAAGCTTCTGCGCTGTTCACTACACTTCCAATTTTGGTGTCATCTGCAAACTTACTAACTATACCTGCTATGTTCACATCCAAATCATTTATATAAATGACAAAAAGCAATTGACCCAGCACTGATCCTTGTAGCATATCACTGGTGACAGGTCTCCAGTTTGAAAAGCACCTCTCCATCATCACCCACTGTCTTCTATCTTCGAGCCAGTTCTGTATCCAAGTGGTTAGTTCTCCTTGTATTCCATGTGATCTAACCTTGCTAACCAGTCTACTATGAGGAATCATGTCGAACGCCTTACTGAAATCCATATAGACCACATCCACTGCTCTGCCTGCATCAATCCTCTTTGTTACTTCTTAAAAAAACTTAATGAAGTTAGTCAGAAATGATTTCCCACACACAAAGCCATGTTGACTATCTCTAATCAGTCCTTGTCCATCCAGGTACATGTAAATTCTTGACTCACGGTGGCTCAGTGGTTAACACTGCTGCCTCACAGCGCCAGGGACCCGGGTTCAATTCCAGCCTCGGGCAACTGCTGTGTGGAGTTTGCACATTCTCCCCATGTCTGTCTGGGTTTCTTCCGGGTGCTCTGGTTTCCTCCCACAGTCCAAAGATGTGCAGGTTAGGTGAATTGGCCATGCTAAATTGCCCATAGTGTTAGGTGGATTAGTCAGGGGTAAATATAGAGGGGTGGGTTTCTCTTCGGAGGGTCGGTGTGGACTTGTTGGGCCAAAGGGCCTGTTTCCACACTGTAGGTAATCTAATAATACTCATTTATTTGACACAATTAATACGATCACAACAAAATATACTATAAATTAACTATTCACACTAGTAATCTATCTTATGCTTTAACTTAACTCTGGATGATCATATACCACCACATTAGAACTTGGCCATGCTGCATGTGGTGATATTGTCTGGTCGTCTTCTCTAATTGATCTCAGGGATACCTTCCCAGTGGTTGGTCTCGAGTTATTGCACTGAGAGTGGTGTTGCAATGATTCTTATACTGCAAAATCTTCTTGCCTTCTTGGGAGAGACTTTAATGTCTTCCAATAGATCAATCAGGCTAGATCATCCTCATCGATTGGACCCAACCAGGCCTTGGCATGTTGATGGCAGGGTGGTCCTTAGGCATCTATTCCTGGAGGTGCTCGGTGAACGTAACCTCCTCCAAATAATTATGTGAGGTACCTCCATGTCTGATATTCACCTTGATGTTTCCGATCACCCTGGGGATGACATTCCATTGACTCCATTCAAACCCAAATTGGGGTGTGTATTGTAGGGTCTGCAGCTACCAGGTTGGTTGCAAACTGTCTGTTGGTGGCTGCAGCCTTTCTGGATTCTAAGCATGTTTACTAGCACAGTCACTTTGATCAAGGCTTGCCTTAGTTTCTCAGTATCCCTTAGTTATTGTCCAATCTTGGTAAATCCATCATAAATTCATCATGTCTGTCTACATGTCTATATCAATAAATCTAAAATTGTGTTAGCCTTTCTATGGCTTTATCTACATGCATTTGTACTTTTATGGATTGTGCATTTGAAGGCCTAAGTCTTCACCTCATTTATATTTTTTCAGTCCTTTTCATTAAGTATGTACTTGCATTCTTTGATACTCTGATTCTTTTACTTTCCATGATACTACTTTTCTTATCTAAATGGGTTGTATTTCCCATATTTCTGGCTATTCCCCACACCTATGTCACCTGTAGACAGAATGTAATTTAGAGAGAATGTAAGGAATTTAAAATTATATTGTGCCTTTCAAAGAGCAGTTTTTGCCCTAATTTTGATAGCAAAGGCCCTGTTACACAAAATGGTTCTTTGCGGGAGCTGACGGCATGGTTGAGTTAAACTTCAGGAGGAAGTTCAGAGGTGGCCATGGAGGCATATGGTCTCTTTATTGGGATAGTTAGAAGGCTAACTTCAGTTGTCTAAGACTTTGGTCCAGTTTCATAAAAGTCTGTTCAGTCCTTTTGCCCTCACACCTCAACCCCCCCATCCCACCCCAATGCCCCACCCACGCAAGCACACACTCGTATGTTACCACAATGCAAACTCATATGCCTCATCCCACCTTACAGCCCCACGATACCTCATGTTGCCATGCCACCTCCATAGCCACGTGTCCAGTATCCACTGCAGGTGGTCTTTAGGTGCTGGGGGAAATGAAATAGGAAAAACTTCCTACAGTCAAATAGGGCTCTCACTCATGCACATGTGATACAGAAATAAACTCCTAATTATGATATCTATTTGAAGATTTTAAAATCCTTCAAATGGGTTGATATGTTATTAACACAACCTTCTATTCAATGTTATGATATCCTAATTGGAGGAAATGTAAACCAAAATAACCACATTTACCTAAATGAATGAAAAAACTACCAAACAAGATTTCACATTTTGTAACTTTTACTTTAACAGAGATCACAAACAACATAAATTAAACAAGAAGTAGCACACCTATAGTACTTCAAATAAGAGAGTTCCACATTAGTCAATAAAACAATTATGTATTATGCATCTTCAAATATTTACGTAACTTGCTGCATGAATGTGGAACCGTGTAGGAATATTGACAATATACTGTTTTTTCTCAGATCAGATAGGTCAGCAATCTGATTTGATAAAAGCTTTCACCTTCAACATTTAATAGGTACACTTATAATTTGCCAACTGCATTTTAATAAACTCTCTCTCTCTCTTTCAGGCCAAGGTGGTCTTGATGGTAAATTGGTGAAGGGACCAATATATTTCTAACCACTGCTGACAAAATATGCTGTTCTTTGCATCACTAAGGTATCTCACATCATACCTCAAACAGCTTGTGTCTCTTTTTCTGAAAATCATTAAGCAAAACTGACCTCCGAAGAGGTGGTTTGCTTCTTCTCCTCACAAGATGTTTTTGTCTTCCTCTTTCTCACTCTGTATGCTTCCCTTATATCTGAAGCTCTACTTTGTCTGCTAGCCATAAGGTTTAATTAACTTATTTCCTTCTGGTTCTCTTTCTAGATCAAGTTTTATCAGACCACATGGACCACTGCTTCCTATTACCCAAGGAAATTGTAATTAATCTTTTTACAATGGATGCAAACCCAGATTCCTGATGAAGGGCTTTTGCCCGAAATGTCGATTCTCCTGCTCCTCGGATGCTGCCTAACCTGCTGTGCTTTTCCAGCATCACATCCTTGATTCTGATCTCCACCATCTGCAGTCCTCACTTTCTCCATTATTTAAAACAACTAGATTCACCACATTTCTCCAAAAACTATATTGGCTGGAAAGGGGTGGGGCATTTATAGGCTCCAACTGACTCTGTAAAATCCAGTCTCTACTTTGCAGCCTTTTGTCCTCTTTGTTGATTATGAATTCCCCTATTATTCTTATCATCAGTAAGTTTTAAGGTTACGTTCCCATGAACCAAGTCCAAATCATCAGTAAAAATCAAGAAAAGTGAATCTGGGATCACAAATCATCCCGAATACATAAATTTTCACATTATCTAATGCCAGGAACATCCAGTTATTCTAAATTTTTGGCTCTTGAACATCAAACAATTTTCTATCTGGTTCTTAACAGTCGTAGTGGACTTAAAACATTTACTCTATTTCTCTCCCTGAGATGCTGCCACACCTACTGAGTTTCTCCAGTATTCTTGGTGTTTATTTCAGATTTCCAACATCCACAGTATTTTATATCTATTCTATCCATACTGCCAAACTTCTTCACATACTATATTTAGGTATTTTCTAATGAGCTTTTGTGAGGCTTCTTCTAGAATGCCTTCAAAATAAATATGCATTTTATTACACTATTCAATCATTGACTTCACTAAAAACCAAATTCTGTTTATCAATGTTAGCTGTCTTTGTTAACCCTATTCATTTCTAATACCAGGTTATTTCATCTCAGATTTGAGATTCCAAAAGTTTACTCACAATTGATACTAATTGATTACTAACTTGTGTACAGTTATGAAGTTAATCTGCTTATTTTAACAAAGGTGTTTACATTCCAGGCTCTCCAAGAGCACATTCATTATGGAACACTAGAAAATTGTAAACAAAGCCAGTGTCACCACACTGCATTCTTTCAAAAGGCTGAAGACATGCCATCAGGGTCAGGCAATATGTCCACATTGAATTAAGTAGGAACAAGGAATTTCCAATGTTTTGCATTTTTAAAATAATCTTATAACCTTTGAGTGGAGCGAATAAAGACACATAAGGGTAATCTTTTTTGGACTGAGTCAACCCATGGCATAAGTTATTAGTTGGAGTTACAATCAAACGTTTACTTTTAAAACCACCTCCCAAAAACAGCTGAAGATATGAGTTTGAAACTTTGCAGCAAAGACAACAGAGCATTTTGAACCTTAGTGAGAATGGAAAGAATAATAATTATTAGAACAGCATGTACTCAACAGCTTTAAAAAATATTAAATTACCAACTTTTTCTCAGAATTAAGTAGCTTCTTTCAACCTGCTTCTTAAATAGTCATAGAGATGTACAGCATGGAAACAGACCCTTTGGTCCAACCCGTCCATGCCGACCAGATATCCCAACCCAATCTAGTCCCACCAGCCAGCATCCGGCCCATATCCCTCCAAACTCTTCCTATTCATATACCCATCCAAAATGCCTCTTAAATGCTCAAATTTTGTACCAGCCTCCACCACATCCTCTGGCAG
The DNA here is from genome assembly GCF_037043375.1 of Chiloscyllium plagiosum. NCBI lineage: Eukaryota > Metazoa > Chordata > Chondrichthyes > Orectolobiformes > Hemiscylliidae > Chiloscyllium > Chiloscyllium plagiosum. Next base: position 69,461,703 of record NW_028270148.1, on the reverse strand, counting down.
CTCATTCCATACACGTACCACCCTCTGCGTGAAAAAGTTGCCCCTTAGGTCTCTTTTATATCTTTGCCCTCTCACCCTAAACCTATGCCCTCTAGTTCTGGACTCCCCGACCCCAGGGAAAAGACTTTGTCTATTTATCCTATCCATGCCCCTCATAATTTTGTAAACCTCTATAAGGTCACCCCTCAGCCTGTGACGCTCCAGGGAAAACAGCCCCAGCCTGTTCAGCCTCTCCCTGTAGCTCAGATCCTCCAACCCTGGCAACATCCTTGTAAATCTTTTCTGAACCCTTTCAAATTTCACAACATCTTTCCGATAGGAAGGAGACCAGAATTGCACACAATATTCCAACAATGGTCTAACCAATGTCCTGTACAGCCTCAACATGATCTCCCAACTCCTGTACTCAATACTCTGACCAATAAAGGAAAGCATACCAAACGCCTTCTTCACTATCCTATCTACCTGCGACTCCACTTTCAAGGAGTTATGAACCTGCACTCCAAATATTATATTTCATATTTTTTCACAGAATCCCTACAGTGTGAAAACAGCCACCATATTCATCACCATTCATGTCATTATCAGCTATATTATTCCAAAAATATTTATGTCTGTGCATTCAATATTGCTGACAATCACTGTTCTGATTTCATTTCAGATCTTTACAGTCTACTCATATCGGATTAATAATGTCAGAGGTAGTATTTTGCCTCCTTTGATTACCCTCCAATCATCTAGTCATTCTATTATCTTTTAAGTGTTTGTCTTCACAAAGACATCCAACGGTTGATTAAAGTTGGTTGGATCACTATAAATCACTGCAGTGTGACCATTTTATGAGCCAATCTCAGCAACAGCATCAACAATGTGCGTGATTATGAACATGTCCCAGATGAGAAGACATTTTCTCCACATAATCCTTCTGGTTGGAAGCTTGAAACTTTTCTCAACCATTTTTGAAGTCATCTTCACTCATCCATCCTTTATCATGAATATGAACAACTAGTCCTTTTGAAAATTGCTGTTTTTGGATTTTTTTCTCTTGAATATCAACATCAATTTAATTTTTGTCCTGTTGGACACAGACAATAACACAATTGTGAATTTTCTCTTTTCATGGGCCATTATCTTCATTAATACTACTTTCTCACCAAATTTGCTTACCATTTGACTGGCTTGCATGTCAAATGGGAGTCTCATCTATATTTCCAATATAGGCCAATCTCTATCCTCTCTTTTGTTGATGTTTGTTATTTTTATGACGCGGAGGTCGAACTCCAATGATAATTCAAACCCAGAAAAGATCACCTCAGAATCTGTTAAAATATGTGCCAGTGACTACAACTCCTAATTTCCACTAGTTAAACAAAAATAACAGATTATTTTCCTAACTCTAATAGTGAACACTAAACTATTAACAAACCAAACACTCTTTCCCCTAAGTAACCACAATCCCTTAACTGAACACAATTCCATCAAAATGCTGGTCCAATTGCGCAATTATTAAATATTACATTAAGTTAATCTCAAGTCTCGTATGCTATCTTCCTTCTGATCTTCTGATTCTGCTGTCTTCTCCCTGGATCTTCTTTCTTTATACTGCAAAATCTTTTTACATAAAAAGATATCTTTTGATAGATAGTGCCTTCTGTTTCTTTGAGAGCTTTTTATATTAGATGGGCAGTTAGTTCTAAGGCAATTGCTCTGAAAATTTTCAAAATGCCTGGTTTTACACCCCCCAATATCGTTCCCTCTCATTGGTCCGATGTTGTCAATACAATAAGTCCGAACTCAGTTGAATTTTCGTATCCTGGACACAATTTAAATTAATTGGTTAAATTTGAATTGTTGTCAAAACAGCAATCTAAAGTCCATTTAACAGCCAATTGTTACATGTCTCTATTTTTGGAAAAGCCCACCCCTTAGCTGTTTTGTTCTAGCAGCAAAGACTGTACTTTAAATTTATTTTCAAATTCAGAAAACACTTCCCTTCTTAAAGTGAACATACACCCTTTCGACTTCCTAACAGTTATAAATCACTAAAATGTAGTAAAGCTGTTGTCACGTTCTCCTGGGAGAATACTATGAAATCCAAATCTTCTATTACAACATTGTTTGTCTTCATAAGCCTGTTACTCCTTTTAGGACTGGCTTTGAAATCTGCAATGCCTGATTTCCTTGTTTGTTTCAGAGCAAAGATTCAAATAGATCTTCAAGAAACTAAGGGCATATTCTGAGAATTTTAATGCTTTATTTTTGCAAATTTGTTTCACAATTGTAACCACTTACTAGGCTTTCCACGTTTTGCACATTTATTTCTGGGCACCTGAATAAGTTGTGTCGGAACTTCCTCTAAACTCCAATGTCCTTCTCTAATACATTGAATTCACTACCTGCTGCAAAATTATTTGTCTGGTCTGCAATGTCATTGACTTCAATTTTGAATTGAACTATGTAGTATCTACCACACTTGATACCGTACTGTCATTTTAAAGGGTGAAATGGGTAGGAACATAGTGTGTACATCATATGTTGATGCGCACAGACATGGCGAGCTGACTAGTCACTTTCAATACTGTGCTATTCCATGATATAAAAAGCTAGGCTTGCACCAAGAAAAGTTTGAATTCAGTAGTCAGCAGATGTTAAGAACAAAGAGCTTGGAATTTTTGGCTGAAAATTATAAACATGGCATATTAATAATTAACCATGTTTTGGCCAAGTCAACCTTTACATGAGTCTGGCCATTACATGAGTCTCAACATGGTAATAAATGATCCAAGTCACAGGAGAAATAAAACAAAGTATGACACTGAGCCACATAAGGAGATATTAGATCAAGCAATGCGCAGATGAGAAACATGATACACATTTGGAAGAAACCAAGGAAAAAACCTTGGGAACATGAATGAAGCACATTGCAAGTAATTCTCTGGCTATGATTGAATAGATTAGAATAGGACCTGGTGAGAGAGTATTCTCACCCACTTGGATAACAGTGAAGAGGTCTTGTAGGAAGATGTTGGCAAATTATGTCAAAACTTGCAGACAAGTCAAGAATGACAAGGAGGAAGAGGTTATCTTTGTCAGTCGCATAGGTTGCTAATTATGACTTTGATAAGAACCATTTTGAAACTGCAGCAGGGGCGAAAGCTAATTGTAGCGATTCAAACTTAGTTCCTGGAAAGCTAGACAGGTATTTGAGACGTTAACAAGGATAGGGAAGGGATGTTGATGGTAATTTGAAGATGGAATCAACCTGAGAAGGGTGTGGTTTGGTAATGCCTGATTTAAAGGCGAAAAGATAACATGTGAAGAGATATATTGGCTGACATCGGGACCAGCAACAAAAGATGCATGATCAGCAGCAAGTGGGAATAGGATCAAGGGAATAGGAGAGTTCCTGGACAAGATGACCTCGGAAAAGAGGAACCATAGCAGAGAAGGAAAAGAAAGATATGCGTGGACTGGTTAATCGGCCTGCAAATTCTGACAACACGTCATATTACTCTTCAAGGAATTAATGTGAAAAAATAATATATTCAAGCTAACAATTCAAGATCGAATGCACAAAACGGTACAGAAACACTACGGGGAACTCTATTTCCAAGGCAATGTCATTATTCACCATCAATATCTACACACAGATACCAATGAAATCGGTCAAACTTTGCATTGCTGAATCTTTTTTTGCGCACAGACCTCTAAAGTACTGTGAGGCTTTTAAAAACTAAACAGGGCGGGGATTGGGGAACTGGCTACTCATCTAAATAGACACGCACAACTGATTATGTCAACTAAAATAAAAATAAAGAACTGCGGGTGCTGGAAATCCGAAACAAAAACAGAAAGTGCTGGTGGAACTGGCAGCATTAGTGAAGAGAAAATCTGATCGTTTTTTCCTCTCCACAGACGCTGCCAGAGCTGCTCAGTTTCTCCAGCACTTTCTGTTTCCGTTTGTGACGATATAAACTTATGCTTCTCCCGGTAGTCGAAACATGAATTTGCCAGGTCCACATCTTTGCTCAGTCAAATAATGCTCAGTAACAACTCCAACTCCAGAGGTCGACTCCCAGCAAAAACGCAGCGGACAACTGCTCTCAAGGAGCAACCTGAGGACAATGTTTTTTAAGTAATCTCGCGTACATGCGGTCGAGCCTCATGTTCCTGAACGTCTGTTTGACAGCGCTTGTGCGTCGTTACGTAGGACGCGGCGCGACTGGTCTGTTTGTGATACTGACGCCCTATCGGCAGAAAACTAAACCGAGATGGAATCTCCCAGTCTGAACCGGTTACAACCAGTTACTAGTTTTGCCAGAGAAGCTTTCGAGGTTGTTAGTAGAACACGGTCTGCTACAAAAACGCTCTCGAAACATGAATCGGAAGAGATAAAAAATCTTTCTGAAAAAAAGTAAATTAAGCATCGGGCATGGCGGTTGTTTTCATTTTTGTTAAATTGTTATAATTATTAACTCGCACAGTTTAACAAATTTGCAGAGGAGTGAGTGTTCCAAATTGTGGCTGATTAGCTCAAGTACTTTCCTTTTTTATGCTTTTCGTGTTTGGACCAAGAGAAGCAAAAAAGGGAACAGCGAACCTTGAGCGTGTGCTTGTATTTTTTTTAAATTCCCGCCATTTGATTTTTTTTCGTCTTGCCCCCTTCCCTCCCCTGTTCAACCGAACTACTGTGTGTTGGGTAAGATCTTTAAAAAAGGTTGCTGAGTCGGTGTGTGGTGGAAGCTCGTTCAATTAGACTGAAGGAGGCTAGCAGTTTAACCAAATCAAAACAATTTTGGGTGAGTGTTAATAAGTTTTAAGATTCTTTCTACGCTGGTTGCTGCCGCCGAGGCCTGGCTGCAAACTCAAACTGTGCCGAGGGAAAGGCCTGCACGACCCGAGTTTACCACACGGAGCCGCTGTGTGGGGGTTGTGCGACCACCAAAAAAGTCGAATGGGATTGGGGAGTGGGGCTGGTGGGAAAGAGATAGTAAACACTGGCATGGAGAGTTGATCACTTTATGTCGCTATAACTATAAACATTTAAATCCTACTGAGTGCGTCTGACCACTGGTTTTTTTGAGATCTGGAGTGGAACGTTCCAGAAATAACGGCCGAGGTTCGGCTGCGGAATCACTGCACCTACCAATCACGTGATGGTCTCGCCATGCTCCGATTCTGAGGGAGGGGACTCCTAGGAAGTGTGTTTATTTTAAGAGGCATTATTACTACGGTGTATACGTATACCGTGTTTTGGTAAACAGTTTTTGGACTCTTTAATATTGCGAATTTCCTTTTAAAGCACACTTGACTAATTGACAAGTCTAGGTTCTGGATGCTTTTTATTATTAATATAAAGCAAGTTATAAAGCAAGCTCGATCATGCTAGTGCCATCACTTTTCAGGTAAGATGGGTAGGCCTTGAGGTACTTTGTAAGCGGTTTAGTATAGAAATTTCTTTAGCAGTTATAAATTGTCAATTTATAACTGCTTACATTTAAAGTCATTTAAGTGGAGCAAGAAACTGGACAATGGCACATTGTGTATATCAGAATATTTGTCGTTTAAGCTGATCTTTTGCTTCATACATTAAATCTTACCAAAGTTCCTTCTGTATGCGCAAAGCCTTCAGTTGATTTAAGGGGGGTTGTTTCTTTGAGTTGATCCATGCTCCGGCTAAAGTAAGATGTGCAGTAATGGAGAATTCAAACATTGGAGCACTTTGAGAGTTAGATGTAAATTCTTTCTTTAACATGTTTCTGCACATTCAAGTACAGAATTGATGACTTGGTGTCTAGCAGAATGTTGAATTTCATAGTATTGTAATGCAGGTGGCTAGGTTTTTAGACTTTCAGAGTAATTTTCTCACCCTCAATCCCATTCGGGGCTGGGGGAGGTCATTTTGCAGCCTGTTGTTATCTATAATATATTTGTTAATTCAACTTTGTGCATAACTTAATTTAAAATGTGTACATTTGCCAACGTTTTTTTCCAGTTTACACCTTTTCCTGAAGATGTTGACTCGTACTGGGGGTACTGTTCCACAGCGCTGGGCATCCTCTGGTATCTTGCCCAAGTGGCTACTGTTCAGTGCCAGCCTAGACAGTGAGTGTTGGCAGGCTATTTCACTGTGGGGTATCACATCTGAATGCAGTCCTGTCCTTGCCTGACATCCACAGTGTACATTCCAGTCGGAGTCACTGCACTTTGACAGGAGTGAGACTCCTTTTGTTTTGTTTTTGTTGTGTCCTCTTTTCTCCCTGTTATTGTCCTGGGATGCTGGGATAGTTGTAAAACAGGGAAGTGACCTTTAGCTTGTTTTAAACAGTGTTAAAACCTCGTCTGAAATCAAGTAATTTAGTAAACTGCAGGTGGAAACTCTTCAAAAGAACATTTGGTTCATGAGTTTACCCACTTGTGCATGCCAGTTTATTTTTTAAACTTTTAAGTAGACGTTATAAAAATAGAGGGAAAAGTTAGTTGGTTGCAAGTAGGGCATCTTCCCATCCTTAATGAACTGTATCTGGTGGCCAGAAGTGACCTAATGATATTGTAGTTCAGATGGAAGAATTCTTGACTGGCGGTTGTTCAGTCAGTAGTGAAAAGTTTCCAAGGCAGCTTGTGACTTGGAACTTGGTTCTATGTTGTGTTTAATGTCTGTTTGTATTTTTAAAAAAAAGTATTCTAAGATAAACTCTTGTTTATCTTCACTCTTATCTCTTCTGCCTCCAGTTTGACTGTAGGTTTGCAATCTATACAAATATGGTACATTTGAACAAGACGGTGAGTCTTGTGATACAGTTTAAAAGGATAATGATTGGCTGCGTTTTGATTTTAAGTTTGGTATTGTTGTCATCTTGGCTTCTTTGTTTCTGTAACTTTTTTTTCTTTTGTTGCTTTCTGATTGAAGACTGTCACCTGTGTGTTTGTCAACAAATGTTTAACTGTTTTTGTTTTAATTTATTTAGGAATTGCATCAAGTTATTTCTTGCAGTAATCTATGCCAGCCATAATGACAATTTTGGCAGACCATGCAGCTCGCCAGCTGCTGGACTTCACTCAGAAGCTTGATATAAATCTTCTGGATAATGTGGTGAATTGCTTGTATCACGGAGAAGGTGCACAGGTAACACAGTCAATTTAAATTAAATTCACCCAGTTAATATCAGTTTATTTTAATAAATGAACATTTAGTAATGCAAAATGAGTTTTGCTGAAAAAAAAACTGTTAAAGCTTTTAGTCTTGTAGTTATCAGGATAATTCACAAGAATATTCGAAATTCACATGACTGTGTGGAGTTTGCATTCTTTCCCTGTGTTTGCGTGATTTTCTAGTGGGTGCACCGGTTTCCTCCCACAATCCAAAAATGCGCAAGTTAGGTGAATTGGACATGCTACATTGTCCGTAGTGTCTAGGGATGTGCAGGCTGGACAGATTAATTATGGTGAATGTGGGATTACGGGGATAGGGTGGGGATCTGGGTTTGGATGGGATGCTCTTCAGAAGGTCGGTGCAGACTCGATGGGTTGAGCAACCTCTTTCTAAACTGTAGGAATTTTATGAATACCAATTCATTGGGAGAAATGAACATTTATGCTGTATGCGAAGACATAAAACATGGAAAATAGGAGCAGGAATAGTCATTCAGCCTTTCAAACCTGCAATGCCATTCAGTATGATTGTGGCTGATCATCCAGCTTCATCACCTGTTCCTGCTTTCTTCCAATAGCTTTTGATCACTTCAGCCCTAAGAACAAAATCTAGCTCCTTCTTGAAAACATTGTGTTTAAGATTTCTGGAGTAGAGAATTCCACAGGCTCATCACTCTGAAGAAATTTTTCCTCGTCTCAGTCCTAAATGGTCCACCCCATATTTTTAAACTGTGACTTGTGGCAGTAAACTGAGTCATCAAGAACATTTTTCCTACCTTTTATCTTGTCTAGCCATAATAGAATTTTAAAAGTTTCTGCAAGCTTTTCCCCACCCCATCCAATATTGTCCTAACTGATTGAATTTCTCTATACCTCTGTCCTGTTGTCCCAGGAATCAGACTTTGTTGCACTCGCACTTAAGCTAGAAAATCCTTCTTCAGATAAGGAGACCAAAACTGCAGGTGTGGTCTGACTGAGGCCCAGTACAAGTGCACCATGATATTGCTGCTTCTCTTTTTGAATCCTTTTTGCTATGCCAGCCAACATCCTACTTATCATTTACCTTCTTCACTACCTGCTGTATCTGCACGCTTTCAGCAACTGGTGTACAATGATACCCAGGTCTAGTTTCACCTCCCCGTTCTTAATCTGTCGCAATTCAGATAAGCTGAGTTCCTGTCATTTGCTATCGAAGTGGATAGCCTCAGATTCATCCACATTATACTTCATCTGTTATGCGTTTGCCCACTCGGTCAACTTGACCAGAGAAACTGAAGCCTCTCTGCGTTCTTTAGATTAGATTACATTACATTACAGTGTGGAAACAGGCCCTTCGGCCCAACAAGTCCACACTGACCCGCCGAAGCGCAACCCACCCATACCCCTACATTTACCCCTTACCTAACACTACGGGCAATTTAGCATGGCCAATTCACCTTACCTGCACATCTTTGGATTGTGGGAGGAAACCGGAGCACCTGGAGAAAACCCACGCAGACACTGGGAGAACGTGCAAACTCCACACAGACAGTCGCCCGAGGCGGGAATTGAACCCGGATCTCTGGCGCTGTGAGGCAGCAGTGCTAACCACTGTGCCACAGTGCCGCCGTTCTTCTCTCAGTTCATTCTCCCACCCAGCGTTGTCTTTTTCAAACTCTTGAGATATCGTATTTATTTCACTTACCTAAATCATTTAATATATACTGTGAATAGCTGGGGTCCTAGTACTAGTCCTTGCAGTACCGCAGTAGGCACTGCTTGCCACTCGAGAAAAAACCTGTTTATTCCTATTTTGTTTCCTAACTACCAATCGGTTTTCTATCTCAGTGCATACCAATAATCCCATGCTGTTTACTTCTACATACTGGTCTCTTATGAGGCATCTTATTAAAAGCCTTTTGAATGAAGATTCAAATAAACCACAACCACTGCTCCCTCTTACCTACTCTAATAGTTTTATTCTCAAAAAAATTTCAATATATTTGTCAAGAATGATTCCTGTTTCATGTTGTTCAGTGCATAGGCACTATTCCAGAGTGTATAGAATCTTGAAACTTGGCATCCACAATATCTCGAGCCATTTCCTTTGGTATTGAGATTATTGGGTTTTGGGGATTTACCAGCCTTTAATCCCATCAATTTTACCCCTGTAGTTTCCCCACTAATACAGATTTCCTTCAGTTCCTCCTCTCAATTACAATATTTTTGGGATGGTATTTTTGTCTCCCCTTTATGAAGACCAAACCAAAATATGTGTTTAATTGCTCTGCTATCTCTTTATTTCCTATTACACTTATGCTTCTGTCTGTAGAGTACCTGCATTTATATTGACTGTTCTTTTTCTCTTCACACACCTGTAGAAGATTTCACACTCGCTTAATTGCATGCTATTTTCCCCCCCCCTTATCAGTCCCTTAATCATCAGAATGCTGATTAGTTGGCATTAATGCCAACAAATCTCAATGGCGATATCGCTTTCAACCAGAGTCCACTTGCCAACCAATCAGCAGTGCCATGCAGTAAAAATGCTGGGTTCCCTGTTTATTGGTAGTCTTGAGTTGTCCTGATGAGTGCACGTCATAATCTGTCCTTTTTAGCAATATATGACAAGTGCGTTTCATAGTAGCTTGGAAAGAGAGAGAGGTTGAATAATGCCAGAATTTAGGTTAGCATATTTTGAACAAGTATTAGAATTTATAAACCAGGTGGGTTAATGTTGATAATAGGAACGGCAGAAGAACCTATTCTCAATTATGTAATAGAAATTTTGGAGCAGAAATAATGGCAAGACTCTTGGCATTTACTGCTATTAAACATTAAAGCCTATTGCATTTTTCTTTGTTGGACAGAGCCCTTTAACTCCATTTCTGCCAACTGTACAAGCACAAATTATCTGGTAATTTATCACCTTGCTGTGCACAAATAACTGTGATACTCCATTATGTAGCTGTGATAACATTTCAAAAATTTTAATTTGCTATGCAATCCTTTAAAGGTGTCCTGAGGTTATGCTGACTATGGAACTACAAAGTCATTGTTAGAGATTTATTATCCTGTCTTGCTGGTCAGAAATCTCCTTTATGCAAATCTAATCCCATTGTTTAAAACAGAGAGAGGACTGGGAACTACAGATCTGCTAGTGCGATATCAAGAGGTTAAATACTAGAAGCGATTATAGAGGATGTGATTACAGGATATGTAAAAATAATAATTGTCTAATTGGACAGTATCAATATGGATAAATGAAGGGAAATTTTTATTATTAGCAGAATGGATAAGGGAAAGCAGTTGATGTGATGTATTTGGACTTTCAGATAAAGGGAGGTTGGTTAACAAAATTAAACTGCGTTAGACTGCGATTTGTATACTAGTATAAATTGAGGATTGGTTAACGGGCAGAAAGCTTTCTCTGGTTGGCCAGATATGACTAGTGGGATACCAGAAGGATCAGTACTTGGACTCCTGAGGTCTTCATGGTTTATGTCAATGATTTCATTGTAGAATGTACTGTTTTCAAATTTCCACCGAGTTTTATAATATCTGAAAATGAGTTGTATGGAGGTTGCAGAAGCTTCAAGGGAAGTTAGGCTGTGTGTTTGGGCAGGTTAATTGTGAGGTTATTCATTTTGGTAGGTGGTACAAAAGGAGCAGCGTATTTTGTTCTTCTATAAAATGTAAAATGGGGTGCATGGTCCAGTGATATTATTGCTAGACCAGCAATCTAGGGGCCTAGTTAATATGCTGGGGACCTGGGTTTGAATCTCCCCACAACAGGTGGTGGAATTTGAATCCAATAAAAATTACCGTGAAAACACTCTAGATTGTTGTAAAACCCGCCTGGTTCATGCATGACCTTGCCTTGTCTGGCCTACGTGTGACTCCAGTCTCACTTGAATGAGGTTGACTCTTAACTGCCCTCCCAAAAGGCCTAGCAAGCCAGTTGCATTTACCTCTGGAAAGGACAAAAGAAATAAAACTGGATGAACAACCTGGCATTGACTTAAGGTACCAGAAACAACAATGGCAAACAGCCCTGTCAGTCCTGCAAAGTCCTTATTAACATCTGGGGGGGGGCTGATGTCAAAATTGGGAGAGCTGTCTCCGACTGGCCAAGCTGCAGCCTAACATAGTCATACTCTCAGAATTATTCCTTGCAAACAATGCCCCAGACAGTGCTATCGCCAAAAGTGGTCTACTTGATTTACACCGTGTCCACAAATATTCATTTCCTCAACTGATGCTCTGTAGCACCCAACGTGTACCAACCAGAAGACACAATGCAGAAATTCACTAAGGCTCCATTGACAGCACATTCCAAACCCATGGCAAACAGCCATTTAGAAAGACAAGGGCAGCAGATAAAATGGAATGTCACCACCTGCATGTTCTCCTCCAAGATACTATCCTGACTTAGAAATAGGGTTCTCAGTTGGGCAGTTGGTTTATGATGCAGAGTGGTTCCAATAACACAGGTTCAGTTCTCAAACTGATTGAGGTTACTCTAAAGGGCTATCCCTTTCAAGCTTTCCCCTTGCCTGAGGGATAGTGACACTCGGGTTAATCAGGTTGATTTGAGAGAGCACCCCTATGGTCTTGCAGGACAGTGGTGAGAAAATAAAAGTGTCATTCCTTCAGTGTCACTGGGTCAGAATCCTAGAATGTCCTCCTGTAATGGCTTTGTGGTTGTACCAATGCCAAATAAATTGCAGCAGTTCAAAAAAGCAGCTCACCCCAACCTTCTGAGAGGCAACGAGGGATGGGCAGTAAATACTGGCTCAGCCAGTGACACTGATATCCCATGAGTGACTTAAAATAAATCAGTCCCGTAAAGGAGTCAGTAGCCACAGTGCACATGGCCACTATAAAAATATGTCGAGCTATGAAATATCATTCTTAACAGATCTGTGAACATTTTGGTTAGAATTTTGCACATAGGTGCAGACTGGAACAAATGACAAAGTTTAATTAAAAATTCTATTACTTGATGTTACTGGACCTCTGATTTGACAGCAAAATAGTGTTTGGAAAGGGTTTGCAATTAAACTTCAAGCACATTGGACAATGAAAAGAGGGGCTGTTAATGCAGGACTGGAGGTGTTATATCTGAATGCAAACAGTATAAGGAATAAAGTAAATGAGCTTGCGGCATTGATCAAAATTGGCAGGTATGATGGGGGCAAAAAAAGACAATCCTGACGTGGCTGTAAGGGGATCAGGATTCGGAGCTGAATATTGAAGGATATACATCCTATTGAAAAAATAGGCTGGTGGGCAGAGAGGGTGGAGTTGCCTTATTAGTAAGAAATGAAATTAAATCAATAGTAAGAAACGAAGTAGGGTCGGATGGTGTAGGATTTGTGGGTAGAATTGAGGAACTGCAAAGGTAAAGCAAAGCATAGTTGGAGTTACTTTTAGGCCTCCAAACAGTAATCAGGAGCTGGGGCACAAGGAGATAGGAAAGATGTGTAGGAAAGGCAAAGTTACAGTGATCACAGTATGCGATTTCAATATGCAGGTGGACTGGGAAAATCAGGTTGGTAGTTGATTGCAAGGAAAGGAATTTGTGGAATGCCTACAAGATGGCTTTTTGGAGCAGCTTGTGGTGGACCCCATTAGGGAACAGGCAAGACTGGATTTAGTAATGTGCAATGAGGCAGACTTGATAAGGGACCTTAAGGTGAAGGAACCCTTCGGAGGCTGTGATCATAATATGATTGAATTTGCACTGCAGTTTGAGAGGGAGAAGATAGAATCAGAGGTGATGGTATTAAAGCTGAATAAAGGCAACTACAGAGACATGATGGAGCAGTTGGGTAGAATTGACTGGGAAAGGAGCCGAACAGGAAAGACAGTGGAACAGCAGTGGCAGGATTTCTGGGAGTAATTCAGGCGACACAGCAGAGATTCCTCCCAATGGGGAAAAATACAGGGAGAATGAGGCAATCATGGCTGACTGGAGAAGTCGGGGACAGCATAAAAGCAAAAGAGAAAGCATAAAATGTGGCTAAGGGGATTGGGAAGCTTACAAAGACCAACAAAAAAAAAAGTGAGGCAGAAGATTAAATATGAGGGTAAGCTAGCCAGTAGTATAAAGGAAGATTTGAGTTTCTTTAGATATATAAAGGGAAAAAGTGGATATTTGGCTGCTGGAAAATGACGCTACAGAAATAGTGGGGAACAAGGAAATGACTGAAGAACTGAAAAATTACTTCACAATAGTCTTCACGGTGGAAGACATGAGTAACATCCCAAAAATTCAAGTGAGGAGGCAGATCTGAGTATGGTGACCATCACCAAGGAGAAGGTGCTAGAAAAACTGAATTGCCTGAAGGTGGATAAATAGCGTGGACCAGATGGACTACACCACAGAGTTCTAAGGGAGATAGCTGAAGAGATAATAGGGGCATTAGTGGTGATCTTTGGGAATCGCTAGAGTCAGGGAGGGTCCCAGACGACTAGAAAACCAATAACGTGACATCCCTGTTTAAAAAGAGTGAGGCAAAAGATGGAAAATTACAGACTGATTAGCCTAACGTTTGCTGTGGGGAAGATCTTGGAATCCATTGTGATGGCTGAGATTTCTGAATACTTGGAAGTGTGTGGTAAAATAGGGCAGTGTCAACATGGTTTCATCAAGGGGAGGTCATGCCTGACAAATCTGCTAGAATTCTTTGAGGAAGTAATGAGCATGTTGGACCAAGAAGATCCAATGGATATTATCTACCTGGATGTCAAGAAGGCCTTTGACAAGGTGCCTCGCAGGAGGCTACTGTGTAAGAGAAGGGCCCATGGTTTTAGAAGCAAATGTTAACGTGGATAGAAGCTTGTCTGTCTGGCAGAAAGTAGAGAGTGGGGATAAAAGGGTCCTTCTCAGGGTGGCAGCTGGTGACAAGTGGTGTTCTACAAGGCTGTGTTCAGAACACAACTTTTCAGTTTATAAATTAACGATCTAAGATGAAGGAACTGAAGGTATTCTGTCTACATTTGTATACAGTACAAAGATAGATGGAGGAACTGGTAGCATTGAGGAGGTGGGGAGGCTGCAGAAGGATTTGGACTGGTTAGGAGAATGAGCAAAGAGGTGGCAGATGGATTACAATGTGGGAAAGTGTAAGGTCATGCACTTGGTAGAAACAATTGAGGCACAGACTATTTTCTAAATGGGGAGAAAATTCAGAAATCTGAAGTGCAACGAGACTTGGGAGTTCTAGTCCAAGATTCTCTGACTCAACCTGTAAGTTTACCTTCAGTAGTTAGGGCGGTAAATGCAACAATGGCATTTATTTTGAGGACTTGAATATAAAAGCAGGGATGTACTTCTGCGGCTTTATAATGTTCTGGTCCGACCACATTTGGAGTACCATGGACAGTTTTGGGCTTCATACCTCAGGATGTACTGGCCCTGGAGTGTGCTTAGAGGAGGCTCATTAGAATGGTCCCAGGAATGAAAAGCTTGACATATAAGATGTAGGAGAGGAAGTAAGGGCATTCAGCCCATCGACTCCACTCCACTACTTAATCATGGCTGATGGGCATTTCAACTCCACTTACCCGCACTCTCCCCATCGACCTTAATTCCTTGCGAGATGAAGAATTTGTCAAACTCTGCCATGAAGACATTTAATGTCCTGCGCTCCGTGGCAATGAATTCCACAGGCCCATTTCTTCTCTGGCTGAAGAAATGTTCCTCATTTCTGTTCTAAATTTACCCCCTCTAATTCTAAGGCTGTGCCCACTGGTCCTTGTCTCCCTGCCTAATGGAAACAATGTCCGAGTGTCCACCCTTTCTAAATTGTGCATCATCATCTAAGTTTCCATTAGATCTCCCCTCAACCTTCTAAACTCAAATGAATACAATCCCAGGATCGTGATCCATTCATTGTAGGTTAGGCCTACCATTCCAGGGATCATATTGTGAATCTCCGCTGGACATGCTCCAGTGCCACTATGTCCTTCCTGAGGCGTGAGACCCAAAATTTGGCACAGTATTCCAAATGGGGCCTAACTAGAGCTTTATAAAGTCCCAGAAGCACATCGCTGCTTTTATGTTCCAACTCTCTTGAGATAAATGATGACATTACATTCACTTTCTTAATAACGCACTTAACTTGCAAGTTAACCTTTACAGAATCCTGGACTAGCACTCCCAGATCCCTTTATACTTCGGGTGTATGAATTTTCTCACTGTTCAGAAAATAGTCCATCCCTGTATTTTTTTTCCAAAATGCAAGACCTTGCATTTGCTCAGGTTGAAGGATATAAAAAAAAGTTTGAGGACTCTGAGCCTGTACTCAATGGAGTTTAGAAGGATAAGGGGGAATCTAATTGAAACTTACAGAATACTGAATGCCCTGGACACAGTAGATGTTGGGAAAATGTTTCCAATGGTAGGAGAAACTAGGACCTGAGGGCACAACCTTAGAGTAAAAGGTGGATCTTTTTAGAACAGAAATAAGGAGAAATGTTTTCAGCCAGTGAGTTGTAAATCTATGAAATTCATTGCCATAGAAGGCTAGGTCATTGAGTATATTTAAGACTGAGATAGATATGTTCTTGAGGATCAAGGGTTAACAGGGAGAAAGCAGGAGAATGGGGTTGAGAAACTTATCAGCCAAAATTGAATTTCTGCTTCTGTGTCTTACGGTCGAAAATGTTGGTGTCGCCAATACATTTGTTATGTCGGGGATATACTGGCAATGCCACTGGTCTAGTCGTCCAAATGCCCCTTCTGCTCTGTGGACATCAGTTGAGATCTGTCTGCAGCCGTTGTTTGAATTTGGGGTTGGGATTCAGGGAGGTAGTGAGGAACGAGATCGGTCTGAGACTGGTACAGTTGAGAAAAGAAGCGAGTCAAACCGTCAGGGCAGGCAGGGACAAAGCACCGAACAAGGTAGGACTGATAAATTAAACTGCATTTATTTCAGTGCAAGAAGCCTAACAAGGAAGGCAGATGAACTCAAGGCATGGTTATGAAAGTGGGACTGGGATATCATAGCAATTACAGAAATGTGGCTCAGGACTGGCAGCTTAATGTTCCAGTCTTCAAGTGCTACAGGAAGGACAGAAAGGGAGGCAAAAGAGGAGGGGGAATGGCCTTTTTGATAAGGGATAGCATTACAGCTGTACTGGGGGAGGATATTCCCGGAAATGCATCCAGGGGAGTTATTTGGGTTAAACTGAGAAATAAGAAAGGGATGATCACCTTATTAAGATTATATTATAGACCCTCTAATAGTCAGAGGGAAATTGAGAAACAAATTTGTAAGGAGATCTCTGTAATCTGTAAGAGTATTAGGGTGGTTATGGTAGGGGATTTTAACAATTCAAACATTGACTAGGACTGCCATAGTGTTAAGGGTTTAGATGTGTACAAGAGAATTTTCTGATTCAGTACCTGAATGTACCTACTAGAGAGAGTGCAAAACTAGATCTGCTCTTGGTAAATAAGACAGGGCAGGTGACTGAGGTGTCAGTGGCGGAGCGCAGGTAAAGGGACTGCTGGAAAATGGGAAGCCTTCAGAAATGAGATAACGAGAATCCAGAGACCATATATTCCTGTTAGAATAAAAGGAAAGGTTGATAGGTGTAGGGAATGCTGGATGACTAAAGACATTCAGGGTTTGATTAAGAAAAAGAAGGAAGCATGTCAGGTATAACAAGATAGATTGAATGAATCCTTCGAGTCTAATGGCAATAGGAATATACTTGAGAGAAATCAGAAGGGCAAAAAGGGGACATGAGGTAGCTTTGGCAAATAGGGTTAAGGAGAATCCAAAGGGTTTTTACATATACATTAAGGACAAAAGAGTAACTAGGGAGAGAATAGAGCCCCTCCAAGATCAGCAAGGTGACCAGTGGAGTGCCACAAGAATTGGCGCTGGCTCCACTATTATTCATCATTTTATATAAATGATTTGTATGTGAGCATAAGAGGTATAGTTAATAAGTTTGCAGATGGCACCAAAGTTGGAAGTGTAGTGGACAGCGAAGAAGGTTACTTCAGTTACAATGGGATCTTGATCAGATGGGCCATGGGCTGAGAAGTGGTAGATGGAGTTTAATTTAGATAAATGTGAGGTGCTGTTTTGGGAAAGCAATTCTTAGCAGGACTTATACACTTAATGGTAAGGTCCTAGGAAGTGTTGCTGAGCAAAGAGATCTTGGAGTGCAGGTTCATAGCTCCTTGAAAGTGGAGTCACCGGTAGATAGGATAGTGAAGAAGCTGTTGGGTATGCTTTCCTTTATTGGTCAGAAAGTATTGAGTACAGGAGTTGGGAGGTCATGTTGCGACTGTACAGGACATTGGTTAGGCCACTGTTGGAATATTGCGTGCAATTATGGTCTTCCTATCGGAAAGATGTTGTGAAACTTGAAAGGGTTCAGAAAAGATTTACAAAGATGATGCCATGGTTGGAAGAGTTTGAGCCATCGGGATAGGTTGAACAGGCTGGGGCTGTTTTTCCCTGGAGCATTGGAGGTTGAGGGGTGACCTTACAGAGGTTTATAAAATCATGAGGGGCATGGATAGGATAAATAGACAAAGTCTCTTCCCTGGAGAGGGGGAAACTAGAAACAGAAGGCATAGGTTTAGGGTGAAAGGAGAAAGATATAAAAGAGACCTAAGGGGCAACTTTTTCACGCAGAGGGTGGTATGTGTATGGAATGAGCTGCCAGAGGAAGTGGTGGAGGTTCATACAATTCCCACATTTAAAAGGCATCTGGATTGGTGTATGAATCGCAAGGGTTTGGAGGGATGGGCTAGGTGCTGATGGGTGGGATTAGATTGGGTAGGGATACCTAGTGGTCATGGATGACTTTGACTGAGGGGTCTGTTTCCATGCTGTACATCTCTATGACTCTATGCCCTTTTAAGGAAGAGAGTCTGTCACCCTTACCTGGTCGTCTTCAAATGTGATTCTTGATCCATAACAATGTGGTTGATTCAACTCTCCTCTGAATCGAAGTCAAAGGTTTCCTTCCGGAAATGTCAATTCTCCTACTCCTTGGATGTTGCCTGGCCTGCTGTGCTTTTCCAGCACCACTCTCTCAACTCTGATCTCCAGCATCTGCAGCCATCACCTTCTCCTATCCTCTGAATTAGCCTAGCAAGCCACTCCATTCAAGAGCAATTAGGGATGTCACACATGCCCATCTTATGATAGAGTAAAGTGTTACTTAACAAAGTCCTCATTAACAGGCCACTCGAACTGTGTCTAGTGAAACCTGGCGGAAATTGAATTTGCTGTCTTAATGATATTTTGTAGATAATGGATTGATATTCATAGGAATGATGTTTTACATATTATGAGCACAAAGCTGCAAGATCAGTAAATGAATTGTGCATTCCTCTAAACATTCTAAATTTTGAAATCACCACTTTGCAACAAACTTGCCGTGTTTTCGGTAGGTTTGTTTGAGATGTTGCTAAACCCCACCCACACAGGTGAAATTGGTAAAGGAGAAATTATAAGAGTTTGCTAAACATGAACATCTTATGGCTGAGAGGCAAGGTTCAGACAGTTAATGCTTTCCTTCCAAATCTACCAGTTGGTTTGGAAGTCTGTTTCACCAGTTTGATGTAATGTTCGATACCTTGAATAAGTGTGGGAGTCTTTCTTGACAGTAACTTAAAATTTTTTCAAAGACCTTGGGTAATTCAAGTTTGTTTGGTAGTTTCTTGCTCCTTTAGTCCAAGCTTCTGTTTCTGAGTCAGAGACCCCACCAAATAGAATTATAAATTTTCAGGTAATTATTGTTGCTCTTAAAGAAAAATTGTTTTCAGTGTTGTGAACATTTGCAGTGGCCAATAATTCTTCTATGGTAATTAGTGCTACCCTGACTTTAAACATCCAAAGCTATGTTATCTGCTCTGCAGGATTTGCTAATGCTATATTTTGTTGATTTGATGTGGTTATAGTGACTTTATAACTGTATGGAATAATGGTTAATGACTTCTTATGTTACTTTGTTTTGTACCTTCATTTGAAGTAATTGTAGGATTTTTTCTTCTAATAGCAAAGAATGGCACAGGAGGTCTTAACTCATTTAAAGGAGCATCCTGATGCATGGACTAGAGTTGACACTATTTTGGAATTTTCACAAAATATGAACACAAAAGTAAGTGATATGTTGAAGAAATCTTCTGAATCTTGAATTTGGTAAATGTTTGGGAAATACAATTTAGCAAATTTTAAGCTGTTTTTGTACTAGGTTTGAAGGGGTTTAGATGTTTGCATGGCAGCATAGCAGTTGTGTGAGCCATTTTTAAAAAAAAAAAGTACCATCGCGCTAAGATACATTTTGTTTCCGTTTCTGAACTCAGAAAACTGGCTGTACAGGTATGAAGTGAACCTAAAATATAATTAGCTATTGTATTGATAATATTCTGGACAGCAGTGTGGGTTCTGAAAAAAGTCTTCACTCTTGCCAAACAATCCAGTCGAATGTAGGCTTATTTTGGATCATCTTTTCCAATAGTTGTCTTGTTTGGAAGCACAGCACCACCACTCATTGATTTTTAAGGGTAATTTGTAGTGAACTAACTGATTTTATTTTCCAAGAAAATGCATTTTTTTTCCTAAGAATAGAGAAGATGCTGGAAATCATAGCTAAAAGTGATATTACCGGACCCATTGAGTATTTCCAGCATTTTATTTTTATTTCACTTTTTTGTGTGATTTGCTCATGGGGGTCTAGCACAAAACAGTACTTTTAAATGATCTAATTTTAATACCTGTCAAATGAATTGGCAAAGATTTATAAAAAAATTAGAAGGGGATCTGCTCTATTTAATATTTTTGCAAAAGTTAAGCTTGATGTTGAATACATCTAGGACTTCCTCAAAGTTCGGTCTAAATGAAATGCAGGTGTTTGCCTTGTTTTCTTGCCTGTTACGTTGCTTTGTTACTGACAGTTATTACTAATTTTTAAGCCGATTTGTCAACAGTATTTGTAAAACTCTCAAAATTGTATCTTGTGACAAATGAGATGATTAGAGGAACAGACAAAACTGAAGGTAAAGAATTTCTTGAATACCTAAAATTAAAATCATTGCTAAATTTTATGCGCTGATATTTGGCTTTATTCAGTTTTATGCGTCACTTTATTTTTAGATTTTTATACAAATTGTTAATGTTATTTGACATTAATCTTAATATTCCATTATGTTGATTGTAACAGGAAGAAAAGGGGTGTCTTCCTGTGCAACTGACACAGCTAGGCTTTGGCGGCAGGCCTCCACAAGGTCTCCCCTTTTGATTCCCTTTTACTACATTCTGTTCATCAGTTATTTTGTTTTAAGGGAAGGAATTAGTAGATAGGGAATAAATGTGTATTATTTCTCCTGTAGGGATCAGTAGTCCTATTTATTTATTTCTGCTATTCTTTTACTCACTCGCCAATAGATTTATTCTTGACATTAAGCAACCAGACTACACAAAGTTTGTAACTGATGCCAAGTTACTAACCAATTTGATTGCTGATGTGATTTTGGCAGTATGACAAATTTTAAGATTTAGATTGTGAGGATACAACCTGTACAATTGAAGTACACCAAACATTGAATTCAAATTAATATATCCAAATTTCAGTGCAGTTCAAGTACAATTATACAATCCTTTTTTTTTTCTTAATTCAAATGGATATTTAAGTTTAAATCTCTCCTTGCCATCATGCACTGTTCCTTCACTGAACTTGGTCAGGTGAATGTTTGGATCTTAGGCTATGTTGCAGTAAATGATGCATGGTGGCCCACTTCCCTCTGGGTTGCATGACTCAAATTCATGGTGATATGGGGGGTGGACCATTATTTAGTATGTTGCACTCTATTAATCTCGATGAGACTTGAAACCTAATATAACTATCTTAATTTCTACCTTAGCCTGTCTTAGAGAAATGTCCAGAAAATTTTACTTTTTAATAAGTCTCAAAATTTATTATCTTATCATTTAACATTACTTGCTTCTGATGAGCTAATTCTGTAATTCAAAAACGTGCTTGATGCTTGGTCCAGCTTTTTGTTTAAAAGCTTATGTTTAAAGAATCAAATCTATTGCTGTACTTGCATTGCAATATATAACATTTTTGATATTGTACTTGTTTCATTGTTTCACTAATCATTTGATCCCTATGGTTGAAATATGGTGTTACTTAAATTAACTGATAACTAAGATTTAAATGTTTATGAATCCTAACTTAGTACTGTTATCTGGGGAAATTGAGATCTCCAATGTAAACAATTCTGTGGGTTGTCTTGCTGTTCATGAAGAGCAACACCAGGGGGATAAGTGAGCGCTTTGTTTACAAACTGTTGGAAACTTCAGACTGTGGGACTTAGTACTGCTGAGCTATACCTACCGCATTTCTCGCTGGTGTGAGCCCTGACCAACAGCAGGACTTCTTGACAGTTTAATATTTATAGCTTTATGAAATAGCTGTAGCAATTGCATGAAATATTAATTCTCAAGCATAAAGTACTGTAGTACATCAGATTTTGCTTTAAATTTTTTACATTAACAGAAAAGACTTTCATTAGAAATTAGAGAAATGGAAAACAAGCATTTTGAGAATGTGGTTGATACTATTTTTAAATGTGTGAAAATTAATTTTTTTCATACTGCCTTTATCTAATTACAGTACTATGCCCTGCAAATCTTGGAAAATGTAATAAAAACCAGATGGAAGATTCTGCCCAGAAATCAATGTGAAGGTAAATTACTGTAATTAATATCTCCATTAAGATGGAAACCACTTCCTCTCCTAACTTGAGGACAGTACACAATTTAACTATATACTGTCCTGTGTGTTTACTGTTCTTTTCGATCATTATTTTTGTATAGCTCCCTCAATTTACCTGCTGTAGCTCCATATTCATTGATATCGACACCTAATAAAAATTTGTTGGCTTCAGTTTTGAAAGCTCCCAGCTTGTCCCAGAATCCGTATGATTTGGGTAGAGTTGCGGATTTCAAATTTTGTCCCCTCTGCATTCCTTTCTTCAGGGAATATTTTCTCTTGTTTAACATACTGACTCCTTTTAACATTTTAGCTACCTCAATTAGACCACTCCTTAATTGTATATGTTCAAGGGAATGCTAGCCAAATTTATGCAACTATACGCATCTAACTCTTAAGTATGGTATTATTCTAATTAATGTGTTATTCTGTTAGGTCAATATCTCCTGAGGCTCACATGGCAGCTGAATGAAGCTCCAGTAGATTTGGCAATCCATACTGCCTTTTCCTCCCTTTTTGTAGTGCAGCCCTTTTGAAGTAAAAGCCTTTTGGTTAAGCTTATTGCATGTACCAAAGAGTCCTAAATCTCTTTGGTGTTCAGTAGCCTATTTTCCAGATACAACATACTCATTAACAGATTCTAGTTATATCCACAGAATTGATTAACTGACTGACCAACAGTTGCTTGGATGCATGCTCTCCCACCCTTCCAAATATTTGAATAATTTTGCTGTGAAATGGCACAAAGCAAGCTTAGAATGTTTAAAAGGATTATGGTCCAGCTCACACTTACACAATTTTCTCTGTGTATCTTAACGTACACTGGATGCAAACTGTGGAGTCCAGGATGTTACCAATCCCAAGTTGCATCATTTGGCCTTAATTAACAACATCTAATATCCAGGAGAAGTTCATTGTAGTTAGTCTTTCTGAATTCCATTGTCATGCTTTAATTGAATGAAAACTGAGAAGGATTCCTCTTAGCAACAGCTATCCATTTAATCCTTTCATTTGCCCATGGCTGTGCAAAGCTTTTCAGGACCAGATAATCTAGCACTGCATGAAAATTGTAACTGAGATCACTTTGCTCAGCCGAGCACCTAGCCTCTCAGCCATGAATTATGGTGCTGTTTGGTTTGAGCAACACTGGTAATGTCAACTGAGCAGTCACCCTGACATCAGAGGAAACTGTAAAATGTACATGTCAAAATGGAATCAAATGAATTTTTGTTTTAATCATTCTTGATATGTGGGTGAGTGTGTCAAAACCATGCCTTATTGGCAATTCATTATTGCCCTTAAAGGTGATGGTGAGCCGTCTTGAGCTGCTACTGGTATGCTAAGGATGCATCCATGATTTTGGTAGGAAATCCCCTGATTTTAATCCATTAGTAAAGGTATACTATTATGCAATTAGATTGTTTTGTGGGTTTGTAAAACCTTAGCAATGCTAATCTTATTTATGTTTCCATGTACCTATTGGGAGTATGAACTGCATTACCTGTACTGTAAATATGTTTATTGTAAGAGGTTCTAAATATATGCCAGGATGGAATGCACTGCTTGAACTTAAATATGCAGCTTCACATAGGTAGATGTCATTCTTAGCTATGACCTGTTAAGGTGATTGTTAAATTTGTCTAAAGTGTGAAGATCGATGGATCCAATGTTCAGAATGCTGTAAAATGCTGAGACTATGGTATACTATCCCCCTCCCTTGCCACTGAAAATGGGCAGAGGTAATGTTTTTGCCCTTGTTTGTTAACCAATATATACCTTACAGATAGATTTCAACAAAACTGGGTACACCTGGTGTGACTCAAGGCAGAACTGATTTGTTTCAGTAAAGCTGTGGATTTGGATCTTGGTAATTTTTAAAGGATCCACTAACACCAAGAGGTGGAGTTGACTTTTTCTTTAAGGATGTTGTGGGTTGTCTCATTTCCTGTAGTGCAATTTTTCACAGCTGTCAAATATGATTATGTTGGATTTGGATTGGCCTGAAGCTGCCTCTGAGAGCTGGAAGCTCTTAACAAAACAGGATTTTTTTTTAGTATTGTAGTTTCATAGTATCAACCAGGCAGGGAAAAAAACTTTCTCAAGGAAGAGTTGTATAAGTGTAACAGCATTGACCTTAAACAGCAGTGGAAATGCATGTTCAAATCAGTCCCCTCTGTTACATATCTGGAATAGTAGTATGTCTTGAGTTAATACCTAGGACCCTGTCAGGGTGAAAGGGAATGCTGGTAGGTATACAGAATGCTGGATGACTAAAGAAATTGAGGGTTTGGTTAAGAAAAAGAAGGAAGCATATGTCAGGTATAGACAGGATAGATCGAGTGAATCCTTAGAGTGTAAAGAAAGTAGGAGTATACTAAGAGGGAAATCAGGAGGGCAAATAGGGGACATGAGATAGCTTTGGCAAATAGAATTAAGGAGAATCCATAGGGTTTTTACAAATATATTAAAGACAAAAAGGTAACTAGGGAAGAGAATAGGGCACTTCAAAGATCAGCAAGGCGGCCTTGTGTGGAGTCACAGAAAATGGGGGAGATACTAAATGAATATTTTGCATCAGTATTTACTGTGGAAAAGGATATGGAAGATATAGACTGTAGGGAAATAGATGGTGACATCTTGCAAAATGTCCAGATTACAGAGGAGGAAGTGCTGGATGTCTTGAAACGGTTAAAGGTGGATAAATCCCCAGGACCTGATCAGGTGTACCCGAGAACTCTGTGGGAAGCTAGAGAAGTGATTGCTAGGCCTCTTGCTGAGATATTTGTATCATCGATAGTCACAAGTGAGGTGCCGGAAGACTGGAGGTTGGCAAACGTGGTGCCACTGTTTTAAGAAGGGCGGTAAAGACAAGCCAGGAAACTATAGACCGGTGAGCCTGACCTCGGTGGGCAAGTTGTTGGAGGGAGTCCTGAGGGGTAGGATGTACATGTATTTGAAAAGGCAAGGACTGATTCGGGATAGTCAACATGGCTTTGTGCGTGCGAAATCATGTCTCTCAAACTTGATTTGAGTTTTTTGAAGAAATAACAAAGAAGATTGATGAGGGCAGACTAGTGGATGTGATCTATATGGACTTCAGTAAGGCGTTTGCCAAGGTTCCCCATGGGAGACTGATTAGCAAGGTTAGATCTCATGGAATACAGGGAGAACTAGCCATTTGGATACAGAACTGGCTCAAAGTAGATGACAGAGGGTGGTGGTGGAGGGTTGTTTTTCAGACTGGAGGCCTGTGACCAGTAGAGTGCCACAAGGATCGGTGCTGGGCCCTCTACCTTTTGTCATTTACATAAATGATTTGGATGCAAGCATAAGAGGTACAGTTAGTATGTTTGCAGATGACACCAAAATTGGAGGTGTAGAGGACACCGAAGAGGGTTACCTCAGATTACAACAGGATCTGGACCAGATGGGCCAATGGACTGTGAAGTGGCAGATGGAGTTTAATTCAGATAAATGCGAGGTGCTGCATTTATGGAAAGCAAATCTTAGCAGGACTTATACACTTAATGGTAAGGTCCTAGGGAGTGTTGCTGAACAAAGAGACCTTGGAGTGCAGGTTCATAGCTCCTTGAAAGTGGAGTCGCAGGTCGATAGGATCGTGAAGAAGGTGTTTGGTATGCTTTCCTTTATTGGTCAGAGTATTGAGTACAGGAGTTGGGAGGTCATGTTGCGGCTGTACAGGACATTGGTTAGGCCACTGTTGGAATATTGCGTGCAATTCTGGTCTCCTTCCTATCGGAAAGATGTTGTGAAACTTGAAAGGGTTCAGAAAAGATTTACAAGCATGTTGCCATGGTTAGAGGATTTGAACTACAGGGAGAGGCTGAACAACTGAGGCTGTTTTCCCTGGAGCGTCAGAGGCTGAGAGGTGACCTTATAGAGGTTTACAAAATTATGATGGGCATGGATAGGGTAAATAGGCAAAGTCTTTTCCCTGGAGTCGGGGAGTCCAGAACTAGAGGGCATAGGTTTAGGGTGAGAGGGGAAAGATATAAAAGAGACCTAAGGGGCAACATTTTCACGGAGAGGGTTTGAGTAATTCGTTTACTCCAATGTCCAATTTTATGGAAGTAAAGTCTCCCCTGTTCTAAAGAAGAGTCATACTTGACTTGCAGTGTTAATTCTGTTTCTCTCTCCACAGCGGCTGTCAGACGTGCTGAGTTTCTCCAGCATTATTTCTCTTTCCAGCTCTAATTGGTACTAAGCATGTGAAAATAGATCACTGTTGTGTTGCAAATTTGAGCTCTTGAATATAGGACGTGCAGCTTTTAAGAAATAGTATGTTGATTAGGTGTTTAATATTTTCATCTTTTAAAGTCAAATGTAATTGCTACTAATAAATGAACCACCTATGTCACTTATCGACTTTATTGTTCCTTTTCCATTGCATCTAGGCATTAAAAAATACGTTGTTGGATTGATTATAAAAACTTCATCTGATCCTGTTAACATTGAGGTAAGTTTTCGCTAAATTGTATTATGCAGATTTTCTGGATTCAGTCCATAATTGTTTACTGAGTTGTTTCTTTTTGTTTTAGAAGGAGAAGGTTTACATTGGAAAACTAAATATGATTTTGGTTCAGGTGAGATTCAAGATGGTTTGTGAGTAGATTCACTTAGTTCTTTTAGATGTGTTTGTATTTCTAAATTTGTATCAAAGTTTTTATTGAAAATAAACTTGTTAGCTTATTTTATTGTGGTTCTGTTCGCCGAGCTGGAAGTTTTTGTTGCAAACGTTTCGTTCCCTGGCTAGGCGACATCATCAGTGCTTGGGAGCCTCCTGCGAAGCGCTTCTTTGATGTTTCCTCCGGTGTTTATAGTGGTCTGTCCCTGCCGCTTCCGGTTGTCAGTTTCAGCTGTCCGCTGTAGTGGTTGGTATATTGGGTCCAGGTCGATGTGTTTGTTGATGGAGTTTGTGGATGAATGCCATGCCTCTAGGAATTCCCTGGCTGTTCTCTGTCTGGCTTGCCCTATGATAATAGTATTGTCCCAGTCGAATTCATGTTGCTTGTTGTCTGCGTGTGTGGCTACTAAGGATAGCTGGTCGTATCGTTTCGTGGCCAGTTGATGTTCATGTATGCGGATTGTTAGCTGTCTTCCTGTTTGTCCTATATAGTGTTTTGTGCAGTCCTTGCATGGTATTTTGTACACTACATTAGTTTTGCTCATGTTGGGTATCGGGTCCTTCGTTCTGGTGAGTTGTTGTCTGAGCGTGGCTGTTGGTTTGTGTGCCGTTATGAGTCCTAGGGGTCGCAGTAGTCTGGCTGTCAGTTCTGAGATGCTCCTGATGTATGGTAGTGTGGCTAGTCCTTTTGGTTGTGGTATGTCCTTGTTCCGTGGTCTTTCTCTTAGGCATCTGTTGATGAAGTTGCGCGGGAACACCCATGGGATCACCAATCTCGGGACTCATAGCAGAGGCAGTTTTGCAAAGATTAGAACAAACAGTCCTACCACAAATTCAACCCAAACTCTGGGTCAGATATGTTGATGACACATTTGTAATCATTAAAAACACGGAAATAGAAAAAACACACCGGATCATCAACGCCACACTCACAGGAATCCGATTCACGAGAGAAGAAGAAAAGGATAGCCAACACCCATTCCTAGACGTGATGGTACAGAGATTACCGAACGGAGAATTCACTACAAGGGTATACAGGAAAGCCACACACACAGACCAAGTCCTAAACTATGAAAGTAACCACCCCAACACACACAAACGAAGCTGCATCAGGACACTATTCAAAAGGGCCACAACACACTGCAGTACACCAGAACTGCAAAAAGAAGAGGAGGAACACCTATACAAGGTATTCGCCAAAAACGGATACCGCGCAACTTCATCAACAGATGCCTAAGAGAAAGACCACGGAACGAGGACATACCACAACCAAAAGGACGAGCCACACTACCATACATCAGGAGCATCTCAGAACTGACAGCCAGACTACTGCGACCCCTAGGACTCACAATGGCACACAAACCAACAGCCACGCTCAGACAATAACCCACCAGAACGAAGGACCTGATACCCAACATGAGCAAAACTAATGTAGTGTACAAAATACCATGCAAGGACTGCACAAAACACTATATAGGACAAAAGGAAAACCGCTAACAATCTGCATACATGAACATCAACTAGCCACGAAACGATACGACCAGCTATCCTTAGTAGCCACACACGCAGACAACAAGCAACATGAATTCGACTGGGACAACACTACTATCATAGGGCAAGCCAGACAGAGAACAGCCAGGGAATTCCTAGAGGCATGGCATTCATCCACAAACTCCATCAACAAACACATCGACCTGGACCCAATATACCAACCACTACAGCGGACAGCTGAAACTGACAACCAGAAGCAGCAGGGACAGACCACTATAAACACCGGAGGAAACATCAAAGAAGCGCTTCGCAGGAGGCTCCCAAGCACTGATGATGTCGCCTAGCCAGGGAACGAAACGTTTGCAACAAAAACTTCTAGCTCGGCGAACAGAACCACAACAACGAGCACCCGAGCTACAAATCTTCGCACAAACTTTGTGCTTATTTTGTTTCTCAATTGATTTCTAATTTATTTTTTACTTTAGCATAAGATTCTGGAGTTATACTAGGGCACGGGATATTGTTTGTTCAATGCCCTTCATGTTCATAAGATGTAAACCTAGGCTACAAATTGAACACACCTCTTATCTTGATCATTCTGTCCTTTTTGTGCTCCGTACCCCAAGAGAGATGTCAAGAATTATTTTGCTCTCCGGTACTACTATCTCTTGGGTTTTGAATGTTTTTACCAGGGGACAAGAAGGTTCTGTACTCTGAAATTAAAAATTTGAAATTTGTTCTGATTGTAAATTGGTGGTTTTATTTTCCTGTTGAATCTTTTCAGGTTGGTGCAAAACAAAGACACCTCTTCCCACATAGAATTGAACTTTTTTGCCAAAATGGGAGGAAGTGGGTGTAATGTACAATTGAATAATAAGTATCTGCACATTGCTGGTTGGAAACTCTCTAACCCTGACTTTGCAATCTAAAAAGAAGGGTGAGCAGCAGACTGTTCTCTAACTCTAATATATATTTTAATTGGGGTCTCATTCCTTATAGACAGAATGGTGTTTCTTGAAAGGCGAACTTAGTGTTAACACACTATATGTGTTGACCTTTAGTGAATATACTGTCTGCTAAATATCTGACTCAGAGTCCTGCAGCATGGAAACAGGCCCTGTTGGCCCAAACTGGTCCATGTCGACCAAAGTGACCAGCCACACTAACCCCATTTCTCTGCAATTAGCCCATATCCTTCTAAACCTTTCCTCTCCATGCATTGTCCAAATGCCTTTTAAATGTTGTAAATGTGGGAATTTAGCTGTTCTTTAACATGAAGAACAAATGCTGATGTAGAATTTACCCAAACCACCAGTTTGGCAAGTTGCATTAGGAATCAGCTGAAATGCATGAGCAGTAACTAAACCATACATTTAATTCTGACCCCACATCTCATTAATTTCTGAATACCTGTGACTTTTTAAAGAACACTTGAAGAGGAGTAAGCCAGTTAATCCCTTTAATTCCAGTGAAATCAAAGGCCAATTTGTAACCTAACTCCATATACTCACAATTTCCCTAAACCTTTTCTTAACAAAAATCAACTCAGACTTAAAAACTAACAATTGACTTTGTATCAAACTGTTATCTGTAAGCAAGAATTCCAAACCTCAATCACGGCATATGGAAATGCTTCCTAAATTCACCTGAAAGGTCTGGTTCTAAATTTTAGGCTATGCTCTCCTTGTTGATGTCCCAATCAGAAATAGTTTCTACCAATTAACCTGAACAATTCACCGTATTATCTTGAAAAATTAGATCAAATCACCCTGAATATTTTTAAGTTTATGGAATAAAAGTCAATTTGTGTGGTGCAGGCTCCAAGGGCAGAATGGCCTACTCCTGCACCTATTGTCTATTGTGTATTTGCAGTGGTCACACTAAACAAAAATTAGGGTGTGAAAGGAAACTATACTGCCAAAAATGTAGCTTCAAATTTTATAATTGGAAACTTGGCACATGAAATGTTATTAAAACAAACTAGAATTCAAGTTACACTCTCACATGGACTAGTACATTTCTTTCACAGTGTTGCAGTTTCTGAAGATGATGTCTTGGTGACAACTGGCTGTAGATTCAGTTCACAGGAGACCCATCCAGATTCTCTTCATTCAAAACAAATTCAGCTGCTTTGTTAGAAATAAAACAAGGCAGCAATAGAAATTGTATTCGCATGCAATGCAATCTTTTAACATACCAAAATCATTGCACTGTCTGGATTTTTCAATATAGACTTATTTTACTTCTGGAATAGATTGCATTATCCGTACTGAGTAGAGATATTAGTACAAGAGCTTCCAAAAAAAAACTCGCTAAATTAAATGGACATGCTAAATTGCCCATAGTGCTAGATGCATTAGTCAGAGGGAAATGGGTCGGTGTGGGCTAGTTGGGTCGAAGGGCCTGTTTCCGCACTAGGGAATGTAATCTAATCTAAATTGATTAGTGTTTAAATGACATTAAAGCTAGCTTCTCCTGAGATTTGAGTGGAGGGCAATGATTGCAAGGGATAGCGAAGCTATATAGCTTTTTTTTAAACTCCCTGTTAATGGGGATTCTGCACTTGTAGACAGACGACAATTTGATCAGAATTATAACCTATAGAACGTCGATCTTTTTATTGTCTTCAGGTTGACTAGCTGTATTAACTGACAGAGGAAAATGTTAACTGTCCTTCTTTTCGATGTTTAATTTTGCAGTAAATGCATAATTTGGTATCATTATTTACACAGATACTGAAGCAGGAGTGGCCAAAACATTGGCCCACATTCATCAGTGACATTGTTGGTGCAAGTAGAACCAGTGAGAGCTTGTGCCAGAACAACATGATTATTCTTAAATTGCTGAGTGAGGAAGTGTTTGATTTCTCCAGTGGACAGATGACCCAGGTTAAAGCAAAGCATTTGAAGGACAGGTATAATCTGGACTTGTACTTCATTTAAGTCAACTTTGGTCCAACAATATTCTTAACTTATTCTCATACATAAATATAACTTGTTCTTTCTTTGCAGCATGTGCAATGAATTCTCTCAGATATTCCAGCTGTGCCAGTTTGTCATGGTAAATAAGTCATTTAATTTTTAAATCTGGCAGTTTTGCTAATTTAGGTAGATTTCAACAAACTATTTTC
This sequence comes from Chiloscyllium plagiosum, assembly GCF_037043375.1. Taxonomy (NCBI): domain Eukaryota; kingdom Metazoa; phylum Chordata; class Chondrichthyes; order Orectolobiformes; family Hemiscylliidae; genus Chiloscyllium; species Chiloscyllium plagiosum. Next base: position 69,430,552 of record NW_028270148.1, on the reverse strand, counting down.
CATTGTAGGAAAACTCTCAAAATGCTCCACTTGTTCAAGCTACCTTGGAAACATTGTTGAGATTCTTGAACTGGATTCCACTTGGATATATCTTTGAAACAAAATTGATCAGTACACTGATATATAAGGTATGTGCATTCTTTATTTTCAGGTTTTGTAGAAACCTCTTTTAAGCTAGTCTAGGTAAGAACATTTAAATAACATACGGCTTTTGTGTTTTAGTTTCTGAATGTGCCTATGTTCAGAAATGTGACTCTGAAGTGCCTGACAGAGATTGCTGGAGTGAGTGTCAGCCAGTATGAAGAGCAGTTTGTTACTCTGTTTACACTAACAATGATACAACTGAAACAGGTATGTTAATCCCCTCTTCTCTCTCTCTCTCTCTCTCTCTCTCTCTCTCCTCAAGTATGATAATATATCAAAAGAGGCTTACATTTTAAAAAAATTTTAAATTGTTCTGGTCATATGGGCTTTGTTGGGTGGGCATGTATCAAGAGCAAACTAATCTGGAATATAAACACACATTGTGTGAGTGTATCTGTTTTTTTCACAACAGGAGACAAGGTAAATAATGTCAGACATGTTGAACCTATATTTTGTTATTTTAGAAGACAGAAATTTCATACCCAGATCGCGAAGGTAACCATGGAGCTGATAGGAGAGAGAAATCTGAACATTAAAATCTGACAAATCACATGGACTTGTTGACACATGTCCTAAGATTCTGTAAGAGGGAGTTTCTGTGATTGGTATATGCACTGGTCTGATTCCCCAAAGTTGCTGAAAGGCCCAGTTGTTTTAAAAGTAATTATATTAAACACTACTAATTTAAAAAAAACAAGAGAAATCAGGGAAGTATAGACCAGTTAGCCTGAAATTAAACATCAGAAATTGCTGAAATTATAATTAAGAAATCCACTTAAAAAAGTCATAGTATGATCAAAAACAAAAATAATTTAACAAAGGCAAATGTATCGAGTCAGACGGATAAAGGGGAGCGAATGGAAGTGGAATGTGTAAGCTTCTCAAAAGATAGTTGGTCAACTATGTCGTGCCTCTTTAAAATACTGGATGTGACCTAGTGGCTTCACAGGAACATTTTTAAACCAAAGGGATGCAGTGACATAGTAGAAATGTAATTGGGCTGGTAATCCATGTTAATGCCCTGGGATACGGATTCAAATTCCACCTTGGGGAATGGTGAAATTTGAACTCATTAAAAATCTGGAATAAACCGCTAGCCCAACAGTGACCATGGTGATTATCATTAAAACAAATGAATATAGAAGTGGATTTTGGCAGAAAAGAAGCTCTAATGGTATTAAATGGCAGATCAGGATTGAGGGGCATATTATTCTAAACAAGTTTGAAAATATAAAATAGGTGTAACATCTCCTGTATGAGGCTCCTGGACTCACCTAAGCAAATATATCTACTTCAGTAAGAAAATGGTTCAGGAATGTCATTAGTAAATACAAGAAATTGCATGGGAATACTTTTAATGTTTCAGGCTTATGTAATTAATTGTATTTTGTGGAAGTATATGGTGGGAGCTCAGGCCTGTCAAAGCCACACTAATGATTTTGAAATGGAAAGAACTTTTCAATTATGTGCTTAAGCAGGGTAACATTAATGTTTTTGGTGACAAAGATGTGGCTGTGTGTGGAATGGTCTATTTTGCTACTTGGGTTCCTGAAGCTGGGGTGGAAAGTTCAGTAACATTTGATCACACGAATTGAAAGAATACCATCTATTTCCCCATATTCTATATCTTCCATGTCCTTCTCCACAGTAAACACTGATGCAAAATACTTATTTAATATCTCCCCGGGGCTCCACACACAGGCTGCCTTGCTGATCTTTGAAGGGTTCTATTCTATCCCTAATTACCCTTTTGTCCTTTAATGTATTTATAAAATCCCTTTGGATTCTCCTTAACCCTTTTTAGCTAAAACTGTCTCATGTCCCCTTGTTGCCCTACCAATTTCCCTCTTAAGTATACTCCTTGTACCATCGATAGTCACAGGTGAGGTGCTGAAAGATTCTGGTTTGGCTAACATGGTGTCACTATTTAAGAAAGGTGGTAAGGAAAAGCCAGGGAGCCATAGACTGGTGAGTCTGCTGTCGGTGGTGGGCGAGTTGTTGGTGGGGAATCCTGAGGATTTACATGTATTTGAAAAGGCATGGACTGATCAGAGATATGCAGCATGGCTTTATGCATGGGAAATCATGTCTCATGAATTTGATTGAGTTTTTTGAAGAAGTCACAAAGAGGGTTGAGGGCAGAGCAGTGGACGTGATGTCTATGGGACTTCAGTAGGCATTCAACAAGGTTCCTCATGGGAGACTGGTTAGCAAGGTTACATCTCGTGGAATACAGGGAGAATAGTCATTTGATTACAGAACTGGTTCAAAAGTAGAAGACTGGGTGGTTGCTTTTCAGACTGGGGACATATGACCAGTGGTGTGTCACAAGGATTGGTGTTGGGTCCACTGCTTTTTGTCATTTTATAGAAAATGATTTAAATGTGAACATAGGAAGTGTAGTTAACAAGTTTGCAGATGGCACCAAAGTTCGAGGTGTAGTGGACAGCAAAGAAGATTGCCTCAGAGTCCAGCACGATCTTGATCAGATGGGCCAATAGGCTGAAGAGTGGCAGGTGGAGTTTAATTTAATAAATGTGAGGTGCTGCATTTTGGGAAAGCAAATCAGAGCAGGACTTGTACACTTAATGGTAAGGTCCTGGGGAGTGTTACTAAACAGAGACCTTGGAGTGCAGGTTCATAGTTCCTTGAAAGTGGAGTCGCAGGTAGATAGGATAGTGAAGAAGGCGTTTGGTATGCTTGCCTTTATTGGTCAGAGCATTGAGTATAGGAGTGGGGAGGTCATGTTGCGGATGTACAAGACATTGGTTAGACCGCTGTTGGAATATTGTGTGCAGTTCTGGTCTCCTTATTGGAAGGATGCTGTGAAACTTGAAAGGGTTCAGAAAAGATTTACAAGATGTTACCAGGGTTGGAGGATTTGAGCTGTAGGTAGAGGCTGAATAGGCTGGTACTGTTTTCCCTGGAGCGTCAAAGGCTGAGGGGTGACCTTATAGAGGTTTATAAAATCATGATGGGCGTGGATAGAGTAAACAGACAAGGTCTTTTCCCTGGGGTGGGGAATCCAGAACTGGAGGGCACAGCTTTATGGTGAGAGGGGAAAGATTTAAAAGGGACAACTTTTACACGGAGGGTTGTGCGTGTATGGAATGAGTTGCCAGAGGAAGTGGTGGAGGCTGGTACAATTACAGCATTTAAAAGGCATCTGGATGAATATGTGAATAGGAAGGGTTTGGAGGGACATGGGCCAAGTGCTGGCAAATGGGACTAGGTTAGGTTAGGATATCTGCTCGGCATGGGTGAGTTGGACTGAAGGGTCTGTTTCTGTGCTGTACATCTCTATGACTAATAATGTTATGCAGTAAATCCAAAACTTAGTGCAGCTTAGTCGTGTAAGCACTGATTTGTTAATATGCAGACATTGGTAAATAATTGGAGTGTGTCAAAAGGCATAGTTGAGAATTGTATCACAACAGTAGTCAGTAATTCTAATCCTGCTAAGTGAATTTGAAAACAAACTTAATTGTCATTTTGTAACAGCTTTTTATTTTGTTTTCTCTGTGTACTCATTTCCCACACCCTTGCAATCTTCATTGAGATTTAAATATATTATTCAAGATGACAGTTTAAAAAACATCTAACTTTAAGTTCTTCTTCTGCAGAATTTTGCAAATGATCTCCTATCTATAAAAGAATAATAGCCATTAGATTTGATCAGATAAGAGCTTGTTTGTAACAGTTGAACTGTGGCTGTAGGCAATTCAGTGTGGGAGTAATACTTTTGTTTTCTCTTAACTTACTATTAGATGCTTCCTTTGAACACCAATATTAGAGTGGCTTATGCTAATGGAAAAGATGATGAACAGAATTTCATCCAGAATTTGAGCCTATTTCTTTGTACATTTCTGAAAGAACATGGGCAACTTATTGAAAAACGATTGAATTTGAGAGAAACACTTATGGAGGTAAGAGTTTTAGTAAATCTTCCTTTATAATGCTGTCATAAATTATTGTGCATAACTGAGGAAAGAATAATTCAGTTTAAATCTTTTGAATATTCTGTAGGCTCTTCACTATATGCTGCTTGTGTCAGAAGTGGAGGAAACGGAGATATTCAAAATTTGCCTCGAGTATTGGAACCATTTGGCTTCTGAACTCTATAGGGAAAGTCCATTTTCAACACCTGCATCGCCTGTGCTTTCTGGAAGTCAACATTTTGATGTTCCTCCAAGAAGACAACTTTATTTGCCAGTGTTATCGAAGGTAAGCATTCAGTGAGTTAATAGAAATCTATCCTATTGCTTCAGTAAAATTTAATCACTGGACATACTCATTGCATTGTTCTTCTGAGATGTACTATTGTGGAGGGAATCGCACCATTTAGATTCTTTGTCCTTTGTGAATAAAATTTCTATCATTCCTTTGCTTTAATGTTCAGATCAAAATGTTTTCTAACTTAATGTATGTAAGTGCTTATTGGAGCAACATTTTAGTTCACTTTCATTAGAAACAGTCTTTGAAGTTCTTTGAAATTAAGTGCCAGTTTATTGGATTTGCTGTTTGCAAATTAAATGTCACACTTGAATGTGAATCATTCAATGTGACTTGATATTCATGATTAAAAATCACGCAACACCAGGTTATAGGCCAACGTTTTATTTGGAAGCACTAGCTTTTGGAACAATACTCCTTCATCAGATGGTTGTGAAGATTGTGATACTCCACAACCACCTGATGAAGGAGCAGTGCTTCCAAATAAATTTGTTGGACTATAACCTGGTGTTGCATGATTTTTAACTTTTGTACACCCCAGTCCAACACAGACACCTCCAAATCATGATATTCTAGCATGGTTGCTTCATTTGCTGTATGTGAGACTGATGATATATAACTATAAAATATTCCTCAAAGGTGCGCCTTCTAATGGTCAGTCGCATGGCCAAACCAGAAGAAGTACTTGTGGTGGAAAATGACCAAGGCGAGGTTGTACGAGAGTTCATGAAGGATACAGACTCTATCAACTTGTATAAAAATATGAGAGAAACTCTTGGTAAGGTTTTCCATTCCACCATCTGGGGTATTTATAAACATGGCTAAAACTAAGCAAGTTGATGGTTACAATAGCACTCCAACATGTTTGCATGTCTGTAGATGTTTATCAACTTAAACATAAGTAGGAGTAACCTTCCATTCAGTAGGTAAAAACAATGACTGACTGCAGATGCTGGAAACCAGATTCTCGATTAGTGGTGCTGGAAGAGCACAGCAGTTCAGGCAGCATCCGAGGAGCAGTAAAATCGACGTTTCGGGCAAAGGCCCTTCATCAGGAATACAGGCAGAGAGCCTGAAGGGTGGAGAGATAAGTTAGAGGTGGGGGTGGGGAGAAAGTAGCATAGAGTACAATAGGTGAGTGGGGGAGGGAATGAAGGTGATAGGGCGGGGGGAGGGTGGAGTGGAAAGGTGGAAAAGAAGATAGGCAGGTAGGACAAGTCATGGGGACAGTTTATTCAGTAACATCATGGCTGTTCTGATAATGGTTTTGCTGTCACTTTCTTGCATAGCCCAAAAGCTCTGACTCCTTTGTCGATCAAAAATCTACCTTAAGTGAGTCTTTAATGTATTCACCCAAATGCCATTGCTTTCTGAAGATTCCAAAGTATTAGTGACCCTCAAAGAAAAGTCCCTCTCCATTTCTTCTTAATTGGAGATCTATATCTTTTGAACTATGAGCCCTTGTTCCAGACTGCCCCATGTGGAGAAACATCATTCTGGCATCGACTCTAAGTCCCCTCAGAATCTGACATGCTTCAGTAAAGCCATCTTCTAAATAGCAGTGTGCATAGACCTAACCTGCTGAACCTTTCCTTTATAAGGCAAGTGGTTCACCCTAGAAATTAAGTGAATGAAGCTTCACTGAAATGCTTTGAATGCAATTATGTACCTCCCTTGAGCAGAGGGAAGAAAACCATGCAGTATTATGAGTTGCTGTCATTTGGACCTTGTGTATAACTGTAGCACCATCTTGTCTTATATTGTGATAATTGATAATCTTCTTGTGATCTTACCATTACTTGCCTGTGCTTGCATTCTAGCTTTTTGAGATTCAAAATCTCTGCACCACAGATTTCTTCTGTCTCCCTTAAGTAATATTCAACCTTTCCATTGTCAAAGTGGGCAGTGTGTTTTGTCATACTTCATCCACCAAATTTTTGTCCACAGCCTATCCTGTGCAGATTATGTCCCCTTCACAACTTGCTTTCCTACTGATATTTGTCATCAGCAAACGTGGCTACTGTATACTCATTCCCTTCATTCAAGTTATCAATATCCTTTTTACAGAGGAGCCTTGACTATCCGAAGGACACAGGCGGGCAATATTTCATTCGGTTAATCGAATGCTGGATAGCATAGTTTTGCAAAGCATCAGGACCTTGCCATCTTGCTGGATAATCTGAAATTTGGATATTTGAGGTTTCTCTGTATATGGTCAGGGTCTATGAGTGCCATTGAATAGGTTTGCAATTACTGCTTGTCGTTTTTTTACCCTGAAAAAGATAGCTGTGAGCTGTCACTTTGAAGAGTTGTAGTCTTTGGGGTGTAACACACCCGCAGTGCTGTTGGGAAGGGGTTCAGGATATTTACCCAGCCACACTGAAGGAATAGGAGTATATTTCCAAGTCAAGACGGTGTTCCCATGCATCTGTCGCCCTTATCCTTCTAGGTAGTAGAGGTTGAGTGTTTGGGAGGTGCTGTGAGAAAAAAAAACCCTCTATGAATTATTGCAGTGTGTCTTGTAGATAGTACACACTGTCTTCGTGCATTGCTGACGAAGGGAATAAAATTTTGAAGGTGACGGAGCAGGAGATTGTTCTATTGGGAATAGTGTCAAACTTGACTGTTGTTGGAGCTGCACGAAATTAGACAGGTGGAGAATATTTCATCACACTCCTAACCAGTGCCTTGTAGATCGTTGCCATGATGTGGAGATGTCATTATTGGACTGGGGCGGACAAGGTCAGAAGTCACACGACACCAGGTTTATTTGAAATCACACAATTTCATTGTCGCAACTTAAGGTGACCTGACAAAGGAATAGCATTCTGAAAGTATGTGATTTCAAATAAACCTGTTGGATTGTAACCTGATGGCATGACTTCCAATCATGCAGATGGTAGACAGGATGGGATACTGAGGTGAATTACATGTCACAGAATTTCTAGCCTCTGACCTGCTCTTGGAGCCACAGGATTGATATGGATGGCACAGTTTCTAGCCACTGACCATAAGACATAGGAGCAGGATTAGACCATTCAGCAGAAATTGCTCAGCCATTTGATCATGGCTGATGTGTTTCAAGCCCCCCATTCTCCAGCCTTCTCCCTGTACCCATTATCCACTTGCCAGTCAAGAATCTATCTATCTGTCTGGTATACTACGTGTTGGCCTCCATAGCGCCCAGTAATTCCGCAGATTAACCATCCTCTGGCTGAAGAGATTCCACCTCCAAACCTTAACTCTTTGGCTTTGCCCTTTGGTCCTAGTCGCCTATAAGTGGAAACATCGTCTCTACGTTCACTCAATCCATGCCTGTGGGTATTCTGTAAGCTTCAATCAGATACCCCTCCCATATCCTTCTAAACTCCATTGAGTACAGACCTAGACTTCTCAACTGCTCGTATGACAAGCTCTTCATCCCTGAGATCATTCTCATAAACCTCCTTTGGACCCCCCTCCAGCACCAGCACTTCTTTCCTTCAGTACTGGGTCCAAACTGCGCTTAATATTCCAAATACAGGCTGACTAGAGCCTGATACAGCCTCAACAATACATCTCTGCTCAAACCCTCTTGAAATGAATGCAAACATTACATTTGCCTTCCTAACTCAACTGAACCTGCATGTTAACCTTGGAGGTCCTAGTTCAGGATTCACTGAAGTCTCTTAACTTCGCACTTTACCATAGGTATTCATTTGTAACTGCTTTGCCTGCTCTCCTATCCTGAACAAGTCTTTTTTGCAGCCTTTCCTCTTCCGCAGCCCTGCCCATTCTTCCACGTATCTTTTGTGTCGTTTGCAAGCTTGGCAACACTGCCTTTGTTCCTTTGTCCAGATAGTTAATTTATAACATGAACTGCTATGGTCCCAACACTGACCCCTATGGAACTTCACTAGTCACCAGCTATCCCCCTGATAAGGACCTCTTTATTCGTACTGTCTGCCTTCTGCCAGTCAGCCAATCGCCAATCTAGGCCAATACTTGTCCCTAACACCATGAGCTCTTATTTAGCGTCCTCATGGCAGCTCCTTGTCAAAGGCCTTGAAATCCAAATAGAGCGTGTTCACTGGCTCTTAGTTGTCAAACTTGTCTAACCTCTTCGGAATTCTATCAGATTTGTTCGGCTTGACCTCCCCTTGATGAAGCCATGCAGACTCAGACCTATTTTGTCACGCACATGCAAGCACTCTGCAATCTCATCCTTAATAATCGACTCTTAAAATCTTACCAATGACAGGTTAGGCTAACCGGCCTGTGATTTCCTGTCTTCTGCCTCCCTCCCATAAACTGGGGTGATACATTAACTATTTTCCAGTCCTCTGATACTCTCCCTCACTCCAGTGATTCCTGAAAGGTGCATTTGCAATCTCCTCAGCTGTCTCCTTCAGAACACTGGTCCGGGTGATGTATCACCTTCAGACTTTTCAGCTTCCCCAGAACCTTCTCCTTAGCGATGGCCGCTATACTCGCCTCTGCCCCCGGCTTGCTTGGAGTACGATAAGCTGCTGGTATCTTCCACTGTGAAAACTGAAACAAAGTACCTATTCTGGCCCTCTGCCATTTTATTTCCTATTACTACTCTGGCTTCATTTTCCACCAGTCCATTGTCCATTCTTGCCTCTCTATTACTTTTTAGATACCTAAAAAAACTTGCAATCTTCCTTTGTATTACTAACTAGCTCACTCTCATGTTTTGTTTCCTCTCCCCTTATTGCTTTGTGAATTATCCTCTGCTAGTTTTTTTTTAAAGACTCTAACTTTCCTCTAAGATTGAGCATATTGTATGCCTTTACTGACTTCCCTTGTCAGCCTTTGTTGCCTCCCCTTAGTGCATTTCTTCTTCCTTGGATGCATTTTTGCTATGCCTCCTGAATCACCCCCAGAAGCTCCATCATAGCTATTCCACTGTCTTACCTGGTAGATTCCCATTCCAAGCACTGGCCACTCCTCTGTCACGTCTTTGTCATTACCATGTAAAAACCCCTTAGGATGTTGATAGTGAGGAATTCATCAATGATAAAGCCATTGAATGCCTAGGAATGATAGTTTCTCTTTTTGGAAATAGTTATTACATGAACTTGAGACAAGTATGTTACTTGACATTAATCACACCAAGCCTGGATGTTGTCCAGGTCTTCCTGAAAATCGATATAGACGTTTTCAACATCACAAATGTGAATAAGCTGATTGTTATGCAAATATCCAGTCTTGGGTTGGAGGGAGGATAATTTGATGAAGTAGCTAATGTATGGTTCTAGGACACTTCTTGGAGGAATTCCTGGGGCTGAGACTATTGATTTCCAGCAACCACAGTTGTCGTCTTATGACTTCCACCCAGCAGAGTTGTCCCTTGATCTTCATGAGCTCAGTTTTCGTAGGACTCCTTGATGACACATTTAGTCGCATGCTGCCTTGAGATGAAGGGCTGTCACTCTCCCTTCACCTCTGGAGGTCACCTTTTTTTTTGTACATGCTTGTAATTTAGTCAGAACTCAAACATTGACCATCAGCAAATAGGTTGTTCCTTTGAAGATTTGGTATTTTGATTGTAGGTAGTTGAGGCCTCCTCGTAAATCCATCTGTAATTCTACTAGTTACAATTCTTCAGTTTGAAAATGACTCCGTTTTGGGTATGATCTATACAGATCTCACCTAGGCATTTGACTAGATTCTGTATGGTAGACTGGGTAGGAAAGTTAAATCACATGGAATATAGGGAGAACTATCCATTTGAATACGGAACTGGCTCGACGTGAGAAGAGGGAGGCTGGTGGTGGAGGATACCTTTTGGAAGTGTGGTTAGTAAGTTTGCTGATGACACCAAAATTGGTTGTGTAGTGGACAGCAAAGAATGTTATCTCAGTACCATGGGATCTTGATCAGATGATCATTGAGCCGAGGAGTGGATAAATGTGAGGTGCTGCATTTTGGAAAGGCAAATCGGGCTGGACTTATACATTTAATGGTCAGGTCCTGGGGTGTGTTGATGAACAAAGAGACCTTTGGAATGCACATTTGTAGAGCCTTGAAAGTAGTGTTGCAGGTAGACTCTATAGTGAAGGTGGTGTTTGGTATGCTTGCCTTTATTGGGGCTGGGGGATGGAGTCCCAAACTAGATGGCATAGATTTAGCGTGAGAGAGAAAAGATTTAAAAGGGACCTAAAGGCAACTTTATCACGCAGAGAATGGTGCGTGTATGGAATGAGCTGCAAGAGGAAGTGGTAGAGACTAGCACAATTAGAACCTTTAAAACACATCTGGATGGGTATATGAATAGGAAAGGTTTAAAGGGATATGCCCAAATGCTGGCAAGTGGGACTAGATTAATTCAGGATAGCAGGTCTGCTTGGAAAAGTTGGACTGAAGGGTCTGTTTCCGTGCTGTACAGCTTTATGACTCATTTAACCTGACTCACTGTTTCCTGTTGGCGAACCAGTCACTAACCATGAGGTCTTACCTTGAGTAGTAAGATTTTTTTGTGATGCCTTTCCCACTCTCTTTAAGAAAGGAGGGAGAGAGAAAACTGAACTAATGCCTCACATCAGTCATAAAGTAAATACTAGAATCTGTAATAGGGATGTGATAACAGGACACAGTGTTAGGATTGGACAGTCAACATGGATCTATAAAATTGAAATCATGTTTAATAAACCTTTTGGAGTTTTTAGGATGTAACTTGAAGGATTGACAAGGGAGAACTAGTGGATATGATGCATTAGATTTTCAGAAAGCTTTTTATAAAGTCCCACATAAGATTGGTAAGCAAAATTAGTACGGATGGAGTTTGGGAGAATATATTGGCATATTGAAAACTGGTCATCGGGCAAAAAGCCTAATAAGGGTGAATGTATCATTTTCTGGTTAACGTGTTAGTGGGGTACTACAAGAATTGGTGCTTAATCCCCAACTGTTTATAAAGTCTGTCAAATATTTGGGAATATGATAAAAACTAACACTTCGAGTTTGTGGATGATAGCAAAAATAGATGGAAGTGAGAGTTAAAAGATGTAAGGATATTCAAGGGGCTTTGGAGAGACTAGGTGAATGGGCCTCAAATTGACACACAATACTGTATGGAGAAATCTGAAGTCATCGACTTTGGCAAAAATGGAAATAATGTTTTTTAAATGGTGTGAGACTAAGAGGGCTTGATCCTCCAAAGGGAGTTGAGGTCCTTGTTCATCAGTTAATGAACATTAACATGCAAGCATAATAAGCATTTCATCCAAATGATATGCTGGCTTACAAGAGAAATTGTGTGTATAAGATATCTTAATACAATTATATGGAGCCCTGGTTATATGTCACTGAAGTGTTATGTCCAGTTTTGGTCTCTTTGCCTCTTCTGATTTATGCCAATTCCTTGTACCCATTATTAACTTCTCAGTATCACTCTCCAACAGACTGACCCTCTCGCTGTGGCTGAACTTATGTTTTAATATTGCTGCGACTAGTTAAAATTCCATGTCTCGGTGGAAGAAAGAGCACGCAAGCACAGAGGAAGATGACAGTAGTTGGAAGCAATGGAAATTTTCAGAATAATTGTAATGAGTGGGAAAAAAATTTAAATTGGAAACTGGCCATTGTTAGTGTCCCCAGGATGTTTTTCACATTTTTAGGTAGTATTCTGGAAATTACTGTGGAAAGAATAAAGGTTAATAACTGCTAAGTTCAACAGAGACTGTTCACTAAGGCTGTATTAGAGTTAAATAACTAATTTTAAATATTCAGCCAGGAGGAAAACATGTGCCACATGGGGACAAAATACCAGACTTATGGGATCAACTAGCCACAATTGAAGTAGCTCAAGGAGATGTAAGAGAATGCAAGTGGAAGTAGAGGCAGTATATAGGATTGGTCATCACTTTTAAAAGCTAATATGAAATAAGGTTGGAGCAATTTGTGCATGTGCTGATGCTAACATCATTGCATCCAGCATGTGACACCCAGGGTGCATGCATGAATGCATCTTGAAGCTTGTAATGAGTAGCTGTCACTAGCCCTGTCTGTGCATCTAGTGTCCATTTTTATCAGCTATTTTAGAATTTGAAGGACTTCCTCTTTTTGTTTGTTGAAGCTCTTACTATACAAGGTTTAAATGAAGTATCAACATTTTTCAATGGACCAAAACACTTTCTGCTGTGTGGGGAGTCTGGGATCTGGGGGCATAGCTTAAATATTCGATGCAAACCTTTTGAGTAAAGTTAGAAATAACTTCCTCCAGGCAAAGTCTGGTAGAAGTTTGGAACTCTTCTGCAAGTGGAAGTTAGTGCCAAGTCGGTCAGTTTTGAAATTGAGGTTGATGGGTTGTTGACCATAAAGATGCTGAGGGATATAAGAAAAGTTTGGGCAGGTTAAATTATTTAGCACATTGACCATGATCTCATTGAATGGTAGATCAGCGTTGAACATAAGTGGTGTATTTCTATCCCTACATTCCTGTAAGTTGCTTTTAGCAAAATATAAGCTATCTTCATAGTGGATCTGCAAGGAGAATAAACTGTTCTAGAATTTTTTTTTTGTTTGCAGTATACCTTACTCATTTGGATTATGCAGATACAGAACGTATTATGACCGACAAACTTCACAACCAGGTAAATGGTACTGAATGGTCATGGAAAAATTTGAACACCCTCTGTTGGGCTATTGGCTCAATTAGTGGCGCTATGCATGAGGAAGATGAGAAGAGATTTCTGGTGACTGTAATAAAAGTAAGTGTTATATTTCTAATGACTTTATTTAGAAAGTTGGAAGTTTGTTTTTGTTGGGTAACGCAATTGCATACATGTCAATAAAGTGAGGATTGCAAAATACTGTGACAATCTATTTCCAGTAAATTTGCCAGATCTAATGCATGGAGAACTAATCAGAATGCCCAGTGTGTTTGTGTTTGTATTGGTTGAGCAGAATACTGGTACATGTGTTGATACTTCAATTGTGATGTCCACAGAATAGATAGTTTTGAATAGTAGTATGTTCCTGAAGTGTCAGCAATGTGTTGCTTGAGAAAAGAAATGTGAACTTGAGAGCAATGCCCCTTAGTATATGTAAGAAAGCATGTTTAAAGCAGAGACTTTGCTGTTGGTGCTCACTGCACAGAATGATAGAGCAAATACATAGAACTAAAGAAAGCAGTACAAGTAAACACAAGGTGGTTGGAGTTGTGTAATTGGTATTGAAAAGTCTTTATTTATATTGACAGCAGGAACTTGGTCCGTTCCCCCCCCCCCAATTGCACCCTGAAAATGTCCCAATGAAACCTTGTTTCGGTCAGATTCCCTCTGGTTCTTCTAAAGTACAATGAACATAGGCTCCAACTTTCCTCATACAGCAAAACTCTTCATCCCAGGAAGCAGTGAAGTCAGCCACCATCTAACTGTTTCCAATGAGCATTTATCCTTTCTTGAGCAAGACTACCAAAACCACACAATTCTGTGCTTTCTTATCAATGCCCTGAACTGTTGTAAAAACCCTAAAAATTATAGTCAGTTTACATCCATTCTGTCGTGATTGTACCAGCTGAAAAAATGAATCGCCCAGCCTAATCCCACGTTCCAGTTTTTAGTACATAATCCTGCAGGTTACGGCATCTTTTTTAAAGGCTTAAGAGTTCTTCATCTACTTTTCAGGCAATATGTTTCAGATATCTGTCACCCTTTTGGATAAAATATATTTTTTATTTATTCACTTTTTTGGGCTGTGGGTGTCACTGGCTGGCCAACATTTATTGCCCATCCTTTGTTGCCCTTGAGAATGTGGTGCTGAGCTGCCTTTCTGAATCACTGCAGTCCGCCAAGGTTGATCCAAAATGCCACTGGGGAGAGAATTCCAGGATTTTGACCCAGTGACATGAAAGGACAGTGATATAATTCCAAGTCAGTATTGTGAGTGACTTAGAGACAAACTTGAAAGTGGTGGTGTTCCTATATATCTGCTGCGTAGAGGGAAGTGGTTGTGAGCTTCGAAGGTGCTGTCTGAGGACCTTTGGTGAATTTCTGCAGTGCATCAGAGAGAGTACACACTGCTACTGAGCATCAGTGGTGCAGGGAGTGGATGTGGTACCAGTCAAGTGGGCTGCTTCATCCTAGATGGTGTCAAGCTTCTTGTGTTGTTGGCGCTGCACTCGTCCAGGCAAGTGTAGAGTATCCCATCAATTCCTGACTTGTGCCTTGTAAATGATGGACAGGTTTTGAGGAGTCAGGAGGTGAGTTACTCACTGCAGCTTTTCTAGCCTATGACCTGTTCTTGTAGCCACTCCATTTTTATGGGGTGAGTCCAGTTGAGTTTCTGATCAGTGATAACTCTCGGGATGTTGATGGTGTTACAATCACTGAATCTCACACTATGGGATTCGAGGGGTGGTAGATTGTCTCTCGTTGGTGATGGTCATAGCCTGGCATTTGTGTGTCGTGAATGTTACTTGCTCCTTGTCAGCCCAAGCCAAGATATTGTCCACATCTTGTTGCTTTTGGACACAGACTGCTTCAGTTCTGAGGAATTGCAAATGCTGCTGAACATGATGCAATCATTGACGAACATCCCCATTCTAACTTTATGATGGAGGGAAGGTCATTGATGAAGCAGCTGAAGATGGTTGGGCCTAGGACACTACCATGAGAATGTCCTGGAACTGAGAATGATTGACCTTCAATAACCACTACCATCTTCCTATGTCAGGTATGACTCTAACCACCGGAGAGTGCCCCGATATCCATTGATCACAGTTTTGCTGAGGCTCCTTGATGCCACACTTGTTTGATTGCAGCCTTAGTGTCAAGGGCTGTCACTCTCTCCTCTGGAATTCAGCTTTTTATCCATGTTTGAACCTAGGCTGTAGTGAGGTGAGGAGCTGAGTGACCATGGCAGAGCACAAATTGGGCGTCTCCGAATGTTATTGCTGAGCAGGTGCTGCTTGATAGCACTGATGCCACCTTCCATCACTTTACTGATGAGCGAGAGTGGTCTAATTGGGCAGTAATTGGCTAGGTTGGATTTGTCCTGCCTTTTATGTGCAGGACATATTTGGGCAATTTTCCACATTGTTGGGTAGATGCCAGTGTTGTAACTATACTGGTACAGTTTGGCTAGGGGAGCGGCAAGTTCTGGAGCACAAGTCTTCAGTACTATTGCTGGACTGTTATCGGGGCCCATAGTCTTTTAAGTATCCAGTGCCTCCAACTGTTTCTTGATATGTGGATTCAACTGATATCTGTAATGCTGGGGACACCTGGAGGATGCCGAGATGGATCATCCATTCAACACTTTTGGCTGAAGATTGCTGCAAAAGCTTCAGCCTCATTTTCTACATTGATGCAGGGGCCCAACAAATCATTGAGGATGGAGATATTCATGGAGCCTCCAGGTCCAGTGGGTTGTTTAATCGTCCACTACCATTCACGACTGGATGTGGCAGGACTGCGGAGCTTAGATTTGATCCATTGGTTATGGGATTGCTTAGATGTGTCTATCACTTGCTGCTCATGATGTTTGGCATGCAATTAGTCCTGTTTGGTGGCTTCACCAGGTTGACACCTCATCTTCGGGTATGCCTGGTGCAGCTCTTGGCATGCTCTCCTGCACTCTCCATTGGACTAGGGTTGATCTCCTGGCTTGATGGTAACGGTTGAGTGGGGGATATGGTTACAGGTTGTGCTGGAGTACAATTCTGCTGTTAGTGGCCCACAGTGCCTCATGGATGCCCAGTCTTGAGTTGCTAGATCTGTTTGAAGTCTGTCCCATTTTGCGTAGTGATAGTGCCACACAACACGATGGAGGTTATTTTCAATGTGAAAGCAGGACTTTGTTTCACAAGGACTGTGTTCAGTAGTCACCCTTATCAATACTATCATGGACAGATGCATTTGCAGCTGGCAGATTAGTAAGGGTGAGGTCAAGTATGTTTTGCCCTCTTGGTTCCTTCACCACCTGCCACAGACCCAGTCTAGCGACTATGTCCTTTAGGACCCGACCAGCTCTATCGGTGGGCACTAAAATCCCCACCCAGAGTGCATTTTGTGCCCTTGCCAGCCTCTGTGCTTCCTCTAAGTGTTCAACATGGAATACTGATTCATTAGCTGAGGGAGGGCGGAATATGTTATTCAGCAAGAGGTTTCTTTGCCTTGGTTTCCTTTCCTTTTGAAGTCATGAGACTTAATGGGTCCAGAATCAGTGTTGAGGACTCCCAGAGCAATACCTGCCTGACTGTATATCACCGTGCCGCCACTTTGGCTGGGTCTGACCTACCAGTGAGACAAGACATCACCGTGTGTGTGTGTGTGTGTAGAACTGTCAGCCCAAATGTTAGTGAGGAGGACTTTGCAGGGTTGACAACCCTGTTTCTGCCATTGTGTTTTCTACTGCCTCGGTAAATGCCAGGTAATGCGTACGGTTTCATTTCTTTGAGACTTTGTAGCAATTAGTACAACAGAAATGGCTTGCTAGGCAGTTTTAGATGGCAGGAGAGAGGCAGCCACATTGCTGTGGGTCTGAAGTCACATGTAGACCAGACCTGGTGAGGATGGCAGATTTCCTTCCCTGAAGGACATTAGTGAACCAGGTGTGTTTTTCTGACAGTCATCAATGATTTCATGGTCGATAGATTCTTTCTTCCAGATTTTCTTTTTGAGTTCAAATTCCACCATCAGCTGTGGCGGGATTCATACCTGGGTCCCCAGACATTTAGATCTCTGGATTAATAGTCTGGCAGTAATGCCACTAGGCCATTGCCTTCCCATTTCTTAATCTATCCTATAATTGTTCTATCACTCAGTTTAAATCTACACTTGCTAGTCACTGACCTCTGTGCTAAGGTAAGTAGTTCATTCTTGTCCACACTGTCCAGCTTCCTTAGGTTTTGTACATCTCAATTAGATCACCTCTCAACCTCCATTTGTACTAAGGAGAAACAATCTCAGTCTCTCCGATCTCTTCCCCCATAACTGCATTTTTCTAGTCTTCATGCCACCATTTATGTAAATTTAGTCTGTATTTTCTGGAGTGCAATTACATGTAATGGGGTTACTGGAACTGTGCACAGTCCTCCTGTTTGGCCCAACTAATAATATATACAGTTCCAGCATAACCTCCCTTCACTTAGGTATTCTGTACCTCAGCTGATAAAAGAAGGAATTCCTAATTCCATCTTTAACCAATCTATTAACCTGTTCTGCTATCTTCAGGTATAAATGGACACTTAATCTGAAATTTCTAACCTTCCCTCCACTTCTCAATATTTCCCCACTAGTTACGCATTATCTTGCCTTATCTGACTACCCCAAATGCATCTTCTCCCATTTTTAGGTTTAATTTCATCTGCCACTTCTCTGTCTACCTAAGCGGTCTACTGATATCTTCCTGCAATCTGCAGCTACCCTCCTTGCTATCAACCACATAGTGAATTTCTTGTCTGCAAAATTGATCTTCTCCACCATCCTTTGTTCCTACCACTGAGACAATTTTGTATTCAGTTTGCTGCATTCCCCAGCATTCTTTTCAACTTGTCTGTCATGTGGGACCTTATCAAAAGCCTTGGCATAATCTTTATGGACTATGTAAATAGCGCTGCCTCCTCAATCCTGCTTGTTACCTCTTCACAGTTGTTAGTCAGATATGGTCTTCCCTTGTCAAGTTCAAGCTGACTATCCTTGATTCTTTCTAAATGACAGTTTATCTGCCCTCTCAATTGATTCCAACAATTTGCCCAATACTAAATTTAGACTGGCTAATTTGTACTTATTGGGTCTATCCCTTGCTTCCTTTTTAAACAAAGGTACAAAGTCAGTCCTCCAAATCTCTGACACTGCACCTGTATCCTGTGAGGATTGGAAAAGGGTTAGATCTTTCACTATTTTCTCCCTGACTTCTTTTAACGGTCGGTGTACATTTCATTCGAACCCCATGATTTACTACTTCAGTGCATGCGCATCCCATTCATTCTTCCTCACGTCCTATGCTTATTGCGTCAAATACTTCTCACTTCTCCAGAACTGAGAACTAACTGCATGGTCCCACCCTTTGTGAAGACAATACAAACTTTTCATTAAGCACTGTGCAATGTCTGCCTCTTTACAAAGGTTGCCTTTTTGGACTTTTACGTGGCCTGTAGTTCCCTTTTGTTTTCCTCTACTGGGTTTACCTTTGATTTGCTTGCTAATGTCTTTTCCTGTGGTTTTTTTTGCTACCTTTAATTTGCTGTTCGATTTCCCTTGTCCACATGCTACACTTGCAGCATTTTCTATTATCAGGTTCTGTGGGTAAACATAGGCTTTCCTTCTCTGCCTTTAAGTTTCTTTAAGTCTAGGAGTCTCTGGATTTGGCCATCTCAGTTGTTTTTCTTTCTGAAAGCATGTTCACATTAATACCTTGAGTTTGACTTCATTTGTGTGCCCCTCCCCCCCCCATTACTTTAACTCTGATTTATCTCACATAGCTGTTGCCAGTCAACTCTTGCTAAATCATTCAGCTTAATAAAATTCGTGTTGCCCCAGTTTAGGACTCTTATCTCCTGATCTATCTGACCTTTTTTGTAGTCATGTGAAAGCCACCTGGATTTTGAGGACTACCACTAAAATGCTCCCACTGGCAAGTCTTTTGACCTGCTCAATGTCATTTCCTAAAACTAAGTCCTAAACTTCTCTGAACCAAAATAAAGAACTGCAGATGCTAAAGATCTGAAACAAAACACAGAAATTGCTGGAGAAACTCAGCAGGTTTGGAGAGAAAGCAGTGTTAACAATTTTTTGAGACCAGTGACCCTTCAGAACTTCCTGTGCTTTTATTGTTGTTGGTCTTACGGTATGCTAAATAAATTCTCCTTAATGCATGACAAGGGATATTCTCTGCCAATTCCTTTCAAACTAAAACGATCTCAGTTAATATCGGGATATTCAAAATCCTACAGTTTTTTCACTTCTCCAAGATTCTCCTGGGTACTTACTCTATCTGTCTCTGAGTAAATTTATATAGAGCAACCTCGGGTATCCAAACATCAATTATCTGAATTTCGGATTATCTGAACAAGATCTCAAGGTTCCGTAAAAATGTTATCTATTATCTGAACAAAATACTCCATGCCCGTCTCGCTCAGGTAATCGAGGTTGTTTTGTAGTACTTCCTCAAAAGTTTGACTGTTCCTATTTTGTCCTTGGTAAAACATAAAGTTGCCATAGTCTCAGAGGTGACTGCGGGTGAGATTTACTTGAGAGTCACAATGCCACAGGTGAGGAGCAAAGTTGAGAAAACGGGGCCTTCATGGTAACCTCAGCTGGTGTGGGACTTGAACCTCCATTGTTGTCACTCTGCATTGCAAACCAGCTGTACAGCCAACTGAGCTAATGCTAACTCTGATTTCTCTCCACAGATGCTGCCAGATCTCCTGAGCTTTTCCAGCAATTTCTATTTTTGTCTCTGATTTACAGTATCCAGCAATAGGCCCTAACTGGGTGATTCATGTACAAGGACAATTATAACAATTAAAAGCAATTCTATGGAGAAAATAATTAAACATGTTATTTTTCCTTCTGTCCTCACTCTAATGATCCACTTAACATTTTGAAGCAATTTTACTTAACTAACAGTAGGGTTGTATTGTATTAGACAGCACTTACCAAACCTAAAATCACTTCCATTTAGAGGGATATGGGCATTAAATACATGTGAACACCTGCAAGTTCCCCTACAAGTCACTGTGTCCTGACATGAAAGTATATTGCTGTACCTTTATTGTAGCTGTGTCAAAATCCTAGAACTCCCTCCCTGTCAGCGTTGTAGGGGTCTTCAGCAAATCAGTTCCAGCGTTTTTAAGAAGGCAGCCTCATCACCACTATCTCAAGGGGATCTAGGGATTGGCACAATTGCTGGCCCAGTCAGTGATGTCCATATCCCAAGAATAAATAAAACTAATTAGAAGACAGTGTTTTCTCACCTATCCACTGATGAAAAAAGTTGTTAATTGCTATATATCTTCTGTTTTATTTTTCTCTCCCAAACACAATTTCTGAATTTAGTGTCTAAATCTCAGATTTTGTTTGGGTTCAAATTGTGATATGTATTCTTGTTAACTTCACAGGATCTTTTAGGACTGTGTGAGCAGAAAAGGGGTAAAGATAACAAAGCCATCATTGCTTCGAATATCATGTATATTGTGGGTCAGTATCCACGTTTCTTGAGAGCTCACTGGAAGTTTTTAAAGACTGTTGTTAATAAACTCTTTGAGTTTATGCATGGTAAGTTTATTAGATTGGAAAAAGAAGAAACATATTTTTTTTAAGTGCATATTTAAAAGAAATTGCTGACAGTCAGCATTCTTAGAATTTGGATCCTTTGCTTAGAAATGAATGTAAAGGGACTTTGTAGGCATTATTATTTAAAAATACTTGTAGAACCAGAACTTTGGCTTGTGAAAATTGTGTAGAATACTTTTTTTATGTGTTTAATTTGAACACTGAATTTTGCACAAAAGTTTCAGAATGTTTCAGTTCTTCGAATCTATTAATGGTCAGCTGTTTTCTCCAGCTATATGATCAAGTCATCGACTCCATCTAAATCGTACGTTTCAAAGTTGTGTTCATGATATTGTTTGAAGATGTAAATTAAGGGAACAACCCATATGTCATGAAATTTATGGTTACTATTTATGCACTATTTGAAACAAGAAAAGTTTTTTGGCAAAAGTAATGGATTATTTGCTGTGACTGGTGTCGTCATTTCACAAATATACTAATCTATTTAGCGTATTCATTTAATAAAAACTAAATCGGTGATTGAAACATAGTGAGTATGAAAAGGTACAGGCTAATCCACCATTCATTATTATGGCTGATTATCCAATTCAGTGCCATGTTTCTGCTTTCTCCCCATACATTTTTTGATCCCTGCAGCCTCAAGAACTATATCCTTTTCCTTGAAAACATTGTGTTTTGACCTCTGCTGCTTTCTGTGACAGAGAATTCCATTGGCTGGCCACTCGCTGGTTGAAGAAATCTCTTTGCTTCACAGACCAAAATGGCCTGCCCTGTATTCTTAAACTGTGACCCTGGTTCTGGGCTCACTGGTCATCGGGGACATCTTTCCTGCATTTACTGTGTAGTCCTATTAGAATTTTGTTTCCATAAGATCTCCCGCATCCCCCCCCCCCCACACACACGCGCGCGCATACATTCTTCTAAACTCAAGTGATCTTGTAGTCCTCACTGAACCAGCCTGTCTTCATACCTCAGTCCTGCCATCCCTGGAATCTGCGGAAGGGCCTGAAATGTTAACTCTTGATTTCTCTCTACACTTGCTGCCAGACATGCTGAGCTTTTATAGCAATTTCTGTTTTTGCTTCAGCATAAATGTGTTGAATGCTTCTTGTATTAATGATTACTTTGAGGCAGAGCAGCTGTTGATTTACAGGCGAACTTAATGCTGTTTTATGTATCATAAGTTCCAAACTACAGCAATAAAATCTCAACTTTGTTTTATAACATTATTTTTAAACTGCTGACTAAACAGCTGAGCTCTTGATTTGAAGGCTCCATTAGTCTTGAGTTTAAAGTTAACTTGTGTAACGGCATCGTGTCTAAGATAGGATTCGAAACCTCGACAACATTTTTGGTTCTGAGATGATACTCCTCTGGATAAGGTGACATTTCATGTGCTTTATCTGTTTCTGTTGTAATATTGTAGTTTTTCTATTAATGCAATATAAAGAATGATCTGTTCCTGAGTAAATTGCATTTGAATTTTGAGATTTGAGCATTTTTATGGTTAAAAAAAATCCTTGGGTCAAAGAGTTTTTTTTTAAAGTATGTTCATTTTACCTTATGAATTTAGAAACCCATGATGGAGTTCAAGATATGGCTTGTGATACTTTCATTAAAATTGCACAAAAATGTCGTCGACACTTTGTTCAGGTCCAAGTTGGTGAAGTAATGCCATTCATTGATGAGATCCTGAATAATATAAATACTATCATCTGTGATCTTCAGCCACAACAGGTAAGACTATAAAATGGTTTGAAAATAAAAAATAAATTTAGATGTTAATTGAAAGGCTAACATGCAAATTATTTTTTAGAATATGTTGGTTTAATAGTGTTTTTAAATGTTTATATTTTCATTGTCCATAGGTTCACACGTTTTATGAGGCGGTTGGTTATATGATAGGTGCTCAGACTGACCAGGCTGTTCAAGAACATTTAATAGAAAAATATATGATGCTGCCAAATCAGGTCTGGGACAGTATAATTCAGCAGGCAACTAAAGTAAGTAATGGCATTTTTGTTTAAATATTGGAAAGTTTATAATCATTTATTTAATTTCTCATTTTAATTCTTGCCATGGAAGTGTGATTTTGTTTGAAATCCAGTTGCATTTTTAAACCAGAGTAATTGGCATACTCTGCATAAATTTTAAAAAGTGTTTCCCTTTTTTCACCATGCTGTTACTGCAGTTTCCTTTTACTAACTGTGTTTACAGAGGAACGTTGATTATCTGAAGGATGTGGGCGGGGAGTATTTCGTTCAGCTAATCAAATTCCAGATAATTGAATACTGGATTACATAGTTTAGCCAAGCATCGGGACCTTGCAATCTTGCCGGATAATCCAATATTCGGATAATTGAATGCTAGATAATGGAGGTTCCTCTGTATTGAGCTTTCCTCATGAGTCCCTGACAACAATTTTGACCCCTATCAAAAGTTATGGACGTTAGAAAGAGGTTTACGGAAAAGTGTAATTAGAATTGCTAAAACAACAAAGACTGGAACTATTTCTGTTTTCTGCCCTCTGTACTGAATTCTCTTTTGTGGAACTCATGTTTTTCTAGACTCATATCAACCATTGATTTATTATGGTAAACCAGTTGTGGTCAGTGTGGTCTATGTGCCATTACAGATGTCTTCATGGAAGTGGCACACAATAGATGGCACGGTGGCTTACTGTTCATTACTGCAGCATCACAGTGCCAGGGGCCCAGGTTCAGCTCTGGCCTTGGGTCACTGTCTGTGTGGAATTTGCAGATTCTGTGTCTGTATGGGTTTCACCAGGTGCTCCACTTTCCTCCCATAGTCCAAAGACTGCTTTGTGAATATAGACGTTATGTCAGTGAGTTTGCAGATGACACCAAAATTGATGGTGTAGTGGATAGTGAAGAAGATTATCTCAGTACAACAGGATCTTGATCAGATGGGCTGAGGATTGGGAGATGGAATTTATTTAGATAAATGTGAGTTGTTGGATTTTGGTAAGGGAGAGCAGGGCAGGACTTGTACTATTAATGGTAGGGCCCTGGAGAGTGGTGCTGAACAAAAACACGTAGGGATGCAGGTGCATAGTTCTTCGAAAGTGGCATTACAGGTAGATAGCGGGTGGTGAAGGAGACTTGGCACGCTTGCCTTCATTGGTCAGTGCATTGAGTATAGGAGTTGGGATGTCATGTGGATGGACAGGGCATTGGTGAGGTCATTTAGCATTTATTTTATTTGGCTGTGGGATGTGGGTATCACTGGCATTTGTTGTCTGTCCCTGATTATCCTTCGATTTGAGTGGCTCACCATTTCAGAGGGTAGTTGAGTCGGCTTGAGTTGCATGTAAGCAATTTTGGCATGTCGCAAATTGCTTTCCCTGAAGGACATGAATGAACCAAATGGGTTTTACAATGTTTGATAGTTTTACAGCCATCATAATGGGAACTAACGTCATCTTCCAGAATTATTCATTGAACAGTGTTCTGTAAGAAGAAATAAGTTCTAAGGAATATATTAACCTTCAGACTAATTCTGTTTCAAAATTGTTTTTTGACCATTGTGTTGATTATTTAGAAGCATTTATGTATTACTCAACCTTATTTAAATCCTGTAGTTTTGTCCTGTGTGCATTGCAATGATCTAGCAACTTTTTGCTTTTAACAAAAAAAAATGAATGTGGTGCATCTCCTTTCTGAACTTCTCCAGTGAACAAACCAATTAGTTGATTTCTTTTTTCCCCTTTCTGTTGTAGAATGTTGACATTCTCAAGGATCCTGAAACTGTAAAACAGCTTGGCAGTATTCTGAAAACTAATGTTCGAGCTTGCAAAGCAGTTGGTCACCCATTTGTCATCCAGCTTGGTCGAATATATCTGGATATGTTGAATGTATACAAGTGCCTCAGTGAAAATATTTCAGCAGCAATTCAAACAAATGGTTGGTTGAATATTTTGTGTTTCTAAAATAGGCTTGTTTAATATGAAATGATGGATTCATAGTAAGATAAATTGTTTTACAAGTTAAATGAGCATGAATGAGAAAATTGCTTGATTTCTTAAAGGCTTTGTTAGTTGCTTTTTAAATGCTTGTCAGAATATTGGAATTGTTTACTCTTAAAAACAAGATTACAGTTTAAATTTCTGTCAACTAGCGTTAATACTAATTAAGATCCAGTGCCAAGAGTACAATGCTTTCCAAACTTTAATGTTTTGAGAGGATGATTGGGCATTTTGTTTGTTGAAGTACATTTGGATAGTCAAGGTCAGATTAGGGGTAGTCAGCATGGATTTGTGCGTGGGAAGTCATGTCTGACAAATCTTGGGGTTTTTTGAAGAGGTAATTAAGAGGATAAGGTAGTGGATGTTGTCTATATGGATTTCAGTAAGTCCTTTGACAAGATCCCACATAGCAGCTGGTCATGAAGGTTAGGTTGCGTGGGATCCAGGGAGAGCTGGCTAATTGGATTCAAAATTGGCATGATGGTTGAAGGTTATTTCTTGGA
Organism: Chiloscyllium plagiosum; assembly: GCF_037043375.1. Lineage (NCBI taxonomy): Eukaryota > Metazoa > Chordata > Chondrichthyes > Orectolobiformes > Hemiscylliidae > Chiloscyllium > Chiloscyllium plagiosum. The sequence goes on along the minus strand of NW_028270148.1, from coordinate 69,405,443 downwards.
CAGAAAGCCTGTGACTAGTGATGTGCCATAAGGGTCAGTGCTGGGATCTTTGTTATTTGTTACTTAAGTGATCTGGATTTGAATGTGCAAGCTATGATTAGTAAGTTTGCGGATGATATAAAATTAGGAGGTGTCGTTGGTAGTGAGGGAGATCAAAAAGTACAAAGAGATCTTGATCAGATGAGGAAGTGAGCTGAGGATTGGCAAATGCAATTCAATATAGATAAGTGTGAGGTGTTACACTTTTTGGAAAGTCAAACTAAGCTAAGACTTGTACAATAAAGGATACGGTCCTGAGGAGTGTTGTGGAACAGGAACCTAGGGGTACAAGTACATAGTTCTTCAAAAGCGGCGTCACAGGTAGACAGGGTGGTGAAGAAGCGTGCTAACCTTTATTGGTCGAGGCATTGAGTATAGGAGTTGGGATGTTCTGTTACAGTTATATAAGTTGTTGTTGAGGCTGCACTTGGAGCATTGTGTATAGTTTTGATCACCCTGTTATAGGAAAGACTTAGACTGGAAGGGGTGCAAAGAAGATTTACAAGGATGTTGCCTGGACTAGTAGGCCTGAGTTAGAAGGAGAGGTTGGCCAGGGTAGGACTAGATTCCATGGAACATGGGAGAATGAGGGCTGACCTTTATTGAGGTGTACAAAATTACGAGTAGCATAGAATGAATGCACATAATAGTTTTCCCAGGCACACGGAATGGAAAACTAGAGGGCATAGATTTAAAGTGAGAGGGGAAAGATTTAAGGAGGACCTGAAGGGCGGCAACTTCCCGCAGAGAGTGGTGCATATGGTATGTGGAATGGGCTGCCAGAGAAAATGGTTGAGGCAGGTACAATAGCAACATTTTGTTTAAAGTGTGGATTGGTACATGGATGAGAAGGGTTTAGTGTGATATGGGCCAAATGCGGGCATTTGGAATTAGCTGAGTGGGCACCATGGTCAGCATGGACCCGTTTAGGCCAAAGGGCCCCTTTCCATGCTGTATTACTCTATGATGAAGTATGTTATCTCTGATCCTTGTAATTTACTAATCTCCAATGTGAATTAAATATATGTTGGTACAATTTCAATCGAATGATCAGAGTTTGTACATTTTGGTTTGTTTTTTATTAAATTTTGTTGGGGAACTTACAACTGTGATTTCACCCTGAATAGAAATGTCATGTGAAAATTCATTACAAACTAGGTGTGTTGGTTAGAAAAAGAAATGGCTCTCAGCAAGGTATGTTATATTTTCATTGATATCTGTTATATTGTAGGTGATGTCGTTACAAAACAGCCCCTGATCAGAAGTATGCGCACAGTAAAAAGGGAAACCCTGAAGCTTATTTCCGGTTGGGTGAGCCGATCCAATGATCCACAGATGGTAAGTGATGGATAAATAGGAACTTGAATGTGGAGGAATAAAGTGTTAATTTCTTTTTTGATACAGAGTTTGTGTTGGGTTGTCCAGTGTTTTCTTGAACTGATCAAGAATGCCTGATTAAATCTCTACTCCATCATGTTATGTGTATCTTCTACTCTTAACACCCAGCACAAAATTTTCTATTCTCGTCATTCTACCTTACACCTGAAGAATAGTGGTGGGGGTGGTGTAGAAAATGTTGATTTTATTTTGGTTCATGGCCAAGAGAGACGTTTGGTACTACACAATGGTATTTTGTAGCAAAAGAGCAAAGTACTGCAGGAGATCTGATATAAAAGTGTTGGAGAAACTCTGTTCTGACAATATCTGTGAGGGCAGAAATGGAGTAAGTTTTTCCAATTCAAAAGAAACTTGTTCAGAGCTGTATAGTTGTAGTAGACTGTTAAATGCTTTAGCACTTCATTTTATCCGAATGCCAGTCCTAATTTTTAAAGCTAAAGGGGTGATCTCCTTCTGAGGAAGGGTCACTTGATCTGAAACATTAACTCTGTCTCTTTATAGATGCTGCCAGACCTGCTGAGCCTTCTTGGCAATTTCTATTTTTATCCTCTGCAAGTGTTAGAATTGTAATCCTGCTGTGGTTTTACTTTTGGCTACTATAAGTTATCAAGTGATCACATGATTCCCGATGAGGTGTTGACAGTCTGGAACTGATTTTGTACGTTACTGAGCTTTGACTCCATTTGTCCATGTTGAAGCATTCTTGTGCAAGCGATCTTTCTTATTTGATATTTTCAAACCATCTTATTTCTAAGTTGATTGTTGCCAATTAAGCCTAACTTCTCTATTCGTCGACCATATATCTTTGTCCCTGTCCTTTTTTTAAAGCCCATACTTCAGCAAGTTTTATTAGATTTGCTGTTGATTGTGTATCTGTGTTTATGGGGTATCTCACTCTAGTCTGAAGAGCTTTGTCTTTTATGTTAAAGTTCCATTCATTGAAATGTTGACTTCCATCTACGTTGTCTCATTTTAGCATTGTTTTCTAGATTTGCCTTCAACTCTCTCAACTTTCAAGGGAATATTCTCCAAAGTTATCCAATTTCTTGTAGCCAATTTCTTGTAGCTAATTTCCTTTATTGTGAGTAGCTGTAATTGATTTCAGATTTGACCTCTGCCAACCTGTTGGTCTTTTTGACCAATTGTCAGTGGTCTAGCTATTATTCTGTATAGTGTCAGTAATACTTCCATATCCCGAACACCATTTATTCTCTGACTTTCTAAAACAGTATCATCCAGTTATTATTGCTGTTTGGAGGCTTTTGCAGCAAGAAGTTAGCTGTCATGTTTCCCTAACTTATGCAATGGTGCATCTAAATTCATCAGCTTTAAAGCACCTTGGGATGTGTAACCATTATGTGAAGATGCTGTAAATCCCAAGTATTTTTCTTGCCTCAATCGTTCCATTCTTCCTTCCTTCCACCACTCTTTCACATTAGAGAAAGTGAGGACTGCAGATGCTAGCGATCAGAGTCACAAAGTGTGGCGCTGGAAAAACACAGCTGGTCAGGCTGTATCTGAGGAGCAGGGGAGTCGATGTTTCGAGTCCAAGCTCCTCTTCAAGCTTATGCTTAAACGTTGACTGGGCCGATGCCTGACTGGCTGCGCTTTTCTACCGCCACACCTTTTGACGCTCCTCATCCTTGACTTTCTTTTCATAAGAATTAGGAGGCAGTTCAGACCCTCATGCCAGCTCCGCCATTTGGTACAGTAATGGTTGATCTCCTCTAGGCACCAATGTCACTCTCCATAACCTTTCAACCCCTTAAGAATTAAAAAATCTGCCCATCAACTCAGATATACTCCATGTCCCAGCATCCATCACACTTTAGGATAGTTAATTCCACATATGTACGATTCTTTGAAAGAAGTAATTTCTCCTCATCTCTGTTCTAGGATAATGGGTAGCAGATTTAAAACAATTGCCTCATGTTCTAGATTTCCCCCACATGAAGAAACATCATACCTCTGTGATGACCATGCTTCCACTTTCTAAACTTAATAAATATTAAATCCCTTTGTTCACCTATCCTCCATTTGCAGTCTCAACCTTTGAACTTGAATGACTGTGCATCAACCCACATAATTCGTTTGAAATTTGTATTGTCGACCTTGTTATGCTCTGAGCTTACTAGACATTATTTCTTCCTTGCCTTTTGATTATATATTATCTGCTTTTTACAGAAACATGTTAACTTGTTCTAATCAGCTCCTAGCTTTTTACATTTATACTTAAATGGTTTCTGGTAATTTTGTCCATTGGGACTTAGCGTTAGTTGAAATAAAAACAAAAATGTTTTTTTCCCTTTGCTGTGAAAGAATAAAATAGTTGAAACTTTATTGCTGGAACAGCACAGCAGGTCAGGCAGCATCCAGGGAATAGGAGATTCGACGTTTCGGGCACAGGCCCTTCTTCAGGAATCCTGAAGAAGGGCCTGTGCCCGAAACGTCGAATCTCCTGTTCCCTGGATGCTGCCTGACCTGCTGTGCTGTTCCAGCAATAAAGTTTCAACTTTGATCTCCAGCATCTGCAGACCTCACTTTCTCCTCGAAGAATAAAATAGTCCCTATTAGAAATATTCAACAAACCTGGCAGCATCTGTATAGAAAAACAGCTAATTTGTAGATTCTGACTATTTGAAGGACAGCTAATTTAACCCCATTATTTTAAAAGACGATAGAGAGCAAGTGGAATTGTAAGTCGATTGGCCAGACATCATCGGTTGTGGGGCCAAAGGTTTCAGTGCAAAACACTGACAGGATTGGACAAAGTCAGCATGGATTTAATTAAAGGAAATCATACTTGACTAATCTACTGGAAGTTTTCGAGGCTATAAGTAGGAAAGTTGATACGGGGAGCCAATGGATGTTGTTTACTTGTGACTTTAAAAAAGCTTTTGATTAAGTCCCATTTAAGAGATTAGCAAGGAAAATTAAAGCACGTGGCTTTGGGAATGGTGTACTGAACATGGATAGAGAAATGGTTGGCAGACTGAAAAAGAGTAGGCATACAAAGATCTTTTTTCTCAGTGGTGACCAGGGACGAGCTGGAATATCATAGGGAACAATGCTTGCACCCCAGCTATTCTCAATATATATTAATAATTTAGATGAGTTTGTAGATGACAAAAGCAGGGTTGAAGACTGAGCTGTGAGGAGGGTGCAGAGATATTCCAGTGTGACTCAAGTTGAATGAATGGGAAAATGTAGTGAATGTGTGGATAAACGTGAGGTTATCCACTTTGGTAGCAAAAACAGGAAGGTATGTTATTACCTGAATGACAATAGATTAAGAAAGGGAGAGTTGCAATGAGACCTCTGTCCTGCAGCAGTCAGTGAGAAAGACACATGGCCTGTATATGAAGAGGATTTGAGTGCATGAGCAAAATGTCTTGCTGCAGTTGTACAGGGCCTTGGTAAGATCTCACCTGGATCTGTGTGCAGCTCTGTTCTCCTTATCTGAAGAAGAACCATATGGCTATAGAGGCAGTACAACAACTGTTACCAGACTGATTCTTGGGATGGCTGGACTGAGTTATGAAGAGGGGCTGGATCTGTTGGGACTATATTCACTGAAGTTTGAAAGAATGGGGATGGGTGCTCTCTTTGAAACCTATGCAGTTCTCAGAGCTAGATGGAAGAAATGCAGGAAAGATATTCCTGATGACTGGGGAGTCCAGGATCAGATTGACAGTTTAAGGTTATGGAGTAGGCTGTTTTGGACTGAGATGAGAAATTCCCTCATTCAGAGTGGTGTGCCTTGGAATTCACTCTCTCCGAAAGCTGTTGGGGCCAAAACATTGATTTCAAAGACTTGGATTAAGAGTACGGGGAGAAAGCAGGAACAGGGTACTGAATTAGATGATCAGCCAATGTATTGAATGGTGGGCCAAGCTTGAAGGGCTGAATGCCCTACCACTTGTATTTTCTGCATTTCATCCAAACTATTCCACTGACTTGTCTTGTGTATATATTTAGCAATTGAAAATCTAGAATTTCAAAAATAGAGAATTCTAAAGCTTTCCAACCCTATGGACTTCTTCACTCCCAGGGTATTATGGATGTGCCATCACTGAACATATTTAAGGCTGCGTTAAAAAGATTTTTGGTCCCAGGGAATTGTAGAGAAGTGGAGTGGGAACCATAAATGAAGGAGCAGCTTATGATAGGCAATTTGGTGTTCTTTTATTTCTTATGTAACTATGATCCCTTTGTCTTTGAACCCACGCTCCAAATAGATTACCAACTTTTCTTTCTGTACAGCTGAAATCAATGTTTTATCCTTTATGGTTTTATATTTCACCTATACGTTGCTGAAGTTGTCACCTGTTATGATCCCAGTTTATTTTACTACAGGAAAATTCTCATCCCAGACTAAAATCTTGCTTGATAGATCATATTTTTAAAAATAATTTAATAAGAAAACAGGTTTTATATGCAGAGGAAAATATTAAATGTAATCTAGCTGTTTACATCACAACTTGAAAGATTTCAAAATAGTTTAAAAATATAATATTCCATCTACCCCCAATAGCATCCCTTTACAATTCTCATAATATGAGAGAAAAAGTCTCTTTCCTATTGTATCTGTAGTTTTGATTTAACTAGTTTTAAATTCCCAGTCTTGAAAATAGCCTCTAGAGTTTCATACAACTGAGCTGAGTTTTTTTTCCAAGCTCCAAATAACCCCTCTAACCAAACATTTTCTGATCTGGAACTTGCCAACTGAACTCCTTACACTGGGGTAACCCATTTCTTAACTTGTATGACTTAACTCTGGTTGGAAAACTATTTCTTGCATCTAATGCCAACCAGTACTTTTCCAAGCTGAAATCCTTTCCCAAGCTATGGGTTTCCCTCCCGCCGCAGCAAAAAAAATTCCAGATCGTTCTAACTGAAAGCAAGATTATCCTGTTTGTTGTTTATTCTGTCAGCTCATAGAAACCTCTGCATTGCAAGTAAATTTTCTTCTTCCACCCACCCATCACCACCATGTGCTCGGCACCTGCTCTTGCCCTATCCTCCCACCCCCACCTCTCCTTCATCCCCTTTTTATATGCACAGACTAAAATCTAGTTCAAATCTACTTCAAAATTCTAATTCTACAGTGTGATATTAAAATATATATAAATTAACTTGCTATACATCTCCCTCACCTCATTCTTTCATATTCCATTTCATCTGCCAACTATTTCTATGTTGTCTGTAAACCGAATCAATTAATCACATTCCCAATTTTTGTCATAAAATACTTTGACAGTTGCAGTTTTAGTTTCAAGGGCAAGCAGACTAAAATTGTGTTGGGGGGTGAGTGTCAAAATACATTGTGGTGACAGATGAATGCTTTTCCTGAAAACCCTGGGATGGGGCAGGAGGCGAGGATTGAAGCATGGATAGGTACCTGGGACTTCGATGTTATGGCCATTTCGGAGACATGGATAGAGCAGGGTGAGGAATGGATTTTGCAGGTTCCAAGGTTTCGATCTTTCATTAAGAACAGGCAAAGCAGTAAAAGAGGAGGCGTGGCCTTGTTAGTCAAGGATAGTATAACGGTGGCTGAGAGAACTTTTGATGAGGACTCATCTACTGAGGTAGTGTGGGCTGAGGTTAGAAACAGGAGAGGAGAGGTCACACTGCTTGGAGTTTTTATAGGCCTCCGCAGAGTTCCAGGGAGGTGGAAGAGAGGATTAGCAAAATTTATTCTGGGTAGGAGTGAAAGGAACAGGGTGATCATTATAAAGGACCTTAATTTCCCCAACATTGACTGGAAACGCTATAACTGTAGTATGTCGGATGGATCAGTTTTTGTCCAATGTGTGCAGGAGGGTTTCCTGACACAGTATGTCGAAGGGCTGACAAGAGGAGAGGCCACACTGGATGTGGTGCTTGGTAATGAACCAGGCCAGGTGTTTGATTTAGTTGTAGGTGAGCACTTTGGAGAGAGTGACCATAATTCGGTTACGTTTAGTTTAGCAATGGAAAGGAATAGGTACGTGCTACAGGTCATGAGTCATCGATGGGGCAAGGGCAATTATAATGCGATTAGGCAAAAATTAGGATGCATAAAATGGGGTAGCAAAATGCAGGGGATGCAGATAATGGTAATGTGGAGCTGGTTTAAGGAACAGATAGTGTGTCCTTGATAGGTATGTCCCTGTCAGGCAGGGAGGAAGTGATAAGGTAAGGGAACTGTGGTTTACTACAGAAATTACATCTCTTGTTAAGAAGAATTTCTGTATGTGTTGATGAGGTAAGATGGTTCAGATGAGGCGATGAAGAGTTACAGATCAGCTAGGAAAGATTTAAAGAGAGAGTTAAGAAGAGCAAAGAGAGGACACGAGCAGTCTTTAGCAAATAGAATAAAAGAGAACCCTAAAGCTTTCTATAGATATGTGAGGAATAAAAGGATGATTGGGGTGGGAATAGGACCAATCAAAGACAGAAGTGGGAAGTTGAGTGTGGACCTTGTGGAGATCTGAGAGGTGCTAAATGAATATTTCTCATTGGTTTTCACTCGGGAACAGGAGACTATTGTAGAGGAGAAGAATGAGTACAGGATATTAGACTAGAAAGGATAGAGGTTAGTTACGAACAGGTGTTGTCAATTCTAGAAGGAGTGAAAGTAGACAAGTCCCCTTGGCTGGATGGGATTTATCCGAGTATTCTCTGGGAAGCTAGGGAGGTGATAGAGCCTTTGGCTTTGATATTTGAGTCGTTGTTGTCTACAAGTTTAGTACCAGAGGACTGGAGGATTGCAAATGTTGTGCCCTTGTTCAAGAAGGGCAGTAGAGGTGACCCAGGTAATTATAGACCAGTGAGCCTTACTTCTGTTGTAGGAAAGGATTGTAAGAGATAAGACTTATAATCATCGAGCAAGCGACAGTTTGATTTCAGATAGTCAACATGGTTTCGTCAAGGACAGGTCGTGTCTCACAAACCTCATTGAGTTTTTTGAGAAGGCGACCAAGCATGTAGGTGAGGGTAGGGCAATTGACGTGGTATACATGGATTTCAGTAAATCCTTTGATAAGGTTCCACATGGTAGGCTGATGGAGAAAATGCAGAGGCATGGAATTGAGGGTGATTTAGCATTTTGGATTAGAAACTGGCTTTCTGAAAGAAGGCAGCGAGTGGTGGTTGATGATGGAAAATATTCAGTCTGGAGTCCGGTTACTAGTGGTGTGCCACAAGGATCTGTTTTGGGACCACTGCTGTTTGTCATTTTTATAATTGACTTAGAAGCAGGCATAGGTGGATGGGTTAGTAAATTTTCAGACGACATTAAAGTTGGTGGAGTAGTGGACAGTTTGGAAGAATGTTACAGGTTGCAGGGGGACTTAGATAAACTGCAAACTTGGGCTGAGAGGTGAAAAATGGAGTTCAATGCAGCTAAATGTGAGGTGGTGCACTTTGGGAAGAATAACAGGAAGGCAGAGTACTGGGTCAATGGAAGGATTCTTGGTAGTTTGGATGTGCAGAGAGGTCTTGGAGTCCATATACATAGATCCCTGAAAGTTGCCACCCAGGTGGATAGTGCTGTTAAGAAGGCATACGATGTGTTAGGTTTCATTCGTAGAGGGATTGAGTTCCGGAGCGGCAAAATCATGCTGTAACTATACAAAATGCTGGTGAGACCACACTTGGAATATTGTGTACAGTTCTGGTCCCCATATTTTGGGAAGGATGTGGAAGCATTGGAAAAGGTGCAGAGGAGATTTACCAAGATGTTGTCTGGTCTGGAGGGAAGGTCTTAGGAGGAAAGGCTAAGACACTTGGGTCTGTTCTCATTGGAAAGAAGAAGGCTAAGAGGGGATTTGATAGAGACATACAAGATGATCATAGGATTGGATAGGGTTGACAGTGAAAGTGTCTTTCCAAGGATGACTACGTCAGCTTGTACGAGGTGGCATAACTACAAATTGAGGGGTGATAGATTTAAGACAGATATCAGAGGCAGGTTCTTTATGCAGAGTGGTAAAGGGCATGGAATGCCCTACCTGCTAATGTAGTCAACTCAGCCACATTAGGGAGATTTAAACAATCCTTAGATAAGCACATGGATGATTTTGGGATAGTGTAGGGGGATGAGCTGAGAATAGTTCACAGGTCGGCGCAATATTGAGGGCTGAAGGGCCTGTTCTGCACTGTATTGTTCTGTGTTCTATGATATGAATCATGAGGATAACCAATCAGAGCAATAGGTCCCTACACATGAGCAGGATCTGAGAAGAGCTGTTCCTCCATTCGTAGTTTCCCTCTCCCAGTTTTGCTACCCGTTGAGACAAAATCAATGATTGAATAGGCCAAGAGTGGGGCAGAGGAAATCTGTATTTCTGGCTGTTCCCGCAGCATGAAGGAGAGTATGACTATGATGAAGCAAGTTCTGAGAAGCTATTACTCTGCTCACTTGAGTGAGGAATGTGTCAGTTGGGACTGGGTCCATGATTTAGCCAAGTTGAGGCAAGAGTTGTCTGGGTCTCAGCCTGAGTCTGGATATCATTTTGAGGGCAGTGAGGAATGCTGGGCTTGAGCTTGAATCATTTGTTTGATTCAAGGAGTGAAATTTCAGGCTGCAAATTTCAGCTGATCAGGATGGTGGGAGTGACCGGGAATGCTTAGGATTATTGGTCAGCCTAATGTTATTCTATTCTACTTTTTTTTACTTTGGCCATAAAGATCTTGAGATTGAAGTGAACCTTTTTGGTTTGGCCTCTTCATGTGTCTCAAATGTCAGTAAAGTTGAAAACGTGTGCATTGTTTAAGCATGACTTGGCTATGATTACATTCCTTTTGCATCTTCAACTGCAATTAGTTTCTTGTCAGCAACAAATCACCCCTCATTTCTTTGGGACTGTAACTCAAAATCTGATTATCTTAATCCTGAAATTTTTTTTTTTAAATCATGCATTGTCTTTTCAAGTTGCGTATGATTGGGTATTGATATTCACTTACAATTCAGATACAAAGGAAAGCTGATCATTTTTCACATGCGGTGCAGGAGTGGTTGTGAAACTTGTGTTTCTGTTATATTTTCAGTAATGATGCAGGAATTGTTACCATTAGCCAAGTTTTAATTCAAGGTTGGCTATAATGAGGATTCCTGAAGAAGGGCCTGTGCCCGAAACGTCGAATCTCCTGTTCCCTGGATGCAGCCTGACCTGCTGTGCTGTTCCAGCAATAAAGTTTCAACTGGCTATAATGAGGAACTGTACAAAAGGAAAGAAACAGCCAGTAGGGGAGTTTAATCAGCCAGGATAGCTGAAGTGAGAGGTGTAAACTGGTGCCAAGAGAACCCAGCTTCTAGGTGGTGAAAGGAGCACAGGCATAAATTCTACATGGCAGTGCTATGCCATTACCGAGTGACTGATGCATTCTGTCGACAGGATTGGACTATTTAACCAACCTTCTGGCATTCAGTGAAATAGTGATCGCTGAATGCCAGATTGGTGGAAAGTCCTCGGTGCTGTCAGCACTCCATTCCCCTCCTTACTTCCCCAATCCAAATTGAGCCTGTACTGTCTGTCCTCAGCTAAACAGTTGGTGCACTCAGAATTTGAACCTCAGGAGGTGTACATAAACAACCAATGTGAGATTATTGCACAGAACATAGTGAAATCAGCCACATGTGTGCAAATTCAGTTTGGCTCAGGGACATCTATCACAAGTAGCTGATATTGCCATGCATGTATATCATGCTAATCACTCCATTTATATAAATGGCTGACAGGCTTAGGTGGTGGAGAATCTCAGAATACCTCTACAGCGGCGTTTGGTAGTTAAAGTCTGTAACTGTGTACACACTATTGAGTTTGCCCAGACTTTACGGCCTAATGTAACAGATTGATACCAACATCTATGGTATTATAGAAGAAGTATGCTGCAGTACATTTAACATTATAAGTCATCACAATGAAAACTACTGTTTAGAGGTTAAATGTAGTCATTTAACATTGGATCTTCTATTGGAGGAGGTTGATGTAAACGCTTTCAATGCCATACTGAGGTTCTTTTTGCAATTTCATAGGATTTTTCTCTATGTAACAATCATAACAAAAAAATTGTTTGTTTGACAAGCTAGGGTGGAGATAAGACTTGACTACTGATTATTTTCAAGAATTATTACTGTTTAAACTGTCCTATTCTTGTGCAAAAAGTTAATTTTTACAATGTTGATCATTGTAGGTAGGCGAAAATTTTGTTCCTCCATTGCTGGATGCAGTGCTTATTGATTACCAGAGGAATGTGCCAGCTGCTAGAGAACCAGAAGTACTTAGCACCATGGCAACCATTGTGAATAAACTGGGTGGACATATCACTTCTGAAATTCCTCAGATATTTGATGCTGTCTTCGAATGCACTTTAAATATGATTAACAAGGTAAGGTAAACGGTTCATTGGATACAAGGATCCTGTATTTACAGACTTTAAATATAGGTAGAAAATAGCATACCCAGACATGTGTTGAGCTATGGGAATTACAAAAATCATGCATGGATTTTAAGTTGGAAATAAAAGGTTTTTAAATTAAAATTTGGTACTGTTGAGGTTTTGACAGCTTGTCACTTTTTATACTCTGCTCCCAGAATGAGAGATTCATGTCTACATTTATTGTCCATCCATTGATGCTCTGGAAAGTATCCACAAATATCAGAAATATGCCCTCTCGATGCTTTTAGATTTTTGTATCAGTGATCAAAGAACTTGAGGTGATATTGCCTCTGCCTCTCTTTGATTATTGAGGTTTGGTGATTGTTATTGTACTACAACCACAATACTGCTGATTTTGAGTTTCTTGAAAGTTGAAATACTCATCCACATTTAGCCTTGTTAATGAGGCTTTAATGTTCTGAATTGAAAAGTGTGGCGCTGGAAAAGCACAGCAGGTCAGGCAGCATCTGAGGAACAGGAGAATCGACGCTTTGGGCAATAAACTCTGCATCAGGAATGTGGCTGATGAAGGACTTATGCTGAAAATGTTGATTCGCCTGCTCGTCAGATGCTGCCTGACCTGCACTTTTCCAGTGCCACAATTTTCAACTCTGATCTCCAGCATCTGCAGTCCTCACCTTTTCCAAAGGTGACCCCATCTTTGTCCAGATTGTTGAAAGTGAGTTAATACTGAAATTCGGGGAATAAGCAATTCTGAACTTTGTTCTGACAAATACAGGTCATTAAGCAGCTCACAAAGTTTGGGCTAAGTAGTCTTCTGGGAATTCTTGTACTTATGTGATGGGCTGTGATTGATTTGACTCAACTTCCTGCCTTTGCCAAATATCTGTCCAACAATTTGAGGAATTCCCTCTTGATTCCAATTGACCTCAACTTTTCTGAGGTTCTTTACCATACTCAATCAAATTACTTTTGCATTGAGGCCACCTACCTTATGTCACCCCTCAGCTCTTGTGTACGGTTCAAGGCTGTAATAAGGTATGAAACAATTGTTATCCTGATACCTAAATTGAGCAGATGATGACTGAGGTGTGATTTAATGACACTATTTGATGAATTCCACAATTGTCTTAATTCACTGAGGTTGATTAAAACTATGATTAGCAGATTAGATTTGTGTGCAAAGTATGGGTAGGGTAATTTTCCTCCAGTAATTAAGAAGGCAAATAAAATTGTAAAGTCCGTACCTCTTTCTTTTACAATATTCTTGATTGCAGACTGAAATGGGAAAATAACTGATTTAAAGATCATGGATTTTTGAAGGATTTCTTTACTTTATAAAAGCAAGTTTCCTGACACTCAAGTGCTGCATGCATTGCTACTTTATACAAACGTTGGTGGGAGGCACTAGTTGCAGATGGAGTCCAGAGATATTTGGCTGGCATTAAGTAGCTGATTGTTCAATGAAATGGTGACAAGTTATCAATGACCACTTAGTTACCTTGCCTGCCAGCAACCATATGATTAGCTCCCAGACAGCGGAACAGCTTGGGATGCGAATATTCAGGGTAGAAGCCATACCTTGGAAGAGAAGGTGCTTACTTTCATCTGTGGTCGAAAACATTTCAGGCCTGAAACCCTGTTTTTCCCATCATCTGTTGATTTCAGCAGTGACATCTAATTAACTAGTTAATTAACCTTTATAAAAAGTGTACCTGTGCTTCATACAAGTCAGGAGAGGCCCTTAAGTCAGTGCAGACTTGATGAGCCATAAATCCTACTTTACAGCACTTGGTCCATAGCCTTGAAAATTGACATTTCAAGTGTACACCCATGTCCTTTTTTAAAAGTTGAGATTTCTTGCCTGTGCTACCTTCCAGGCAATGCATTTAAAATTAAGGATAAAAATATATTCCTCAAAACTCCTCTAAATCTCCTGTCATTCACCTTAGAAGTATGCAAGTTGTTATTGACCCTTTACCTACAGGCAACACCTCATTCCAATCCACCTTGTCCATGTCCATTGTAATCTTAAATATCTCTGAGGTCCCCACTCCGCCTTTGCTCTAAAGAAAACAACCCGAGCATACCCAACCTGTGTTCATGGCTAAAATGTTGCATTCCAGGCATACCATACTGAATCTCCTCTGTATCCTCCAGTGTAATTGCATCCTTCCTATAGTGTTGTGACCAGAAATGTGCGCAAACAACTCCTAGCTATGGCCTGACCAAGGTTTTGTACAACTCCAACATATTCTCCCTGCTGTTACAATCTATGCACAATAGACAACAGCCTCCAGTCTCTGAAACAGCCATTCACTGCCATGTTTGGCTTCTGCCACTAATTCTCCTGCAAGCAAGTAAAAGTATCTGGAAAAGGAAGATCAAGAAGCAGCATTCTGTTTGGCAAAGGGAACGTCTTGGCAAATCTAGCCAGGGTCTGTTGAACTGCCTTTCCAGTTATAGCTTTAGCCCATAACACCAGTTCATGTGTGTGTGTGTGTGTAAATTGAGGTTTTTAAGGGGTTAGAGTCATATGCCGATGTTTCATAATTGTTTATCTGTAGTAAGAACTTGAGTTTTTGTAATAGAAGTTCTTGAGTGCTGAAACCTGGTCCCTGCTTTCTGTCAACCTGAGTTTGAAAGACAGAAAATAAGGAATTCTGCATTTTATATAAAATCTATTAACTTTTCTGATGACTCCAGGAATAGGACAGCTGAATTTCCAGTGTGCTACAACAAAATGTTACCCTGAAAGTATAAGGATAGAGTTTAAAAGTAAGGAGCTCTTGCTAAAACTGTACAGCATTGGTGAGATTACATCTGGGAGTGTACTATGTCCAGTTTTGCTGGTTTAACTTGAGGAAAGAATATACTTGCTTTTGGAAGCTGTTCACAGAAGCTTCTCAAGACTTATATCTGGGATGAACGTGTTTACTTTGAGGAATCTTCGATCCGGAGGAGGATTAAGAGGATGTTTCACATTGATAAAGGAGTCTAGATCTAGGGAGCATTGTCTTAAAAATAAGAGCCTCCCTTTTAAGACAGAGTTAAGAGTCATTCTTAGACTCTTCCTCAGAGAGCAATGAAGGCTAGATGATTTAAAAATATTTAAGGCTGACTTGGACTGTTTTTTTGCTTGACATGAGAATTGATGGTTTTTAGATCGAGGGAGTGCAGGGCACAAGAGCATGGCATTATGGTCATAATTAGAACAGCTGTGATTCAATTAGACGGTGGAGTAGATTTGGACAGATTGGCTAAACCCTTATGACCTTCCACACTTGAGTAGATGCTAATGTCATAGTTGTACAGAAAACACTTCTTTGGGGTTCGTTTGTTTTGGTGTGGAGTTATTTAACATTAATCAAGATACTCAGGTTTATACCCTCTTTTTATTTGGTGAATGCTTATCTTGGTGGGCAGGATATGTAGTGCAGACTTTGGGAGAAGGCACAGTAGTATCCTTTTTGACTATTGTTACTGAAGGCACTTGCAGATATTTCAGCCTTCTATTTTGATAATCATCTGAAAATGCAAGTGAAAAGGTCAATTTTACAGTTTATCCTAAATATTTAAGACCGATTCCATTGGGATGAACTGGGATTTAACATTTACTAGAACTTGCACCAACCTTTATTTAGAAGAGGTGATGATTTCAATTGTCTCATTAAACTGAAAGTTATATTTCTAAAATTGAACTATAGATTATCTCAGTGTATGCAGTAAGGATGCTCCCGTGAGACCAATGCAGGCAGTCACGTAGGAGATAATCTGCTTTATATCTGGATATGAAGCATGTACTTGAGGTTAAAGAGTAATGTATTAATCTAAAAAATTGGTAAAAGCATCAAAAACCTGGGCACAGATTTAAGGTGATTAATTGAGGCATGAGGAACTTTTTCATGATGTAGGTAGCTGGGATCTGGAATGTGTTGACTGAGTGTGACAGAGATATTCACAAGGCAACTGGATTATTATCTGAAAAAGAACATATGCAGGGTTATGAAGATAAGGCAGGGGAATGACACTAAGTCAATAGCTCATTTGGGGAGCTGGTGCAGTGATGGAATGAATGCATTCCTTTTGTGTTGTAACAATTCTGTGATTGTATTGTTACCATTGCTTTTTCTTTGAGAATTGCATTGAAAGCAACATTTATTAATGCTTCATGCTGAAATATATAAAATTGAGGCAATGAGAAGCAATGCAATCAGATAATTTTAATATTGATTAGTAACTGATGCCTTTAAGCCAATATGAACAATATTAATTTAAAATAAAATGGTTAAGATGAAAAGCGAAAGCAATTGGAGACTGGAGTGCATGGCAATTTGATAGGAGCTTTGGGGAAGTGATGGTGTGCTATAAATAATTTGATGATTGGCTGCAGTTTTTAAAAAAGCAAAAAACTATGCTAAGCTTTACTTCAGTATGAGGTGTTTGACCAGGTTTTAAAATTTCATCCAGCCTTCTAATTATAGGAATAGTCAAATCGTTCTGATTGTTGGGAATCATAAAACAATTTCTTCATGAGTTAAAAATGCAGTTGTCAGGTAACATAGTTTCAGCAGAGGAAAAAAAATGTGAAGAAAGTAGATGACTATTATAACTTTGGATGTTGTCATATAAATCAACCTTTTGAAATCTCAGAATCCCTTCAAAATTGAGCGAGCTTGTATGTTGAAGAGTGAATGCTTGGTGTAGATGGTCTCCATCTTTGTTATTCACCATGTGAGGATATTTCTTCTTAGGAAAAAAAAGCCTGAAACATGGCTTTCTTGATCCCATTCATTCCAAGGTGTTGAGAAGTAAAGCAGCTATTTGGCTTAAAAAGTTGAGACTGACGATCAATGAGTGTAGCATATCATGGCTGAAAAGTGCTTGACTTAAGCTGAGTATATTCAGAAATATTGTGGTTTCAAAAAAAAGTCATTTTTATGTCGTGGCCAATGGTAGATTTATTCATTAAAAAGTATTCATGAGCCAGCGGTTATAACATAAAACAATTGGCTTTCAATGTTGTTACTCTTTGAAACATTAAACCCACACATGTGCAAGGTAGGAGGGATAGGCAACAAGTGCCAGTGTCTCAAACAAGAATGCTGCTTTGGAAAATGTAGGGGATGAGGGGGAATGGAGCACTGACAGCCAGGTTTCTACTGTAACAAAGGGTATGTCAGGTTCCAAATAAAGCGATTGTGAAAGGGGACTCTATTCAGAGGCAAAGACAAACAATGGTTGACAATGAGACCTCAATGGTCTGTTGCCTACCTGGTCCCAGGATCAAGGATATCTTGGACAGGGTGCAGAATATTCTCAAAGGGAAGAAGGACCAGCAGGAGGACAATGCACACATCGGAACTCACAACATAAGAAAAGAAAACTACAAGATTCTGGGGAGAATATTGGAAGTTAGACAGGAATTTTAAAAGTAGATCCTCAAGGGTAATAATATCTGCATTGCTCCCCGCGCCATGAGCTAGTGAGAGTAGAGCAGCTGAATGTGTGTTTGAGGAACTGATGCAAAGAAGTACTCTCACTTTTTGGATCATTAGAATCTCTTCTGGAGTAGAAGTGACCTGTATAAGAAGGACGGATTGCACCTAAATTGGAAGGGGAATAGTGTACTGGTGGGGAGACTTACCAGAGCTACTCAGGAGGATTTAAACTAGGAAGGGTGTGTTGGGAGGGACCCAGGGAGACAGTGAGGAAAGAGATCTGTTTGAGACTGGTGAAGTTGGGAAAATGAGCAAGAAGTAACAGAGCATTGAGGGCAGAGCAGTGGGTGTGATCTACGTTGACCTCATTTAAGACGGTCACCAAGGTTTGTCATTAGGTAGACGGGTTAGCAAGGTTAGATCACATGGAAGGCAGGGAGAACTGACTCAAAGGTAGAAGATGGTGGTGGTGTAGGGTTACTTCTCAGGTTGGAGGCCTGTGACCATTGGTATGCCACAAGGATCCGTGCTGGGTCCACTGCTTTTCTGTCATTTATATAAATGATTTGGATGTGAACATAGGAGGTATGGTTAGTAAGTTTGCAGATGACATCAAAATTGAAGGTGCAGCCGACAACAAAGGTGGTTACCTTGGAGTACAACAGAACCTTGATCAGATGGGCCATTGGGCTGAGGAGTGGCAGGTAGAGTTTAATTTTGATAAATATGAAGTGCTGCACTTTGGACAAGTAAATCAGGCCAGGACTAATACACTAATGGTAAGGACTGGGGAGTGTTGCTGAACAGAGAGACCTTAGAGTGTAGGTTTATAGTTCCTTGAGTGGAGTCACGGTATAAACGTTAGTGAAGAAGATGCAGTAGTGCCTCGACTTACGAACTTAATCTGTTCCGGGACCCGGTTCGCGAACCGAAAAGTTTGCGAATTGAATCAATTTTTCCCATTGTTCGTAAGGATGTTTGGACGTAGCAACGAGCGCTGTTCACAGCGCACGTGCCAAAGACTAACTGAATGAGATCACGCAGGGCCCAAGAGCTTTTGCATTCAACAAGCGCGTAGCAAAGCAGAACATTGAAACCACATGGTTGCACACTGGCTTTTTGTGTTCGTACCTTGAATTTCGTACGTATGTTGAAGCAAAATTTTACGTACAATCCTGTTCATAAACCGATTTGTTTGTGAACGGGGTCGTTCGTATGTTGAGGTGCTACTGTATTTGGTGTTCTTGCCTTTATTGGTTAGTGCATTGAGTATAGGAATTGGGATGTCATGTTGCGGGTGTACGGTACTTTGGTGAAGCCACTTTTGGAATACTTAGTACATTCTGTTCTCCCTGTTATAGCAAAGATGTTGTGAAACTTGAAAGGATTCAGCAAAGACTTTACAAAGATGTTGCCAGGGTTGGAGAGCTTAGTTATACCAAAAGGCTGAATATGCAGGGGTGATTTTCCCTGGAGTGTTGGAGGCTTTCAATGCAATGTAACTGGATTTATAAATGGAGTAGACTTCATAATTTTTCCAATTGTGATTTGCACATTTTTAATTTTAGATTTTATTAAGGTATGTGCTGATCATTTATTTTGATCTCTAAAATATGAAAGCAAAAAATAGGCAGTGTCTTTAATTCCTAATTTGCTATCTGAGAACTTTGGTTATTATCCTGTTTATTCATTACACTTTAGCTGGGCATCTGGACAGCTTTTTGATTTGAGTTAAACTAATGTTGGGAAAGGGGAAACTAATGCCACACAGATCACTCAATGTTTGAAGAGATCAAGCTTCTCAAAGTTGTGTGATTGCACAGCAATAAGGAATATGCCACACAGAAACAAATTTGTTCACGAGCCATGTTCCTTTCCAGTTTCATGGCAGTGCAGCACTTTGAAGGAGAATAGCATGTTAGAACCCACTGGCTGCCCACATTAATAGAAAATTAAAGAGAGTTTGATGGGCAGTTTCCTGTTTTGGTGGGCCATGTCATTTTGCCATTGATTGCAAAATCTGAGCTAGTATCATGAGGTGAGTAGTTGTAAACATTTTGAGCAAGATAGCTGCCCCCAAAGTCCATCCTTTCAGTTCTAAACTGATACGGTAAGCTTCAAAGTGCATGGTTCTGCTGCTACCTCAGGATCCTCCGTAAGGAATGAGAATAATTGTCCAAAAAGGACTTCTGGTTTGAATCCACTAAGGATTTCTAGTTTGAAAGCAAAGATGACCAAAATTAAACTAATTGTTTATTGCATATTATGATCTCCAGCATCTGCAGACCTCACTTTCTCCTATTGCATATTAAGGGATATTAAGAGTAATATTTCGTCTTTAGCTTTTTCCATTCTAAATGCATATTAGGATGCTGTATTGGATTTCTTCTACACTGACCCAAAAAGTTGTGGGCAACACGTAAATTGTCTAACTCCCCACACAGAGTTTCCCCTGCTGTCATGAGTGGATACATGGGACAAAATGTGACAGCTTGTTCCAGCATTCTGGGCATTTTCCTAAAGAAAAATCACTTGTTCGAGGCCAGGGATGCTACTTACTTGAGAATGTTGCAGTGTGAAGTAGGGTTGAAAAGATCTTCAAAACTAGTTTAATGTATTTGTAGGCTTTTAAGCTGTGCATCATCAGGAAGTGGTATTTTCCTTCATTTTGTATTTAATATCTAAATTTATGAACTGCCTTCTCTTTTGTCCCACATTTGTCTTTGCTGATCTTGGCCGTGCAGAATCTGTTTGCAAACTTAGCCTATTTCCAGGTGGAAAGTAGCATGACTGCATACTATTGTGTCCAAGGGTTAACACTTTCAAAATAAAAACTATTTTAATTGAAAGGAATGCAGCCATAATCAGGAATTTTCATGTGTACAGTGGCATTTTACTACTTGGTGCTGTAGAGATTCCAATGTTTGTGTTCTTTTCAACTGAATTCTTCTAAAGTTCCCGTAATGTCTCAACTATTTCTTTTTTTTTAATTTCAGGACTTCGAGGAATATCCTGAACATCGAACAAATTTCTTCTTACTTTTACAAGCTGTAAATTCACATTGTTTCCCAGCATTCCTAGCCATTCCTCCAGCACAATTTAAGCTAGTTTTAGATTCTATAATATGGGCTTTTAAGCACACAATGAGAAATGTTGCTGATACAGGTTTGTTTAACTTTATTTTTTTAATCAAATTTCCTATGTATAATTTTGTTTCTGACCATTGACTTTTTGCAACCATGTTTTATATAATAGGTCTGCAAATCCTCTATACTCTGCTACAAAATGTTGCCCAAGAAGAGGCAGCTGCCCAAAGTTTCTATCAGACATACTTTTGTGATATTCTTCAACATATATTTTCTGTTGTCACAGATACATCTCATACTGCTGGTGAGCACATTGCATAAGTAGCAATGATTATTTCTTTTCACTGTTTTAGAATTTGGTTACAACTAACTAAATATTTGTTCCAGATTGGTAGAGAAGTTTGATTTGAAAAGTAATTTGCATGGGGAATTGGGAAACTTTGGTGATGTAATTAATGTCTGCGTTGAGTAAATTATTCTTTTGTTTCCTTCCTAATTACTAATTTGTTTTACTGCAGCTTCCCAACAATTGTCTGTTTAAAATTAATTTAAAATAATCCAGGAATCGAAGGTTAGGTGTTCTCATATTTATGGTTTTGTACAGCATCTTTCTTTATAAGACTATCTGCAAAACGCTGAACCTTTACAATTGTAATTATGCAAGTAGCAATTTGGTAGTCAATTTGCCACTTGACTCCATGGACCACTTCTGCATTAATTTCATCTTTCATAAGATTTCCTTTTTTCGTGTTTTGTTCTTGCAAATTAATAATTTGTGAAATGAACCAAAAATTTTGAAACCATTAGTTCATTCTAACAACATTATACAGCAAGTATAGTTTAAGACTGTAATGGTTTTGATGCCTCTAGAATACTGGCATTTTGGGCAAACTTATTGGGGTCACGAAAAAGAAATGTAGATTCACAAAGATAACATTGAAGATGTGATAATTTTGAAATTTGGGGCAGTCAAGGTTAAGAATAGATCCAATAGATGTTGTCACCAATATAAAATTACAACTCATTGATTTACTGAGCAATGAAAGGTTGTTCTGCTATAACGCACGTTTCGTTAATGCAAATCTACTGTGATGCGATTGATGAATTGGGGACACTTTCTAAACAAGGAATTTTTAAAGTGTGTATTGGTTATAACACTTAAATTAATGGTGCTGCTATTACATAATTTTCTTATAACATGGGATTGCATGAGAACAGAACTACCGCGTTATAACAGAAACATGAAAGTTGTTTGACTTTGGTTGTGCAATTTGACTCCTGACTGTCCTACTTTACAATTGTGATTACACCAGATCATGTTCTTCTGAAATGTAAAGTACTTTGGTCTGTCTGAGAGGTTAATTGGTGCCATGTAATCAGAAGTCTGTCTTCAAGGCAAGTAGGTTTACCTTTAACGTTAAGGGTTTTTGGAATCAGGTCCTGCTACTGCAAGTTCATACTGTCTCACAGGTAGAAGTGGCCTGTGTTTCAGTTTCTGTGATGTACGATTGAAAGTAAATTCAACATAAAGTTGAGGGTTGACAAATCTTAGCTAGTTTTTTGCGAAGTTGCTTATGAAATTATTGATACAAAAAACTGTTCCATACTTTGGCATTATAAGTGAGGATATATTAGTAAAAACTAAACTGTTATGCTATTTCCTAAGCAGTAAAGTTGTCACCTTTTTAAGATACAATTTACACTGTTTCCAGTGTTGTAAAATAAAAGATACTTCAGACGTTTAAAAAATGTCATGTTTCACAGAATGTGGGTATTGCTGGCAATCCTTTTTTGTCCTAGAAGTGACTGTCCTCTGAAATGGCATGAACGTTATGTATGGGTTAGACCAGTTAAGGGTGACAGATGTCCTTTGCTAAAGGACGTTAGTGAACCAGATGGATTTTTCCAACAATCAAAGTAAATTTTATGGTCACTATTACTGAGGCTAGATTTCAGTAATGGATACAAATAATTTAAATAAAATCCATCTACGTTCTTTGAGCATTAGCCAGAGTCTGAGTTTTGAGTCCTGTGACAACATCAGTATACCACCAGATCCCCTCAATATCTCCTTAATGTTCCAACTCTTGGTTCCATCTTCTAGTTAGGTTGGTTGTCACATGCTTAGCTGCAAAGAAATCAACAACTTACCTTTAGTGTAAGTGTACAGGTTTGTAATATATTTGATGTAAAATGCTACTTTTAATAAGAGGCAAAACTTATAACTAAGGAATACGGACAATGTTAAAGAGAAAAGTAGGGATAAAGCCATGGAAGAATTTTAATTTCAGAATTAAGCTTTGAGAGATGATAGTTGGTGATTAGAAATTGGTGCTGGATATAATAATAAAATCTGAATGCTGCAGTCATTATTTCTGCCATTTGAGAGTATGATATACTGCAATTTAGATTGCTTGTAACTGATTTTAAAGTTTTTAAACTAATTTTCACCAAATCTATCTGTGAAATACAGGATTGTAGATAAATGTTTGCATAATTGCATCTAGAAGTCAAATGTTCATGTGAAAATTAGTTTTTAACGTTCTATTTTTTTTTTTGTAGGTTTGACAATGCATGCATCAATACTTGCATACATGTTTAACCTGGTGGAGGAAGGAAAAATATCAGTGCCTCTTAACCCGACAAATCCTGTCACTAATCATGTATTCATTCAGGATTATGTGGCCAATCTGCTGAAATCTGCTTTTCCACATCTACAAGAGTATGTTGGTCTTGATTTTAAAAAGCTTGCTTTAATCAGTTGTTACTTTACTTCCTAATCTGAATTTTCTTTTTTTCCAAACAGGGCACAAGTGAAATTATTTGTAACGGGCCTTTTCAGTTTAAATCAGGATATTGCAGCTTTTAAAGAGCATTTGAGAGATTTTCTTGTGCAAATCAAGGTAAAGAAGATTAAGAATAATCAAATATTGGAATTTTGTTAAATTGTCTACCAAGGTAGTTACATGAAAATGTTGTAAGAGTTCCAGGTTTCATTGAATTGTATTCCTGAACAAATAAAAAAAGATGAGATGTGTTAACTGTTTGAGCCTGAGCTGATCTTACTAACAGGAAAGTGGGGTTAGAGTAAAATAGTCAAGGCAGGCAGGAACAAAGCAGAAAATGAGGTAGGACTGATAAATTTAAACTGCATTTCAGTTCGAAAGACCTGACGGGTAATGCAGTTGAACTCAGGGCATGGTTGGGAACATAGGACTGGGATGCCATAGCAATTACAGAAACAAGGCTAAGGGATGGACAGGACAGTAGCTTAATGTTCCAGGGTATAGATCCTACAGGAAGGATAGGGGGCGAGATCCTCAGGATCTGATCGGATGTACCCTAGAAGTGTGGGAAGCTAGGGAAGTGATTACTGTGTCCCTTGCTGAGATATTTGTATCACAAATTGCCATAAGTGAGAAGACTGGAGGTTGGCTAACGTTTTACCTCATTTTTGAAGGCTTCCAATTCCCCAGCCATCCTTTTACCTGCAAAATCTGACCCCAATCAATTTTTGAAAGTTCTTGCCTAATACCATTATTTGTGAAAGGTGATGAGGAAAAGCTAGGAACTATAGACAAGCGAGCCTGACATCGGTGGTGGGCAATTTGCTGGAGGGAATCCTGAGGGACTGATTTACACATATTTGGAAAGGCAAAGACTGATTAGGGATAGTCAACATGGCTTTGTGCATGGGAAATCATGTCTTGCTAACATAGTTGAGTTTTTTGAAGAAGTAATAAAAGAATTGATGAAGGCAGAACAGTGGATGTGATCTAATGGACTTCAGTAAGGCGTTTGACAAGCTTCTGCATGGTAGACTGGCTAATAAGGTTAGATCACATGGAATGCAGGGAGAACTAGCCATTTGAAAAAAGAACTGGCTCGAAGTTAGGAGACAGGGTGGTGGAGGTTTGCTTTACAGGCTGGAGGCCTATGACTAGCGGTGTGCCACAAGGATCAGTGCTGGGTCTGCTGTGTTTTGTCATTTATATAAATGGTTTGGATGTGAGTATAGGAGGTATAGTTAATACATTTGCTGATGACACCAAAATTGAATGTGTAGTGGACAGCCAACAACAACCTTGTCATACCTCAGAGTATAACAGGACCTTGATCAGATGTGCCAGTGGGCCAAGGAGTGGATAAAAGTGCAATGCTGAATTTTGGAAAGAACAGGACTTATACACTTAATGGTAAGGCCCTAGGGAGTGTGGCAGAACAGAGACACCTTGGAGTGCAGGTTCATGGTTCCTTGAAAGTAGAGTCCCAGGTCGACAGGATAGTGAAGAAGTCATATGGTATGCTTGTCTTTATCGATTAGTGCATTGAGTATAGGAGTTGGGAGATCATGTTGTGGCTGTACAGGACATTGGTTAGGCCACTTCTGGAATAATGTGTGTAATTCTGGTCTCCCTGCTCCAGGAATGTTGTGAAACTTAAAATGGTTCAGAAAAGATTTTCAAGGATGTTGCTAGGGTTGGAGGATTTCAGCAGTAGGGAGAGGCTGAATAGGCTGGAGCTGTTTTCACTGGAGTGTCGAAGGCTGAGGGGTGACCTTATAGAAGTTATAAAATTATGAAGGGCGTAGATAGGGTGAATAGCCAAGGTCTTTTCTCCATGGAGAGCAGGGGGTGGAGTCCAAATCTAGAGGGCATAGGGCATGGGATGGGGAAAAGGGACCCAAGGGGCAACCTTTTTACGCCGAGGGTGGTGTGTGTATGGGATGAGCTGCCAGAGGAAGTGATGGAGGCTGGTACAATTACAATATTTAGAAGACATCTGAATGGGTATAAGAATAGGAAGGATTTAGAAGGATATGGACCAAAGCTGGCAAATGGAACTAGATTAGGTTAGGATATCTAGTTAACGTGGATGAGTTGGACCAAAGAGTCTGTTTCTATGACTGTAAAATTAATGCTGCTCCTTATGTATGGTGGGCCTCATTATTGTTGGTTGAGAGTCAGTATAGGTAATTTTCTAATAGTTTCTAACTTATCATTGTTCTCCAGTCACTTTTCACAAATTTGAGTTGTTGCTTGCAGAATCTATTTAAGTATGAATGCAGATTGTTCTACCATAGAGATTTTATTCTGTGTAACAAAACCAGTCCAGTTTCATTGATCTGTTTCCAGAATTATTATTCCATATCTGATTATGAAACCAAGACTCATTCCTGATCCATTTGTAGTTTTGTGAAAAAGAAAATTTGGCTTTCCAAATATTTGAGCAAATGGAATTTTATGATGTGAGCTATTTATAGAAAAGGCGAAGACGTTTTCTTTTCTTAACAAAGTTGTATGCAGATTTTAACTTGTGTGGTTATTCTCTAAATGAATACCTTCATTAAAGCTTGCCTGCCCAACATTAATTAAACACTGTACAAGGTTTCTCACATTTGACTTGGAGCTATACTACAGAGTGTTTTAACTACATTCCTAGTAGTTAGTTACAAAAAGTTTCAGATTTGAACCCTAGAGTTTAGTTTTTGCTAACAGCAAATTGTAGCATGATTTTGGGGTGGGCCAGGGTTCCTACTCATGCTTGATTCTAATTTGTGTTTTAAAAATGACGACTGTTTCTAAAATTGACATCGAGTACCTACTGGATAAGCAAGCACATGAATGCCCATTTAAAGGAAGTACTCAATTTGTAGTTTTGCCCGTCTCAGCCAAATACTGGAAGCAGTAACCATGGAAGTGTAAATAGGCAACCTTGTTAAGTGTTAGTATATCCATTTAAATTTGAGTGTTTCACTTTTTAATATTGCTTGCCACAGACTTCTGTGCTGTTACCTGACATGCACACATGACACACTTTTTCTCAATACTTCCCTTGCTCTCGCCCTCCAATCTGAAGCCCATATTTGTTTCCCTTTAATCTGACTCCTGTTCCTATTGTCCATTTTTTTTTTGTCCACCTCTGCTACCACTAGTAACTTGCTCATTTTCTGGCTCTTGGCTTCTATTCCAAATTTGTGCTCAGTTCTTGGGTGCCAACTATTGGCAAAAGTTGGTTAGTGCAGGTAGACCTGGGATTCAGTTGCTCCGAGTCAACCAATCTGCCACGAGATAATACTTAGCGTAAAACAATGTTAAGTTCGCAATTTTTTTAAACACTTAAAGCATTTAAATTTTTATTTACATTAATATTCCAAGGATATTTAGGAAGATATAGCTTTTCAATTTGAACCTTAAGAAAAGTCAATGTACAAAATTATAGTATTTATTTTGTAAGGTATTTCAGCAAAGAATGCACAGAGGGTACAATATTTCAACCTGTACATAGGTTATTTAAATATACCTTGTGCAGTAATAACTATTTTAACATTGATTCCTATGAGAAATTGTGATTCATATAAAATCACAATTTTCAGGATGTAATATACTAAAGGTTACTGTATTATTCTGAAAGAACACTACTTTGCAGCGCAACATAGGTAGGTTTTTAGGATTACTTTTATATTGGCACAAGTCAATATGATATAATGCGCACTGAAATTGCTATTTTTGCAGCAGAAGAATGGAATTAGTCTAATTTCAACATGACAGACAATTGTTATTAACTGGATTCTTTTATTTTTGCCTGTTAACAATGTTTCTGTCTGCAGGAATTTGCTGGGGAAGATAGTGCTGACTTGTTCTTGGAAGAGAGAGAAGCTGCTTTACGACAGGCCCAAGAAGAAAAGCATAAACTTCAGATGTCTGTTCCTGGTATTCTTAACCCACATGAAATTCCAGAGGAAATGGTTGATTGAAACATATGGAGTAAACCAAGTTGTGCTATTTCTTCTGTTCAGCCACCATTAATGTAGCTTTGCAGAAGGTAATTGCACATCTATGTGTGTTGACCAAAAACGATGCCAATATATGTATATTAAACCCTTTGTCACCTGGTAGCTCTTTTTACTTAGTATGCAATTTCTATAAGCAGTTTTCTTGTGTAATACCTTTTTTCCATTGTTATAAATTAAAAGTTTTGTCATCTTTGTTTAGATTTGCATGCAGTTATATGAATTAAATCACTTTTTAAAGATCACTTGTGCCCCATTTTATGGTTTTGCGAGGGGGTAACAGAGGACAGCTGAGAAGTGGACTTTGCTTGTGCCTCTGTTTGCAAAGTGTACAACAGATATAGGAATTATTTTCTGGAAATGATCACCAATTTCTTTAATTAGGTGTGTTACTTTGTTATAGTGTAGCCTTTCTTTAAGTTTTGCAGCCTAGGAATTAAAGTGATCTATGGGGGGAAGCAATGTTCAAAAGGGTTGTCTGTCAGGCATGTCCCAGTGCTGCTTATCAATTGTATCCATGGGTAGTTGGAAGAAATGGTAATGCTTGACTTGAATTAATGCAATTCTAGCCAGATGGGTTTGCGGCAAGATCATGTGCATATCATCCCAGTGTAAAGCATCTTGAATGACTTGGGAACACAGTACACTTGGTTATTTTTTATGAATTTTTTTTGTCTATGTATGTGCTGTCGCTTTGTCGACAACAGCTTTTTGTTTTCCTCAATGAGGAGTGTTGCTCATTTGTGAGCTTTCATTAATTCTAAGTGAAAGTGGTTAAATATTTATCGAGTTAGCATAGGCTGCATCTTTATAAACAGCTCATGGAAATACTGATGGCTTTTGAAATGACTTGTACTAATTTACATTGTTTACCATGCTGTAGTGCTTCAAGAACACTACTTAAGAGCAAAATAAATTTGGTTTACATTTAAAATCTGACTTGTGATTTTGATATTGCTTGTTTTTGTTCTCCAAATAATAAAATTCACCTGAATTTCTCAATTGTTTCACTGGTACTATCAAATTTTGGCAGGTGTTTTAACATTGCTGACATTTATCCATCAGTTGTGAACCACATTTGCTACAATATTTACAACACATTGAATTAGATCTTTTACTTTGGATGATGCTACAACTTCAAATGCAACTTACTCCATTCTCTTCATTGGTGTAATATTACTATTCTGCAGAATGCATTACTAAGATTTGCGATACAAAAACAGACCATTTAGCCCACCTTACCTATAATAGGTACTTGTATTCACACCAGCTGCCTCCTACCCCTGCTTCCATTCAGCTGATCAGCACTTCCTTTTGTTTCTTCATTCCTCAACATATCCTCCTAACATCTTATGCTGTTCACCTCCATTGTTCAATAGTGAGTTCACATTCTACCCTCCAGTTAAAAATAAGTATATCTTAAATTTATTTTTGCAAATATTGACTTTTATATTTGTAACCCATGTTTGGGCACTGCCATAAATTTCTAATTCTCCCTATTCAGAATTTTAAAGGACTGTTGGGTCACTGCCTTTAGTAATTTTTTTTTCGTGCATGTTCAACCTCAAATGTGATTATCTTGGTTGCAAACATTTTTTACACTGTGCCTACATTCCATTTTTGTGTTATGTAGAACAACTATATGCAATGATCAAATGTCGCCTAATCAATTTCTCTCCCAGTTCCTCTAGACATAACTCCCAGTGAATAATTTGTATTTAATTGGCTTTGTTAATCTGTTTTTAGTTTGTGGATTTGTACTCATCTAGCCCCTTGCTTACCTACTCCAGTGAATGCAATGTATTTATCTAGTATTAAAATGCAGACAATGATTTCGGTCATCTTAAAATTTGAGTTTTAAGCTTACTGAAGAAATTTAAAGTATTTGCATTCTGTTGTGATTACATTCCTAGATTTCACACCACATGGTGATAAAATAAAGCAAAGAACTGCTGGTGCTGGAAATCTGAAACAAAAATTGGTGGAGAACTCAGCAGGTCTGGCAGCATCTGTGAAAAGAAAAGAGTTATTGTTTTGAGTCCAGTGATCCTCCTTCAGAACTGATAGTAGCTATCCAGATGACGACTTGATGGAAAAACCAACATGTCATTTACTATATTCTACTTTGCATCTACTGGTTAAGAATAATCTGTTGATTGGCCATAATGTGAAATGAACCATGCTTAGCTATTAAGGATTATTTACTGGATTCTTCTAATCAAAATATACAGGATTAAGTTGATAATTTACAGTTTATGAAAAACGTATGTACATTAATCTGGCATATTAAAACTTGTGTATTATCTGTTTTGGGTCATTGACTGGAACAGATCAGTGGGTTTCCAAGGAATCATTGAGCTAAACTCGCCCCACCCCCCAAAAAAAATCTGGTTAAGATTCCTGTTCAGATGCATCATTAAATTTAGAACCATATCTTGGTCAGTAACTGCATTAATATTAATTACAGTAAATCAGAAGCTTAAGTAGTAACTGGTAATGTACATTCACAAGGAGTGAATCTGCTCAAGAACCATCTCAATATCTAATGCAAAAGAAACTAATTTCTACAAACTTTATTGAATAGTGTCCATTTACCTGTTTTAATGTTAAATATATTTACAGGTGTGTACAATCTTAAACGCACACTTATTGGTATGTCGCCTGCCACTGAAGGTAAGATTGGATGCAGTTATATTCCAGTAACTTAATGACTTGTCTGATGGGCCAAATGAAGAACACAATATTCAACTAACTGCTGGGCGATCTCCAGTAATTTCTGTTTTTGTAACCAAAGAAGTTGTTCTTTCACAACTGGCACTGATAAGGAAGATTTAATTTCGCTAACTGAACATGGAATGGATAGATCATCAGACTTTGAGGACTGCTCCCGAACAAATGCAATGTATTTGCAGTAAAACTTGCTAGAACAATTAGAAAGAAAGTTACTGTTACCCCAGCGACACCAAATGAAAACCAACAGCCTACACACAAAGCATTCAGATTTTCTAATGATATAAAGATTGCATATGATGCCTAAGTGAGACAGACTAGAATTAACTGTTTTCTGCCCATGCATGACAACTTGTTTTTTGACTGCATATGGCCAACTTGCAATTAGAAGGTATAGTGCAGGCAATGTACTGTGAATTGTCATAGTCATGTGGCCTCTGAAGTCAACTCTTGGAAAATGAAGCTTTGAGCAGATGCCATTTTTATGTGCAACAGAACAAATGCACACAAATTTTATATATGTATGTATATTCATGTATTTCAACAACTTGGAAATAGAGGAGAAAAAATGTCAAGCTTGAAAGAAACCATGAACACTATGATCTTGGAAAAGAAATAAGTTTCACCTCCATCGCCAGACCATGGCAACACAATGCCTGGAGGAAGAGCACTTCATCTTCCGCCTAGGAACCCTCCAACCATAAGGGATGAATGCAGATTTCTCCAGCTTCCTCATTTCCCCTCCACCCCAACCACCTTATCTCAGTCCCAACCCTTGGACTCGGCACCGCCTTCTTGGCCTCTCCGGCCTATCACCCTCACCTTAACCTTCTTCCACCTATCACATTCCCAATGCCCCTCCCCCAAGTCCCTCCTCCCTACCTTTTATCTTAGCCTGCTTGGCACACCTTCCTCATTCCTGAAGAAGAGCTTATGCCTGAAATGTCGATTCTCCTGCTCCTTGGATGCTGCCTGACCTGCTGCGCTTTTCCAGCTCTGATCTCCAGCATCTGCAGTCCTCACTTTCTCCAAAGAAATAAGTTTGACAATTTTAACAATAATTGAGATGTGCTGAGAGTTTGGTTGATGTCATCAAGGGGCAGCATACGAATGAGAAATAGCATGAGGATGAATTTGGGAGGTGGGGTGGGGAGAAGGGTGACAATCGCCATTACAATGCAGGAGCAGAAAGAGTGAGACTGGTTGTATTCAAATTGGTTAGTGTTGTCCCACCCAGATGAACCCAATCATATGAGTGTTTGCATGGAGGGAGAGATTAAGGGAGGGAAAAAGGACAGTGAACTTTAATGAACTGCTGCAGTGCTTGTGGTATGGAGACATGTACATTTCTGTTGTAACTTTACATTCTTAAAAAATATGTTTTTACTTGGCCGCTAAAAAGAAATGGCAATACAGTTCCTGGTCAGTAAACTTGGAGACCGTTGTTTTCCCATGTGTCTGCTGCTTTTAGATGGTAGAATCTCTGGGTTTAGATGGTGCTGTTGAAAGAGGTTTGGTAAGTTGCAGGAATGCATCTTGCAGACAGGATAGAATATTGCCACTGTGTATTGATGGAGATTGTGAATGTTCATTTGGTGGTGGATGAGGTGGCAGTTAAACAAGTGTTTTCTCATGGATGAATGTCTAGCCTCTTTGAGTGTTGTTGGATCTGAACTCAAGCTTAGTATTTCATCACACTCCTGACTTGTGCTTGTGCCTTGCAGATAGCCGGCTTTGGGCAATGAGGGGGTGAGTTACCGGACCTGAAATGTTAACTGTGTGTCGCTGCAGAATTTCCAGCCTCCGACCTGGGCTTAATG
This sequence comes from Chiloscyllium plagiosum, assembly GCF_037043375.1. Classification (NCBI taxonomy): domain Eukaryota; kingdom Metazoa; phylum Chordata; class Chondrichthyes; order Orectolobiformes; family Hemiscylliidae; genus Chiloscyllium; species Chiloscyllium plagiosum. The sequence goes on along the minus strand of NW_028270148.1, from coordinate 69,373,747 downwards.
CCTTAGTTACTCCTTATTTACTCTCAATTACATATCATTTCAAACACTCCAATAACAAATGCAAAACCCACCCTCAGCTGTCTCTTCCCTGGCACAAAAACAGAAGTTGCTGGAAAATATCAGCAGGTCTGGCAGCATCTGTGAAGGGAAATCAAAGTTAATGTTTTGAGTCCAGTGACTAGTCAACTGGTGGTAGCTTGAAAAATGTTGGATTATATGTAGAACACAGGATGGGGGAGAGGATAAGGAGTAAACAATAGGTAGGGGTTGAGCCCAAAGAGACAACACAGTTGAACAGACAAAGGAGTAGATGGTCATCTGGCTGGGAGGGTGAATAGCTATTAATGGAGCCTGTAAGTGGCTAACAATGGGCACTAACAGTCTTTATTAACAACTATCAACCCTCCCAACTGGATTGTTATCAACTCCTCATCACAGATGCTGTCAGACTAGCTGAGCTTTTCTAGCAGCTTCTGTTTTTATTTGATTTGCCGCATATGCAGTTCTTTTGGTGTCTCATCCTTCTTACTTCTTTAGAAAGTTTCTTTGGTACCACCTTGAAGTACTTGAATGTCCTCCCTATGGTGTCCAGAATTGAACACACTAAACTAGATTTTATACACATTTAATGTAACTTCATTGTTTTTGCACTCAAATTGCTATTATTAAAGCCAAGCATTATCTAAGCCGCCTTGTAGCATTGTCAATATTTCATAGCACCTTCAAAGATTTTCATAAATACACCACCAAATCTCTTTCTGAACCATCTTGGAAATTATACCATTTAGTTTATACTTCATCTCATTCTGTCAAATGACCATTTTGTACCTCTGCATGAAATTGTCCATCTGAAAGTCCAAATCACTGGACTCTAGAAAAAGGAATGAATGGTGAACCAACCTCATGAAGCTGGACTGGCCTATCACTGTTCTGAAGTAGGTTGAGTATTATATATGTGCTGGTGTGCCTTCTGTGGAATTGCTCACAACATAGGTTTCTCAAGTTAGTGTCCTAGGCTCAACATACACAAACAATATAGAACATAGAATATGGTAGCTTTGGAACAGGCTCTTTGGCCACTATGTCCACGCTGATCATGATGCCAGTCTAAGCAAATCACAACTGCTTGCATGTGGTCCATACCCCTCTATATTTGCCTGTTCATATGTTTGCCCAAATGCCCCTCAAATGTTGCTATTATATCTACTTCTCCCAACCCCCAGCAATGTATTCCTGGCACTAACCACCCTCTGGGTAAAATACTTGCCTTGCTCATCTCCTTTAAACTCCCCCTCCCCCCCCCCCCCCCCCCCCCAATCTTAAACCTACGCTCTGTAGTATTGGACATTTCCACCAGAAATAGATTCTGATTGTCTACCCTATCCATACCCCTCAAATTTCATGTACTTCTGAAGATCTAGATCCCCGGAGGGACCTCTCTGTTTCGCGATCAGTCAAAAGAATCACTAGGAATGCAGTCTGTTTAAAGCAAGGTTACCAGTTTAAGAAAATAAGGCAGCCTGGTGCAGTTTTGTCCAGCAACACGGAGTTTAAAGCTTCTGTGGTCCGTGGAGAAAATGTGCAATTACATTTGAACAAGAAACAATTTTTATGTTTTAAGAGACAGTACAGCATAAATTACAAGGAAAGACCAATCAAATGTAATAAGGTGACATGATTAACAGCAGGTTAATCCAATGATATTTCCTGAGAAATGGTTTTATCTTACGCACATCATAGTCTCATACTGGCAGCTTGAGTGGTTAGTTAATGTCTTATGATTCATTTTATGAAGACTCCATTGTCTGCTTTATCTTCTGCTTTGCTGAGTTAGCTGAATTAGAAATGCAGGTTCACTGTCAAATCATAACTTGAAACCATTTTGTGCTATTTTAATTTGAAAAGTCATTTTATGGTTAATAAAACCTACATATACTTGCTGCTTCTGACAACAGCCTATATTCAAATTTTAACTCCTCATCTCCCCCCTTTTGGTCATTCTATGACCACACCATAAATGCGAAGGCATGGATCAAATTTAATCCAATTCAGTGGCCGCCAAAGATTGCCATACTACTACTTCTGGGGAGGGACCAGGAGCAGGCAAAATTGCTTCCTCATCTTCATCTAAGTGGAGAAGAAGCATTTTCTGGGTGGAACCAATGTTGTCAATAGAAACTAATATCTTAGCAATAATACACTTAACAATAATGATATCAACAAAAAGACCATCTTAAAAATAATTGCAGCATATATAGCCATATTGATTAACCAGTTGTACCATGAGCTAAAACCCCAATCTCCCCATCCTGCACCTTTATTCACTTGACTGACAAAGGTACGGATATTATCGATATGACAAGTAATGTTTTCGATGAGGTCAGTGACCCCCATGATGCATTTACCTTTAACTTTGGTGCAAACTCCACCTTCCTTTGCAAGTATGTATTTGAGGGCATATTGGTTTTGTTGGATAAATAGGTGCAATTCTGAACATGTCTCTAATTTATGATAGGGCAGCAGTTGTCTCATTACCCAAAAGGGTGAGACCACAAATGAGATAATTATGGTTTTGATGACTAATAACTCCTGAAGATCCTCCTGCAGAAAAAAACACTAAGAGCTGCATATCCCAAAGAGTGAGTTTTACTTTTTCGTAGAGCCTTTGGATTCTTCCATTCTGCGCAAAACTCAGGGGAGACTGAATGTTTAACAGGGGAATTCCAATCTTATTGCCAGGTAATTGGACAGGGAACAGTAGTTGGAAAAAGTGTTCCTACAGCTACATCATGAGGACTACTTGCTTCATTCAAGACAAAATAGTTTGATGCTTTATTATGACTAAACAAAAAAAGTTTAGTACAGATAATGGAGGAACCTTCCTAATAAGAAGCAGGACTATCTTTGTGACTTCCTGGAGTATGTGGATAGTCCATGATTACATAGTTTGATCCCAAACATAGAAGGTGAAAATTGTCCTATTGAATGAGATGGGTCTCTTGATAAAAGACGTGGTTATTGTCCCAGAACGGTTTCACCCATCCCATAATTGTGAAGATATTGGTGCCATTAGGGGTTTCATAATGAAGGTGGGTGTTATTACCCACCCCACAAAGGGTTTGAATACCAGTGGTAATAGAGACCCATTCCTCCTTAGGGCATACGCATGAGATGTGAAGTCCTTCAGGGAAGCAGTGACGACTGGTACGTATGATCATAGCACAGGGGATAGTTTAGGCACTTTTACATAAGTGCACCCCATCCCTTACCATTGTAGTAATTTGGATAGGTTATCCCGGATTTATTGGAGGAAGTCCATAATCAAGTAGCGGGTGGGGATAGATAACAATTAAAAGAAATATTATATCCCGTAAATGCTTTAGAACCATTCCATATCTCCATGTTAGGATTTGGGAGGATAAAAGGGGTCAAGGAGTGTTTTGCTGAAGTAAGGGCTAATGCCTGAAACGTCGATTCTCCTGTTCCCTAGATGCTGCCTGACCTGCTGCGCTTCTCCAGCAACACATTTCCATCTCTAAGGGCATAACAAACCACTTCATCCTTCCCAAATATTCTATCATGGCTTTCAAGAAACAAATTGTTAGTGAAAGATCATATTTCCATTGATGTAGTTGACCACTACAACAGTCATCTTGAGTAATATTCCACACATCAAAGGAGTCAGTTTCTTGGCATACAAGAACATCATCCTGGCATAAATGGTATACAGTCTCTGGATGTTCAGGATCACACAGATAGATGGTCCTTTCTTGTGCACTAATGCTGGCAATGGCAAGTCCATATAGCAGGGTGAGATTGATCCTGATCCTGGTAGTCATTTCTGAAGCAAGGGTTAGGATATCTACAACAGGATATCTACAACAGAAGGAATATTACTATTCAAAAAGGCAACTACACCCTAATAGTCTGGCTCAGATTCTTTTCTCCGTTCCCTTTCATTCTCATCATCTCCATCATCTTCCCTTTCATTCTCATCATCTCCATCAACTCCCCCCCCCTCCTCCCCCCCCCCCCCCATTTTTCGGTGCTTTTCCAGTGACTTTACAATGATGGGTGTGAACTTAGGCAGAACACCCAGTGACTTTATCAGCAGTTGATATGGTGAGGAGGACCTGAAAGGGTCCTTCCCATTGAGGTTGGAGGCCACGGCATGTTCAATTTTTGATAAGGACAAAGGAGCCTGGCTCAATAGTGTGAACTCCGTCAAGGGAAGGGAGCTTCTCGTGAGCAGCACATACTTGAGAATGCAGCCCTCACAAAATTTCAGTTAAGGAAAGGATATAGGACATGTCATCTGCCATGTGGTGAAAGTGGACAAGGGTGGTGTTGTCATTCCAAGGTATGCAAAAGGCATGGCCATAAACTAATTCGGCAGGGGATAAGCCAGTTCTACCAGCAGGAATGCAGCATAGGTAAAACAGAACCAGAGGCAATAGTTTAACCCAGAAAAGGCCTGTCTCAAGTTAATTTTGCGAGTTTAGTTTTCAAAGTCTGGTTACAATGCTCCACAAGACCTGCAGCCTGTGAGTGATAAGCACAATGAAGTTGATGGCGGATGCTGAATTGAGAGCATAATTCCTCACTTATGTCACCAGTAAAATGAAGACCATTGTCAGAAGATAGACAAAGGGGCTACCAAAGCAGGGAATAATCTCTGTAAGTAGGATACTTACAACAGTTTTGGCAGTAGCCTTGGAAATAGAGTAAGCTTCAACCTATTTAGAGAAAAAAAATCAACAACAACCAAAACATACTTATAGTTTTGACACTTTTCTAATTCAATGAAATCAAGTAGAAGAGTTTGAAAAGGTGTCTGTTCCATAGGACAAGGAATACCCTTCCCCGGATTGTGTTCTTGGCAGGTGAGGCATCCATCACTTACTTGTTGGGCCATCTGTTGGAGGCGTGGATGCCACCAAGTGTTTAAAAGCAGACCAGACGTTGAGTGAGCATCACAGTGTGTAGCATTATGAAGACAATCAATGACCCAGAAAGCAAGACCATCAGACATACAAATCTATCCAGCTGGAGTGGTCCATAGTTTAGTAACAGGACTACAACAACAGCCGGCTTTGGACCACAACTGCCTTTCAGATTAAGAGGCGTCCCTCTGTAAAGTAACAATATCTTGAATGGGTTGGCATTAATTTATCCAAGGTAGACCCACTCTTGTCAGAGCTTTCAGTCTGACTCATCATTTTAGGCACAATCATAAGAAGGTTGCGAGCGGCTTGTTTTGTAGCTACATTCAGCAGCACGGTTACCAATATCAGCAGGGGATTGGCCAGTTCTTGTGGAAATGGGGGTTCAAAAATATTTCATTTCGACTTGGGGCCATGACTGCTTATTGAAGGGCTGAAACACTTCTGGAGGAAGATGTCCGAAGGAAAAGCACCTAAAAAGGTGATTAACCTGCTGTCAATCATGTCAACTTATTACATTTGATTGGTCTTTCCTTGTAATTAAGGCTGTACTGTCTTAAAAACATATAAAAATTGCTTATAGTTCAAATGTAATTGTGTGATTTCTCCGTGGAACACAGAAGCTTTTAACCTCTGTGTTGCTGGACAAATCTGCACCAGGCTGCCTTATTTTATTAAACTGGTAACCTTGCTTTAAACAGACTGCATTCCGAGTGATTCTTTTGCCTGATTGAGAAACTGAGATGTCCCTCCTGGGGATTCAGATCTTCATTTGATACCGTGACTTGTGGTTCGGCACGGATGGATTGTGGACAGCGGTGGAAGAGCCTTGAAGTCCTTCACTACTGAGTGTTGAGGAATTCAGCCGGCCAGATGTGAGTGTTTTATATACATTTGGTTTTCCTTTCACTCAAGTTGTGTCCGACCTGACCACCCCCCCCCCCCCACCCCCCAATCTATTTTCTAGTCCAGCCCGAAAGAATTGGTCTTAGCAAGGATAGGATCAGGGGACCTTATTTAAGAGGGGGAGGAATAAGTGAAATTGGGACTTTTTTATATTGATGGTTGGCGATTTCCAGAGTTGCCCCTCACGATTTTGTAAACTTCTATAAAGTCACCCCTCAGCCTCCGATGCTCCAGGGAAAACAGCCCCAGCCTGTTTAGCCTCTCCCTATAGCTGAAATCCTCCAACCCTAGCAACATCCTTGTAAATCTTTTCTGAATCCTTTCAAGTTTCACAACATAATTCCTAGAGCAGGGAGACCAGAATTACACACACTATTCCAGAAGTGGCCTAACCAATGAAATGTACAGCCACAACATGATCTCCCAACTCCTCTACTCAATCCACTAATCGATAAAGGCAAGCATTCCACATGACTTCTTCACTATTCTGTCTGCCTGGGACTCTACTTTCAAGGAACAGACATCAGATCACTCCCCAGTCTCTGACACTTTAGCCAAAATAACTCAGGTTTCGTCCAACCTCCCCTTATACTTCATACTCTTAAATCTAGGCAATATCCTGGTAAACCTATTTTATACCCTCGGCAAAGCCTCCACACCCTTCCCATAATGTGGCAACTAGAACTGCGCACAGTATTTCAAATATGGCCTAACGAAGTTTTAAACATTGACAACATGAGTTGCCAGCTTTTATACTCAGTGCACCAATCAATGATGTCAACTGTTATGACAGGGGGTAAACTCTCCTGCTTAATTTAAAACCAGCAACACAAAAGATTTATCCCGTGCAGTAACCTGTGAAAATTTGAGAAGCCAAGAATTAAAGTTAAAATTAACAACTTTATTTCTTAAAGTACAGGAAAACAATCCTTTATCTGAAATCCAAAGTTCTTTTCGTGACGCTTTTTTCTCCATAACAAGATTGTTTGGCATGCAAACAGTTAACCCAACTCCACACCCACTTGACCCACATCACTCAGATGGGGGCGTGGCCCAGCACTGGCAGGCGTCAATTCTGTCTCGGGACTTGTAGTATTCACAGGTGCATCTGCTGTTTGGTAAGATTTTTTATTTCTCCGTGAAACTGTCACTTATTCGAAATCTGAAAAATTCTGAATTCCACAAACCAGCTGGCCCTGAGGGTTTCAGATAAAGGATTGTGTTCCTGTATAACAGAGAATAATTAACTAACAACTATTTACAATTCCTTACTCTAACCTATCTTTTACCTTCCCTTCTATAATATAAGTCTGATAAAACTCCCAATTAAGATTTACAAAACAAAACTTCTTTTGTTTTGGCCATGGGGTTACATGGTGGCTCAGTGGTTAGCACTGCTGCCTCACAGAGTCAGGGACCCAGGTTCGGTTCCAGCCTTGGGCGACTGTGTGGAGTTTGCACGTTCTCCCCATGTCTGTGTGGGTTTCCTCTGGATCCTTCGGTTTCCCCCACAGTCTAAAGATGTACAGGTTAGGTGAATTGGCCATGCTAAATTGCCTTCTGAATTCCTGAAGAAGGGCTCATGCCCGAAACGTCGATTCTCCTGCTCCTTGGATGCTGCCTGACCTGCTGCGCTTTTCCAGCAACATTTTCATGCTAAATTGCCCACAATGTTAGGCGCATTAGTAAGAGGGAAATGGGTCTGGGTGGGTTACTATTCGGAGTGTCAGTATGGACTTGTTGGGCCAAAGGGCCTGTCCCCACACTGTCGGGAATCTAATCTTATCAAAACCAGGCAGCGTTCGTTCTTCTATTTGGATCTTCCTGTGTCTTCTTTTCTTCTTAGGGATTCTGCTTAACAGGTTACTGATCGATAAAAGTACTTTTAAGAGAGCTATTTTTCAGGCAGTCTTTTTACACACTGGTAATTTGGCAGTTCTCCTCTCAACTGTTCAATTTTCCCTGGTCTTATTGCCCCAAAGTATCAGATTGTGTCATTGGCTTTTAAGATTGTCAATATACTAAATTCAAACTAGACTGGAGTTTGGTATTTTTCAGGGTATAATGTAAACTGATTGGTCTAATTTAAATCTGTTTTGTCATTTCAGGCAACCAGCTACCCTAGCTACCCTAGTAGGTGGAGCACCCATTACACTGTAGCTTATTGAGAACACGGTGCTGTCACTGCTAGCTTTCAACTCTTTTAAAGGTACAGTACAGCCACATCTTCATAACACAAGCATGCTGTTTACCTCCTTTACCACTTTATCCACTTGTGTTGCCACTTTCAAGGAGTTATGAACTTGTTCCCCAAGATCCCTCTGCACATAAATGCTCGTAAATGTCCCGCCACTTACTGTATACTTTTGCATTTAAGTGGAGTCGCAGGTAGATAGGATAGTGAAAAGGCATTTGGGAGGCTTTCCTTTATTGGTCAGAGCATAGAGTATAGGAGTTCGGAGGTCATGTTGCAGCTGTACAGGACATTGGTTAGGTCACATTTGGAATGTTGTGTGCAATTTTGGTCTCCCATCAATAGGAAGGAAGTAGTGAAACTTGCAAGGGTTCAGAAAAGATTTACATGCATGTTGTCAGGGTTGGAGGGTTTGATTTATAGGGAAAGGCTGAATAGGCTGGGGCTGTTTTCCCTGGTGTGTCGGAGACTGAGGGGTGACTGTATAGGGGTTTATAAAATCATGAGAGGCATAGATATGGTAAATAGACAAGGACTTTTCCCTAGGGTGGGGGAGTCCAGAACTAGAGGACATAGGTTTAGGGTGAGAGGGGAAAGATTTAAAAGGGACCTAAGGGGCAACATTTTGATGCAGAGGGTGGCTTTTGTATGGAATGAGCTGCCAGAGGAAGTGGTGGAGGCTGGTACAATTACATTTAAAAGGCATCTAGATAGGTATATGAATAAGAAGGGTTTAGAGGGATATGAGCCAAGTGCTGGCAAATGGGACTACATTAATCTAGCAAATCTGGTCGGCATGGACGACTTGGACCAAAGGATCTGTTTCTGTGCTGTATATCTCTGACTCTATGACTCCACTTGACCTCCCAAAATGCATCAACTCACATTTGTCCATTTGCCATTTCTCTGCCCAACTTTACAACTGATCAATATCCTGCTGACAACATTCCTCATTATTCACAACTCCACCAACTTTCATGTCATCTGCAAATTTATAAAAAACATGTCCCAGCACTAATTTTCGTGGTCACAGATCTTCAGTCAGAAAACACCATTCCACCACTACTCTCTATCCTCAATGACCAAGCCAATTCTGTATCCAACTTGCCAACTCAACATATGACAAATGTTTGGACCAGTTTACCATGAGGGACCCTGTCAGATGCTTATGTAAAATCCATGTAGATAGCATTCATTGTCCTACCTTCAGCAAGTGTCTTTGTCACTTCCTGAAAAAACTCATCAGGTATGTGAGATAAGACCTCCTTATGCTGTCTAATGAGTCCATTCTTTTCCAAATGCAAATAAAGCCTATCCCTAAGAATCTTCTCCAATAATTTTCCTATCACTGGTGCAAGTGTCACCGGTCTATAATTTCCTGGAGTATTGCTGTTGTCCTTCTTAAACAAAGGAACAACATTGTCAATTTTCCAGTCTTCTGGGATCTTGACTGTGGCTAAAGAGGAAACAAAAATCTGTCAAAACCTCAACAATCTCTCCTCCCTAGCCTTCCTCAGTATCCTGAGGTAGATCCCAGGGGACTTATCTACCTTAACATTTTTCAAGACACCCAACACCACCACCACCTTAATATCAAATTCCCCTAAAATATCAAAATACCCCTCACTCATCTTACCATCATCCATGTGTTATGGACCTGGCCAGACCCCCTCAAAACATTTCAAGAAACTAGTCTGGACCCTAACTTTTCTAGTTGTTTTAAACAGGCGTAACATGGATATTTCAGGAGTAATGCAGTTGGCCCAACCACTTAGTTTTAAACAATTTCAGCCTCAGGTGACTGTCTGTGTGGAGTTTGCACATTCTCCCGGTATCTGGATGGGTTTCCTCTGGGTGCTCCAATTTCCTCCCACAATCGAAAGATGTGTAAGTTAGGTGAATCGGCCATGCTAAACTGCACATGGTATTCACAGATGTGTGGGTTGGGTGCATTAGTCAGGGGTAAATGTAGAGTATTTGGTTCAGGGAATGGGTCTGGATTGGTTACTCTTCAGAGGGTCGGTGTGGTCTTGTTAGGCCTGTTTCCAAACTGTAGGGATTCCATGATTCTAAAACAGAATTTATTTGCAAAATTACTGAATGAAACACAAACAAAAGAGAACACAATATAGAATAACTTAACTATTTAAAAATCTTATTGACTCTAACATAACTTAATAATGCTGTTTCAAATGCCGGCAACAGTCTCCATAAACATCCCCTTGGCAAAAAGGTAAAATCAGATACCAGTTCTTACAGGTAAGAGAGATAGCAGAGAGATTTAGCATGGAACCTTCTTCCACTGTAGCTGTATCTTTGGATTCCCCAGCTTAAATTGATCAGCACCTCTGAACAGCCTGTCTTCTAAAACCAAAACAGAGAAAAGCTCAGCTGGGAGAACTGGCCACTCCCCTTTCATTTTACTTTTTTTTAACTAAAAAGCCTTTTGCCTGAGGCAGTATCTATCAGCTATAATCAAATTGGGCCTAAAACCCATCCAAACCAGACACATCAGAATCTACGCATTTACAATGCTTCTGAAAAAAAGCAAGGACAACCTAACCTTGTTAAAAGAGCAGCATCGTTACACATATCCTTGGTGAATACAGATGCAAAGTACTCATTAAGGATCTCATTACTTTCTCTGGCTCCATGCATAAATTCCCTCCTTTGTCCTCAAGTGAACCCACCCTTTCCCTAGCTAACCTCTTGCTCCTAATGTATGTATAAAATGCCTTGGGATTCTCCTTAATCCTACTTGCCAAGAATATTTCATGGCCCCTTTTAGCCCGCCTAATTCCTCATTCAAGCTCTTTCCTTTTTCCTTTATATTCCTCAAGGTCCTTGTCAGATTTCAGTTTTCAAAATTTTACAATAATCTATTGTTTCTTTTTCTTTTTGACTAAACATTCGGCACAATGGCTGTCAGTGGTTAGCACTGCTGCCTCACAGTGCCAAGGACCCAGCTTCAATTCCAGCCTCCAGTGTGGAATTTGCACATTCTCTACCTGTTTGTGTAGGTCTCCTCCAGGTGCTCCTGTTTCCTCCAACTATCCAAAGATGTGTAGGTTAGGTGAATTGGCCGTGCTAAATTGCCCATAGCATTCAAGGATGTATTGGCTAGCTGCAATAGGCATGGGAAATATAGAGTAATAGGGTAGGGGAATGGGTCTGGGTGGGATACTCTTCGGAGGGTCAGTGTGGACTTCTTGTGCCAAATGGCCTGTTTCAACACTAGGGATTCTATGATTCAATATCTCCTGTCATTCAGGGTCCCCAAATATTGTTGTTCTTGTCTTTCATCCTTCTAGGAATGTGCTGGTCCTGAATTCTGATAAACTCACCTTTAAAAGATTCCCACATCAGATGTAGATTTACCCTCAAACAGCTGCCCTCAGTCCAATTGCTCCAGTTCTTGCCTAATACTGTTGTAATTAGCCTTCCCCCAAATTAGCACTTTCACTGAGGGTCTTATCCTTATCCATATTGATCTTAAAACTTTTAGAATAGTTATCACTGTCCCCAAAATGCTCCTCCACTGAAATTTTGATCTCTTGGCCAGGCTTGTACCCCAATACAATGTCTAGTACAGCCTCTTTCCCAGTTCTTCCATCTACATATTATTTCAAGAAACCCTCCTGGGTACACCTAACAAATTCTGCACTATATAAGCCCCTGGCATGAAGGGAGTCTCAGTTAATACTTGGGAGTTAAAATCACCCACTGCAACAACCCTGTTGTTTTTACATATTTTTATGATCTGCTTACATATTTATCTCTGTCTCCTGCTGGTTATTGGGAGGTATATTCCTGAGAACTACTCATACTGCCTCGCTGGATGAGCTTTCGAAGATGTCCTTTGTTAATGTAGGTGTGATGTTCTCCTTAATCATTAATGCAACTCCCTCATCCTTCTTACATCCATCTTTATCATGACTGAAGCATCTAGAAGCTGGAACATTGAGCTGCCAGTCCTATCTTTCCCTCAACTAAATTTCTGTAATGGCTACAACATCGTGGTTCCATGTACTAATCCATGCTATAAGCTCATCTGCCTTACCTGTTACACTCCTTGCATTGAAATAAATACATTTCAGAGTGCCAGTAGACTGTATTCTTTAACCTAGCCCTGCCTGTTCTTCCTATTAGACTTACCTGACTTAACTGCTATCTTCTTCTCAATCACTCCACATGCTGACCTACTGCTCTGATTCTGAACCCCTGGCACATTAATTTAAACCATCCTGAATGGCACAAGCAAACCTCCCTGCAAGGATATTGGTGCCCCTCCACTGTAGTTGCATCTCATCCTTCTTGCATAAGTACCTCCTACCCTGGAAGAAATCCCAATGGTCCAGATATTTGAAGCTCTCCCATTTACACCAACTCTTTAGCTACACATTCAACTATTATCTTGCTATTCCAAGCTTCACTGTAATCCTGAGATTACAACCAAAGAGTTCCTGCTTTTCAACTTTCAATCTAACTCCCCAAATTCCCTTTGCAGGATCTCATCTGTCTTCCTGCCTATGTCATGAGTACCATTATTGCTGCTCACCCTCCCCTTTCAGAATATCCTGTGCTTGTTCAGAGACATGGTTGATCCTGCACCAGGAAGGCAATACACCATCCTGGAGTATCTGTCCTGGGCACAGAAGTGCTTAGCTGTGCCCCTGATTATAAAGTCCCGTATCATAATTGCGTGCCACACTTTGACCCTCCATGTTGTACAACAGAGCCAGTCATGGTGCCACTGATCAGGATTTTCCCCCCATCCTTATCCAAAGTTTTATACATGGAGTCCATGCAGATACGGTCCATCTTGGACTTCCAAATTAAGGGAAGATGGCTTGGGTGACTAAAACAGAGCAGTTTTGGGGGATAGGCCAGACCTGAGCCATGCACAACTCCTCTGTCTTTTTCTTGGATCAAGGGAGCGCAACACTACAGTAACGTATTGTTTGGGATTTAATTGTTCTTTGACATCCTGTCCTTCTCAGTTGCAGTGAGTGAACTGACTTCTCCCAGAATCTTCTTTAGTCGCTTCTCACTACTGCCCTCTGTTCAACCATTTTCACCTATTTCAATGACTTTCCCTCCATCATTAGGTGAAAAGTAGGGATGTTCACCAATGATTGCACATTATTCAGCAGCATTTGCAACTCTTCAAATATTGAAGCACTCCATTCCAAATTCAGCCACACCTAGACAATATCCAGACTTGGGCTGAAAAGAGGCAAGTTACATACATGCCAACAAATACCAGCAATGACCATCCCAAATAAGAGACAATCTAGTAACAATTCTTTGACATTCAATGATGTTACCATCACTGAATCCCTCACTACCAACAAGTTGGGGGTTATCACTGACCAGAAACTTATTGGACTAGATCTAGTGCAGGTAGACACAAGGAATACTACAGCAATACTACTTCCTGACTCCCCAAAGCCTGTTCAGTACCTAAAGGCATAAGTCAAGAATGTAATGGAATACACTGTAACAACATTTCAGAAGCTTAACACCATCTTGGAAAAAAGCAGTTCACTGGATTGGGACCACACCCACAAACATTCATTCCCTCTACCACCAACAATTAATAGCAACTATGTACCATTTACAAAATACACTGCAGAAATTCACAAAACTGACCACTTCCATCTAGAAGGAAAATAGCAGCAGATATATGGGTACACCATAACCTGAAGTTCACCTCCAAGTCACTCACCATTCTCATTTGGAAATATATTGCCATTCATCCAGTGCCTTTTAGTCAAAATCCTGGAATTCCCTCCCTAACTGAATTGTGCATCTACCTCCACCACATGGCTCGTCAAGAAGGCAGCTCACCATCACCTTCTCAAGGGCACTAGGGACTGGCAAATAAAGCTGGCTGAGCTAGCAATGCACACATTCCCTGAATGAATTTTATAAAACATAACAATATATTTTACGCTGACAAGGATGAGTTGCATTCAAGACCACAAAACCCAATTACCAAATAAATAAAACATTCAGTCAATCAGCTTCGTGAGGGCCCTGTCACGAGGGCTATTGGTACATTTGGACCCAAAATGAAATGTATGGATCTCCTCAGTTTTCAACAAAAATAACTGCTAACATTAAGTTTCACTATTGTAGACTTGCATGAATGTTTTCTATTCGGAGAGGTTGTATATTATATATTTTTGGCTTTTTATTAAAAGGATTATTGAGAAGAGCTTAACATTTGTCCCAGAAAGATGTAGAGAATAACTATGAGCTTGTGATTGCTGAAATAGTGAATAAAATAGCAACTATAATTTTTTTAAGTAAAGCTATCATCTTGATTTACATGATACAAAAGTCAAACAAATTCTCAAATGTAACTATAGTTTCAGACATAGAATAAAAAAAAGACCCCTTGACAAGTAAGAATAAAACCTGATTGATCAGTTGCAAAACCTTTTGGAATGTTCCAGCTCGTGAAGTAGGTGAGCATTGTTAATCTGGAGACAGTAGAGCAGTCTGACTCCAGACCACCTGCAGGTCTTTTTGTGGGTTTCAGTGGATCTTTTAAGAATCATTCTTTAGATATTTGTAAACTTAGAAAGCATTGTAAGTTTAATTTTAATAAGTAATTATTCTATTTCAACAGACATCCTAAACATTTGAAAACTATCTCCCAGAATAGTTCTAATGCCATTGATCTGATAGCACCAAACATACAGAAGTACCAAAGAAATTCTTGTTTCAGGATATAACTCATCGCTTTTAAAAGAAAATCTGTTTGCCAAGTTATGAACTTTGGGGTCATTTTGCAATACTATTCAAATATTACAGACTGTTATTAACTCTTCTTGATTATTTAAAATTTATATTGGCTCGTGTGTAAATTTAAAAATTCCACCAAATAACTGAACATGAATCTGTAAGAATTAGAAGGGAATAAAAGTGAATTACAAATAATGAACAAGAGGAAAATGCCAAATAAAAACAAAGTATGAGAGGAACTCAGCAGGTGTGGCACAACTGTGGAGAGAGAAACAGAATTAATGTTTTGAGTCTGAAATGACTTCCATTTGAGAAAAGACAACTATCTTTAGTGTCTCTCTCTTGTAATCAAGGTACTGCAGCTGTCCCCTTCCTTTTTAGACCAAAACAAACTTTCAAAATAGAAAAGCACCTGCTCTACAGAGCTCAAGTAATATTTTAACATTAGTTAAATCATTCTTGAATAATATTTCTTTGATTTTTGGCATGAGTAAAAATACAGTCTAATAAAATCAACAGTGCAATATGTTGCAATCATCAGCTTATGTATGTGGATAGAAGCATGATGGCATCATAGCCAAATAGGCAATTTACCTTAAGTAAACCAGAGAATATAATTTTACAATAATAGAGTTCTTTTCAGAATTTGTTGTGTATAATAAATCAGGGAACATGCTTCTTTCCTTGGGCAGATTATTGTTAATTATATCATTTGTGTTTTTTAATCTCCATTTAACTCCCTTTGAGTATGCACCATTCCTTGGTTGAGAGACTAAACACAGTACAACCTAGCGATATAACTTTGGAGAGAATGCAGTTTCCAAATGCCTAATTTTTAAAAAATGCTTTATTCATAAGAAAGAAAATCCTCATGTACATAGTTACTAAAGCAATTCAGATCTATACAATTTTTGAGTACAGAGAAGAAAACAAACACTGAAGTTTGACTTTCTTCATAGTTACAAATAAAAGCATTTCTCAATTATGTCATGTACTCGGAACTTATCTACATGTATCTGAGGCACCAGGAGAGTCCAGTAACTGAACGGACCCCCATTGTTCTTTGGCAGAAAGTGATTTTTTTCCCAATGCATCTTAGTGGCAGCAACCCAGGTTTTAGTCAATTCCCCAGCACATTGTCCTGCACCTTGGAATTTGCCAGTCTGCAACACTTTGTTGGGGTCAATTCTTTCAACTGGAAGACCAGCATGTTTCACGCAGACCAAAGAGCATGTTTCACGCAGACCAAAGAGCATCTTTCACGCAGACCAAAGAGCATCCTTCACCGAGTTGACCCTCCGGGCACAGTTTGTATTTGTCTCAGTATGCACCCCGAGGAACAGACCATAGAGCACGTGGAGCTATTTGGGACGAACTTTACCAAAACCCACTGCATGATTCTCCAGACTTCCTTTGCACTGACACATTCCAGCAGGAGATGTATGATAGTCTCATTCTCCCCACAGCTGCTTCAAGGGCAGCTTGCAGTGGCACAGAGACTCTAGGTGTACATGAAGGATCTCATAGGTAGTGTCCTTCTCATCACCAGCCAGGCAATGTTTTAGTGCTTGTTGCAAAGTTATGGCCATGAGGCATTCTACCAAATGACATCGACAGTCTGCTCAGAAAACAGCCCAACAAGATCCATGCTCTCCTTTTCCCAAAGGGTCTCATGGACGCTGTGTGCTGACCACTTCCTGATTGGCTTGTAGTCAAACATTTCTGTACAATGGACAGGTGATACGGAACAGTCTAACTACATAGAGTGTTCCACGGCAATGAGGCCAGATCAATTCTTCATAACACTGGGGATAGGTAGAACCTCAGTATGTAATGACCTTTGGTGTTTGTGTCCTGAGAGTCTATGCATAGCTTGATGCAGCTGCACACAAAAGTAGCCATCAGGATGCGGGCAATGTTGGGTATGTTCTTTCCCCCTTTGACCAGCGCTTTATACATGGTGTCCCTTTAGACCTGGTTCATCTTTGACTTCCAAATAAAATAAAAGATGGCTCGGGTGACCCAAGGTGCGCAGGTTCGGGGAATAGGCCAGACCTATGCCACATACAACAACACTGGGCGGCACGGTGGCACAGTGGTTAGCACTGCTGCCTCACAGTGCCAGAGACCCGGGTTCAATTCCCGACTCAGGCGACTGACTGTGTGGAGTTTGCACGTTCTCCCCGTGTCTGCGTGGGTTTCCTCCGGGTGCTCCGGTTTCCTCCCACAATCCAAAAAATGTGCGGGTCAGGTGAATTGGCCATGCTAAATTGCCCGTAGTGTTAGGTTAAAGGGGTAAATGTAGGGGTATGGGTGGGTTGGCGCTTCGGCGGGTCGGTGTGGACTTGTTGGGCCGAAGGGCCTGTTTCCACACTGTAAGTAATCTAATCTAATCTAATCTAATCTAAACACTGAGAGGACCTCACACCCGGAATCAGGTTTTTACTCATAATGGAGAGGAAGTGGTGCTTCCATTTCCCCAGTTTCTGATTCACCTTGGCAATATGCTCTTCCCAGGTTTTGGCGCAAACCTCAGCTCCTCTGAACCAAATACCCAGCATCTTAAGGTAATCTGTCTTGATGGTGAAAGGGATAAAGGATCAGTCAGCTCAGTTCCCAAAGAACATGGCCTCACTCTTACCTCTATTTACCTTGGTGCCAAAGGCCAGCTCAAACTGATCACAGATGCTCATGGGTCTGCACTGAAAGTGGATCCATGCAGAAAACAGCAAAGTTATCCATGTACAAAGTTATCCATGTTTGACTTGCAGCCCTATAATGTCTGGAATAGTCAGCCCTCTCAAATTTGGTTCCTTCCTCGGCAAATTCATTCATTGGTGGTCCTTTGCAGATGAGGATGAACCTCTTCCACTCTCACGGTGAGTCCATTGGTAGCTGTACAGACCAGTACAGTTTCCGTTCCAGGTCCCAAGCTTCATTCTGAGGGTGTGGAAGGTGCCTTTGCAAGAGTTCTTTCAATACCATTGCACATGGGCCTGGTAATGTCAAGGGGGTCCAAGATAACTGGAGACCAGGCACTTCTATATGGCCTGAAATTGCCTACAATGGAGTGCAAACAGTTTGGTGCTGGGCAGTGCCTCCCACTGGGTAATGTGAGGTCTTAGGTGACGAGGTTCAGCAAAAGGCTTGATATAACAGACAAACAAGGCAGGAGAAAATGGGCAGAAAATGTGATTAGGAAGCTTTCTGATTCCCACTCATTGATTTAGACTGCACTACTGATGTTGATTTAGAGCAGTCAGATCCAATTGCAGGTACTCTCCCAAAGCTCATTTTGGAGAATATACCTCTCATGGAGTAGCAGATGGAAGTTAATTTAGATAAATGTGAGGTGTTGCATTTTGATATAGACGAACAAGGGCAGGACTTACACAGTTAATGGTAGGGCCCTGGGGAGTGATGGCTAAGGGTATAGGTAGACAGTTCTTTGAAAGTGAGGTGACATGTAGGTGAAGAAGGCATTTGACATGCGGACCTTCATTGATCATAGCATTGACTACAGGGGTTGGGATGTCATGTCATCGCTATACAGAATGTTGGTGAGACCACTTTTGGAGTGTTGTGCACAGTTCTAGTCATCCTACTGTAGGAAAGATATTATTAAATTGAAAAGATAGACAAGAATGTCACTGGGTTGGAGGGTTTGACTTGGGAGGGAGACGTTGGATAGACTGGGACCTCTTTCCCTGGAGTGTAGGAGATTAAGTGGTAATCCTATAAAGATTTATAAAATCATGAGTGGCATAGATAAGGTGAATAGCAAAGGTCTTTTCCCTAAGGTAGGGGAGTTCAAAATTAGAAGCCATAATTTTAAGGTGAGAGGAGAAAATTTAAAAGGGACCTGAGGGGCTGTTTTTTCACACAGAGGGTGGGTACAGATATAGAAATGAACTGCTAGAGGAAGCAGGTACATTCACAACATTTAAAAGATATTCGGACAGGTACATGAATAGGAAAAGTTTAGAGGGAAAAGGGCCAAACACAGGCAAATGGAGCTCGTTAAGCTTGGGAAACCTGATCAGCATGGACGAGTTGGACTGAATGGTCTGTTTCCATGCTGTAGGATTCTATGACTCATCATGGAAGTTTTTTCGAACATATAAATCTCCTGCAGGATATATTTCCAGCTACTGTACCAGGATGGCCACATTCGACCACAGCTTTTAAAATGTATTTAAAAAAAAGCACATGCACATAATCTTGTAAATGTCATCACTCTAAATTCAAGCTTAAAAATATATATCTGACCCAATGTCAAGAGATTGTCAACAATGACACTGGTGGCCTCTGTTGGCATAGTCCTCTGTCTGAATTCAACAACATCTAAAACAGAAACTGTTAGATTTGTGAAGTACTGTGCATGCGAAGGAAACAAAATGAGTGATTTGCCATTTTAAAATACCCATAATCAGATAATGCTGCTATTGCCAAGAATATAATATACAAGTATCTCTTTCTAAGGAGAAACAATAAAACAATTCAAACATAAGTTTAATTTTGTCTTTAAATTGGATTTTAGCTTACTAATAATATGATTGTCTATTCTGCACTTTATCCCTTGGTAGTTAAATAACAGATGTACTCTATGAATGGCACTGAAATTATTTTGTATTTCAATAACATCCAGGGATTTTTAGGAATAACAGTAACCACATTTAATCAAAACAAAACAGCAATTAAAATAAAAAATGCTGAACCAGAAAGTCGAAGTAACAGAATACATATCATAAGAAGTCAAAGAGTCATAGAGATGTACAGCATGGAAACAGACCATTCGGTCCAATCTGTCCATGCCGACCAGATATCCCAACCCAATCTAGTCCCACCGGCCAGCACCCGGCCCATATCCCTCCAAATTCTTCCTATTCATATACCCATCCAAATGCCTCTTAAATGTTGCAATTATACCAGCCTCCACCACATCCTCTGGCAGCTCATTCCATACACATACCACCCTCTGCATGAAAACGTTGCCCCTTAGGTCTCTTTTATATCTTTCTCCTCTCACCCTAAACCTATGCCCTCTAGTTCTGGACTCCCCGACCCCAGGGAAAAGACTTTGTCTATTTATCCTATCCATGGCCCTCATAATTTTGTAAACCTCTATAAGGTCACTCCTCAGCCTCCAACGCTCCAGGGAAAACAGCCCCAGCCTATTCAGCCTCTCCCTGTAGCTCAGATCCTCCAACCATGGCAGCATGCTTGTAAATCTTTTCTGAACCCTTTCAAGTTTCACAACATCTTTCTGATAGGAAGGAGACCAGAATTACACGCAATATTCCAACAGTGGCCTAACCAATGTCCTGTACAACCGCAATATGACCCCCTGACTCCTGTACTCAATACTCTGACCAATAAAGGAAAGCATACCAAACGCCTTCTTCACTATCCTATCTACCTGCGACTCCACTTTCAAGGAGCTATGAACCTGCACTCCAAGGTCTCTTTGTTCAGCAACAATCCCTAGGACCTTATCATTAAGTGTATAAGTCCTGCTAAGATTTGCTTTCCCAAAATGCAGCACCTCACATTTATTTGAATTAAACTCCATCTGCCACTTCTCAGCCCATGGGCCCATCTGGTCCAGATCCTGTTGTAATCTGAGGTAACCCTCTTTGCTGTCCTCCAATTTTGGTGTCATCTGCAAACTTACTAACTGTACCTCTTCTGCTCGCATCCAAATTATTTATGTAAATGACAAAAAGTAGAGGGCCCAGCACTGATCCTTGTGGTCACAGGCCTCCATTCTGAAAAACAACCCTCCACCATCACCCTCTGTCTTCTATCTTTGAGCCAGTTCTGTATCCAAATGGCTAGTTCTCCCTGTATTCCATGAGATCTAACCTTGCTAATCAGTCTCCCATGGGGAACCTTGTCGTACGCCTTACTGAAGTCCATATAAATCACATCTACTGCTCTGCCCACATCAATCTTCTTTGTTACTTCTTCAAAAAACTCAAACAAGTTTATGAGACATGATTTCCCATGCACAAAGCCATGTTGACTATCCCGAATCAGTCCTTGCCTTTCCAAATACATGTACATCCTGTCCCTCAGGACTCTCTCCAACAACTTGTTCACCACTGAGGTCAGGCTCACCGGTCTATAGTTCCCTGGCTTGTCTTTACCGCCCTTCTTAAACAGCGGCACCACGTTAGCCAACCTCCAGTCTTCCGGCACCTCACCTGTGACTATCGATGATACAAATATCTCAGCAAGAGGCCCAGCAATCACTTGTCTAGCTTCCCACAGAGTTCTCAGGTACACCTGATCAGGTCCTGGGGATTTATCCACCTTTAGCTGTTTCAAGACATCCAGCTCTTCCTCCTCTGTAATCTGGACATTTTGCAAGCTGTCACCATCTATTTCCCTATAGTCGCTATCTTCCATATCCTTTTCCACAGTAAATACAGCACTTTTATTATGTGTCCAGTTCTGGTCACCAAGAAACTTGGAAGACATTCAGGCACCAGAGGTAGTGAAGTGAAAAGCCGATTTGTGCAAGTAAAAGCAAAATGCTGGGAATGTGAAACAAAAACAAAGTGCTGAAATACTCAGGCAGCATCTGTGTAGAGTGACGGAGTTATGACTGTATCTGTCGTGCCAACCATCTGAGTTATGAGGGTAGGATGGAGACACAAACGTTTCAGCCTTAAGTGAAGTATCAAAAATGATCTTTTATATAGGTATACAACAAAGTGAACAAAATGAAAAACATTCACACTACTGCTATAACTTGAATTCAGAGTAGGATAAAGTATTAAATTTAGCATTATTATGAACAGTAATCAACATCTGGAATGGACTTCTAGTGGAGTTAAGAAACAACTATATGTAGAAAAATTGTTAGTAGAGGTGAGAAGAAATGTTGGCATACATGGTGCTCTTGGGTGGATGAATTAATTTTAAAAACAACTTTTTTGTGGCAAGTATGTTGAACCCCTGGTTCAACGAAATACATTGTTTGTGGGGTTGTCACTTTCTATCAAACAAAGCACTCATTTTGTCTGCCAAATACAAACTGATTGGGAAGCTGAAACAAACTGAAGCGTGGGATTTATTTTATTGACATAAAAACAAAAAACTGCCAAATCTTTACAGTGTTGTAAATTGAAAATACTAGCATTTCAAAACCTGTCTCTGTCTCAAAAAAGATGGAGTATGTTAAAATATCACTTTTTTTATTGTTACTGTATGTTACATTATACTCAATTACCTGGGGACAATGTCTTAGTTATATGACTTCAAGATCTTGATGCAAGTGTTATACAATTGTTTAAAAAGTGATTTTGTTATGGTCCAAGCAATGAGAATACTATAAACAAAAACAGAAATTGCTGGAAAAGCTCAGCAGGTCTGGCAGCATCTCTGAAGATACATCAGAGTTAGCATTTTGGGTCCAGTGACCCTTCCTCAGAATTGCTCCAGTGAAGCGCAAGCTGAAAGAACAACACCTGATTTTCCACTTGGGCACCCTCAGCCTTCCAGACTCAATATTAAATTCAATAATTTTAGGACCTGAACTCCCCCATGTCCTAGCCCCCAACTCCACATACCAGGTCTTGTTATCACATAGTCAGCCATTACACACTGTCTATTATTGGCCTTTAACAGTTTCCATTAACTATATTCACTCTCCCAGCCAGATTGTTATCCACTCCTTTGTCTGTCCAACTGTTCTTTTCTCTCTTTGGGCTCGATCCCTACTATCATTTATTACTTACCCCCACCCCCACCCTATCTTATGCACATAAACCGACATCTTCCTAGCTCTCATCGGTTCTGAGGAAGGGTCACCAGACCCGAAATGTTAACTCGGATTTCTCTTCACAGATGCTGCCAGACCTGCTGAACTTTCCCAGCAATTTCTGTTTTGTTACTGAGAATACTAGACTTTGTCAAATTTATCTTCTTTGTGTCCTAACTTTGTCTACCCTCTGGGACTCTCCTGGGCACTAAGTGCCTGGAGGCTCTTAACAGCATCACACATGCTGTGTTTCAGCAACGTTACAGCTTCAAACTGCATCTAGCTTCTAACATAGCCAGCACACAGATAAATTAAAACCAGAGAATCTGCTTAAGCTCTACTCTGCTCGGCTCCATAGCCTGTTTTGTGATATTCTTAACCTGATTTATTTATAATTTATTATTTGATTTGATGAAGTAAACAGGTTTCATAACTACTGAGTTCGCTGTTTATTGTGAATTTAAACTTAACTCCCAAAACAAATAATCTCTATGGAATATCATCACTGTAAGCAGGTACATGCTTTTCTTGATATATTTTAATGACCTGAACTTGGTTATAGAGGGGAAAATTTCAAAATTTGCAGATAGCACAATGTTTGGAAGTTTTGTGGATTGTGAAGAGGATCATGTTAAGCTTCATAACATCATAGGTAGGTTGATGGGAAAGCAAAGAAGTAGCATTTTAAATGTAATGCAGAGTAATGTGATGTAATTTGCACAGAGGAATGAGGACAGTTTATATAAAGTGTACATTTCCAAAATTGGATACATGAGCAGAGGGTGATGAGGGTAACTGTTCTAATTGTCGAAAGTGGCAGGGAAGGTCAGGAGAGCAGTTAATCAAGTTTTATAAACATAGGCATAGAGTATGAAAGCAACAGGAGTTATGATAGAACTGCAAAAAAAAATCTGGTTCAGCTTCAACTGGAATATGGTATCCACTTCTGTAGCAGTTCCTTCTTATACTCCAATCTCTAAAGTTAAGTCTGAACTCATTTGCTGTTAAGTTCTTTTTTCTGAGATCCTTATGCATTTGATGCAACTGCAATACACCAATTTCGGTGAACAACAACCATATTTTATTAAGCAAATACAGTACAGACTTTGGAGAAACTCTTAACACTCTTTGTCATGTTTGCGAAGTGTGTCGAGAAGTCTCTCTGAATAAAGGAACTGTCCTTCCTTTATACAAAATCTTTACATCTCAGTAATGCCCACAAGACAATCCCCAGCCACTCCCCCACAGTCACATGCTACTCAAGACATACTGCAGTGACCACATCATCTCCAGAAACAATGTAATGTAAATCATCCCTTAATGGTCAAAACTGTTGTGAATCATTTCTTAACTGCAGGGAGTTGTCAGGATTCTAATTGTAATGTTCTTATTGATTTCTGAATAGGAGATGATGACAATGTAAATGGCTCTGAATAGTAAGGGATGACAATGTATATTCACTTCTGAATAGCTAGGAAATGGCCATATACATGACTCTGAATGGCATGGGATGGGAATGTAAATTCCTTACAATTTACCTGTAAGTCAGAGGCATCCCACCCTAGCCTCGGGACATCCACTTTCCTGCAGGTCAGCAGAGCAAATTAACTCTTTAATATCACACTGAGTGCAGCAAATGATTACAGATTGCAACTCTTCTTCTTTAATAGTCTTTTGTAATGCTGATAAATTTACAAATTTGAGTAACTTATTCCCCTTAAGTCAGCTTGCACTTACAAATGTCAGTACCATACCCTGCTCCTTCTCTTAAATTGGCATAATTCACAGGTCCCTCAGAACTCTATAGTGTGCAATACTGTGATGTCAGCTGCTGCTTACCCCTTGTCCACTTTTACTGCTGTTACCTACTGCACTGAAAATTAAATTTCTTAAAAATAATAATCATACCTATGTCATAGACTGTTGCCAAAAACAAACTCCCAAATCTAAGTTCCTACATGTTGTAACAATTTCATGATTGCTTCATTAACATATAAAGGCCGTTTTCATCAGTGAAGGTTCTGGTTATATATGGTCCATATTGCTTTAATCAGTAAGGGGATTGGGATTAACATTTGCAAGAAATGTGGGACACATTGACACTATAGCTCCAAACCTGTAGGTGTAATACCATTTCTGCACTTTATAGATGCATACTTATTGTATGGTCTGCTGTCTGTCTATTAAACAGGTCAGTGTGTATGTCAGGTTTTTTGTGTACCATGGAATGTTGCAAAGGAAAATTTGGCCAAGATCTGAAAAGCTTTTGCTTTTAAATGTTCACTTTTTTAAATTGAATGTGTTGTTACTAAAAGACCAGATACAGTTCTGGGCATCACATTTTAATTTATTCATTGGTGGTCCCTCACAAATGAGGATGATTCTCATCCACACTAAGGGTGAGTTCATAGGTGACCACCCTGAATGTGCCTGTGAGAGAGTTATTTTAACATTGCGAAACCATTGCACACTGAAGGATGTGAAGGCATCTGTGATGGTGCAGGAAAAAACTCACAAGAATGGTTTCAATGATGAAGAATTTCAGTAACATTGTTTGGATTGGATAATCTGGCACTGTTCTCCTTGAACTTGAGGTTGAGAAGAAATTTGATAGACATTATCAAAACCATGAAGAGTTTGGACAGAAATTGTTTGCTAGAAATTCTGTGTCTTATGACCTTATAATCCACAACCACCTGATGAAGGAGCAGTGATCTGAAAGCTAGTGCTTCCAAATAAAAAAACCCTGTTGGGTTATAACCTGGTGTTATGTGATTTTTAGGTCTGGACAGAACTTGTAGGGAGAAACTGTTTTCATTGATGCAAGAACTTGGAACAAGAACTTGCTTATGGTTGGCAAAAGTAAAAGGAAGAGGAGAAAGTGAGCACTGCAGATGCTGGAGATCAGAGTCAAAAAGTATGGCATTGGAAAAGCACAGATCAGCTAGCATCCGAGGTGCTGCACAGTTGACGTTTCAAGCATGAGCTCTTCATCAGGAATGAGTAAGAGTAATATGATTTTTGTTGAATACAGTAAGTGGTTAGGATCTCGAATGCATTGCCTAAAGGTGGTGGAGGGCAGACTGAATCGTTATTTTCAAACGAGTATGGGGCAGAGTCCTGAAGAAGGTCAACACCCAAAACGTCCACTTTTCCACCTCCTGATGCTGCTTGTTTTGCTGTGTTCTTCCAGCCTCCTGCCTGTCTGGCGGGCCTAGCCCTCCTGCACTTTAACCAATGATACTATGCTGGTTTTATAAATCTAGCCAATTTAACACGAAATTGATCACTTTAAAAGGTAACTATCAAATTTCTGCAGAAAATGAATCATTAATTTCAATCGGAGTTGCTCAGCTTTTGGACGGACTGTAGTAAATTATAGTTTTAAAGAACATCCACCATCAGAGACAGGACGTGAGTTTGATAAGCTAAACGAGTAATGTTTTGCTCTATTCTGTAAAGATGCCCATCTGAAAATGAAAGTAACTATTTCGCCGGTGAAAACTTCAGGTTAATAAACGAACGAGCGACATGGGGAAATAACACCGATATCAGCACCACGTCCTGTTTAATCCAGTTATAATTTATTTTTAAGACACTCGCAACCACTCACTCTTCTCTCCGTTGTTTATCAAGTTGGTCGAGTCATTGCGGCCGTTGGCGAGGTAAGGTACGTTGCCGTGGCAATGACATGCGAACGTGTGTACCACCTGTGGCAGGGAGGGGTGGCCATCTTGGACGCTGCGTGAGGTGCGCGACGCAGGGGAAGGACCCGATTGTCAGCGGAAACATCCGAAGCTGCTCGTCGGACTTGTCCAAATCAAAATGGCGCGGAGGTTCGAGCTGGTCGTTGTGGTGCGGATCGGTTAATTTGCATTCAGATTTTTTTTTCTCCCTTTCCCTCCCTTCCCCCTCCCTCAGCGCCTTCTCAAAACAACGAACGGTCGCACAACAAACAATTGAACTTAACGAGAAACCGTAGGGCAGATAAATGGTTAAATTAGTGAAAGATGTGCGAAAACTGTGCAGAGCTGCTTGACGTGTTAAATGCAAGTAAGTGGTAAAATTATCTCCTCATTGCTGCACAGGCCTGTAGGTATTTGTGTGAAAAATAATAATCTGCAGTAATGCATAGCCATTGGTTCCGGCCTATATGTCTTTAGCTTTCATGCAGGCCTAGACTCTCTTAAAAGTGCTCCGGTCATTCAAGGCATTTTGTCTTGAAATGTTTCTTTTCCTTCCTTACCATTAAGATCTATGTTGTACAGTAGTTAATGTTTACTTGAAGTTTGCTGCAATATTATGAAATTAATTAGTGCATAAATGATTTAGAGCTTTTGTGGCCTAATGTCAGGCTGACGAGAATAGACTGATTTTGTTTTACACAAATGCCTGATGTTATGGGTATCAGTTACACGTTGCTTTGAGTTCTATAATTTTAATATGTCTGTAAAAATGTGTTATTGATACCAAATGGAAATGTATGCATTGCTTTACAGATTCGAGAATTTGCATCTAAACTGTATAGGGGGAATAGGTACATTTTAGGATGAACTTGCTTTGATGTCACTTTGTGACTATTGATTATGGTTGAGGATAGTTTAATCGGTCACATAAAATCAGATTGCATTGTTGGTAGATTTTTTTAAATGACTTTGCAGACTTGCTGACACTGATCAGTTCAAAATTCTTATTCTTAATAAGTACACCATGCCTTGATCTATTTTAGATTGTCATTTAGGAATACTGAATCCATTTTTGGATAGTGGTGAGCAATACAATGGCTGTGTTGAGTAAATTTATTTGGTGGTTCTACATATTCATCTTAGTTCTTATAGGAAATGGAGTCTTCATTAGCAGAAAGTTACAAACATACAACTATCATTCATTTAGTTGTGTATATGTTAACTTCAAGATAGTTCTTTGCATAATGCTGAATTTGAATAATTGAAAATTTGTTTTTCTTAAAAAAGCATTGGCAGTAAAACAAGTTCTGAATGCATTAGAAATTATGCCTTCCTTTTGAGCAGATTTTATCCAAAATGTTTTACAGTTTGTAAATTGTGACAAAAGATTTGCTGTCCTTAAAATTCTCTCATTGGATGCTAATAAAGATCACTTGAGAAAATTGGACAGCTCACTAGAATTCTTTAACAGCACCTAATGAAAAATGCATTGACAGCTGATTTTTGTAATGTAAACATCTAAATTTAAAATGTCATTGATTGCATCTGAAACTCCAGCTGCTTATTTTTTCATGTCAAGTCTTTAATTTGTTTGTACCCATTCAACAGGCCAGATTAGTAAACCATTACATATTCTACTGTGTACTACCATGTGATATTAGTGATAATAGCTAGGTTCTGAAACTGTATTCTGATGTACTGCATAATCTATTAGGTCTGTTTGCTTCATGTATGTCATATTCCAACAAAGTGGATTATGGAGCATTGTAATACAAATTCTTAAAATTATGACCCAGATGGAGCAGGCTGGATGCAAGCAGACTATTTCCACTAGTTAGGAAGTAAAGGATGAAGTGTCAAAGATACACAATTTGAATGCAAGACATGCAAAAGAATTTAGAACAAACTTCCACAACTTTTGAGACTGTGTAATTTGCTTTCAAGCTTGATGGTTGAGGCAGAAACTGTTAAAATTCAAGATATTGAATGAGGGAAAATGTATGGGTAAATGTGACTAGAATGGTTCACTTGAATGGTGTATATGCCTACGTAGCTATTTTTTAATCAACCTTTTCAGAGGTGTTAGGACAAATTTCTAGAGCAGATGGGACTTTGGACGCAAGCCTCCTGATTCAGAGTGGGGGACTCTATCACTGTGCCACAGGAGCCCAGCTAGTGTATATTAGTTGGGCCAAGTTGTTTTTCTTTTTGCAACCTCTGTACAGTGCTTGTTACGCCTCATACAATATTCAATTTCAAGAACTATATTCAATATTAACAGTTACTTGGTAGGGCAGAATTCAATAAAGATGAAATGCAAGGCGTATTGCCAAAGCGCTTTGTTTTTGCAAACATCAAGATGAATGCAAGAATACCAAATTTCAAATGAGAACAGCTTGTTCTACAGGCATAAAGGGTGCTGATTGTTTGGCAGTCAATTCTGATGTATCGAGGTGCTTCGACCAACTAGAACGAAAGGCACCTCAAGCTCCAAGATAATCAAAAAAAGTTGCAATACCTGAGCATATTCCTGTTTTGTTTGCAGTGAAAAGGTCTCTGCTTGTGACTTTATATCCTTGAGGAGAAAGTGAGGTCTGCAGATGCTGGAGATCAGAGCTGAAAATGTGTTGCTGGAAAAGCGCAGCAGGTCAGGCAGCATCCAGGGAACAGGAGAATCGACGTTTCGGGCATAAGCCCTTCCTGAAGAAGGGTTTATGCCCGAAACGTCGATTCTCCTGTTCCCTGGATGCTGCCTGACCTGCTGCGCTTTTCCAGCAACACATTTTCAACTTTATATCCTTTTCAAGTTTAAATGAACTATGTTATGAGTTTTACTTATTTTCTTAAATTGGTTGTTAGTGTAGATATTAGCACGCAAGATTGGGCTGGACTTGAACAATTTTAGAATTGCATCTAACTTGTCTTTGCAAAACAATAAGCTAGTTGCAAATGATCTATACTCTGCTAATTATGAGCAACAAAAGATACATGTTTGATTTGATCAGTTGGAGGTACATTTTATGTGCCAGGTATTGTGCATACTGAACTTTATGTTACTAAATTTTATGGTGATGGCAGCATCCTGCTGGAAAATGCTACTTACATTGCCACTACATAAGAGTGTGAAATAGACTTAGTCTATTGTTTAAATTTTTATGTAATTTTATCTTTCCAGGGTAATTTGGGTTAGAGGTTTTGGGTCTGAAAGTGGTGTCCTTTGGTCCATTTGTAAAATTTTATGTTGCATGAAATGGTCTGATCAGAATAACCATTGTCCTGCATGAGAGCTTTGCACTGCAGCTCTGTCAATTTCACAAGGTGAGCAAATAGCTAGATTCGTATTTGCAGGATTTCTGAATAGTCAGTCTTCTAGTTCATGGTGCTAAATGATTCTTGTATGTATATTGACCAGTGAAACTAGCCTTGTAGTTGATTTCTAAACTAGCATGGAATGTGAGTGTATTTGACTGTCACAAAAGGTAATTTTAAAAAAAAAATCATTCATGGGATAAAGATATCTGTTATCATTGGTTTTACTGCCAATTTCTTGCATAATTGCCTGGAATCAATTAAAGGTCCACCACATTTCTATGGGTCTGGAGTCACATATAGGCATATAGTCACGTACAGGTAAGGATGACAGATTTCTTTCCCTCAAGGATGCTAGTGATCAGATGGGCTTTTATGATAATTGACAGTGATTACAAGGTTGCCCTTGACCAGGTTTTAAATAAACTGAGTTCAAATTTCACCTGCCATAGTGGGAATTGGACATATGTCCACAGCTCATTAGCTTGGGGTTCTATATTCCTAGCCTTGTAATGTTACCAATAAGCCACTCCATATTGGAGTGCATTAAGGTGTTTAAAGATTTCATAGAGTACAGCTGTGGATTGAAAGATCTCAAATGTATTATCAATGTATTGAGGGCGTGCATTTTGTTTTAAAAGCCTGTTTTCTAACAAGTTGGGTATTATGAGAATGTTGCCAGGGTTGGAGGATTTGAGCTACAGGGAGAGGTTGAATAGGCTGGAGTGTTTTCCTTGGTGCGGGGTGACCTTCTAGAAGTTAATAAAATCATGGCAGGCATGGATAAGATAAATAGACAAGATTTGGAGATGCCGGTGTTGGACTGGGATGTACAAAGTTAAAAATCACACAACACCAGGTTATAGTCCAACAGGTTTAATTGGAAGCACACTAGCATTCGGAGCGTCGCTCCGAAAGCTAGTGTGCTTCCAATTAAACCTGTTGGACTATAACCTGGTGTTGTGTGATAAATAGACAAGGTCTTTTCCTAGGGGTGGGGGAGTCCAGAGCAAGAGGGCAGAGATTTAGGGTGAGAGGGGCAAGATATAAAAGAGACGTAAGGGGCAACCTTTTCATGCAGTGTGGTACGTGCATGGAATGAGCTGTCAGTGGAATGGTGGAGGCCGGTACAATTGCAAGATTTGAAAGGCATCTGGATGAGTATATGAATGGGAAAGGTTTGGAGGGTTATGGGCTGGGCGCTGGCAAGTGGGACTAGATTAAGTTGGGATATCTGGTCGGCATGGACGAGTTGGACCAAGGGGTGTCTTTCCGTGCTGTACATCTCTGACCTCTGGAGCAGGTGAGATTTGGTTCAAATGTACGGACATGACCACTGCACACAAGAGTCCAGAATATTGAAGCTCACTCCAAGAAAGTGTGTTTTTGAGGGAAACTGACACAAATTGTGCGCAACTACCTAATTATAGCAGACTTTCTGTGACTGGAACATCAACTTGGTGTCTCTTAAAATTGAATTTGCGTGAGTTGCTAAGTTCATAATTCAGTGAATAAGGATTCAGAAAATAGCGGCACATCTATCTTGCCATAATAAAGCAGTGTGCTGCAAAAGGTGATGGCTTCCTTCAGCATACTAATGAATAGGTTAGCAATACTGAACAACATCTTGTCTATGCAAGTTCCTTACGTCCTCACACAAGTGAGGGAATTCTTTACCATGTAAATGGAAAACCCACATACAATTTGCCATGGTAATTCTCTCAACCATTTGCCAATTAGTGCTGCACCGCATCAACTGGTCATTGAGGAAATAGGTTGTAATAGGACATTGCTTTTGTTTATTTTTAGCAACTGATACATGTGTGGACATAGGATTCACCCTTGTGGCTCACAATCCTGGATGTTGAAAGACACCTTGCCACTCTTAGAAACATTTTCATAGCTTGCGTTTGAGACAAAACTGTGCATTTAGACTTGGTGGCAGATCCAGTAAATGAGTTTGAAGGTACCAGAGAACTGAAAGACAACTAATGTGGCTCTACTTTTTAAGAAAGTTGGGAGGAATAAACCAGGGAATTACAGACCAGTGAATCTGTTGGACAAAATTATGAAGGAGAAGCAAGATTTCATCAGGGATCCTCTGTCTAACCAAGCTATGCTGAGGTCATGATGAACAAATTTGATTGAACTCTTTTTGAGGAGGTGATCAGGTTAGTAGATGAGGGTAATGTAGCTGATGTAATTTCTGTGGATTTCAGCAAAGCCTTTGACAAGGATCCACATGGGACTCTGATCGAGAAAGTAAAAGCACGTGGGATCCAGGATAACTTGGCAAGTTAGATCCAAAATTACCTTGGTGATAGAAGACAGGGTGGTAAAATGTTTGTCTGACTGGAGGCTGGTGTTTAGTGACATACTATAGGGATCAATGCTGGGTCCCTTTTACTGTTTGTGATATAAATAAACAGTATACTTAAGTTGGGAGGGTAGAGGCGGTAAATAAGTTTCGGTTACTTATAAGTTTGGGTCACTAATAATGAGGAAGAAGGTCTTCAGTTACAGGAAAATATGAACGGGTTGGTCAGTGACGTGGATTGTGGGTAATCCAAGATGGAGAATGGGGGAAAAAAAAATCGTGGCTGTAAAAGCTGCTTTTTTTTTTGAGGCATTTTAGGTGTTGGAGGTGATTTCTTCTTAATTCCAGAAGCAGCGATTACTGTTTTATATGCTGTTGTTTTGGAACTTTAGGGGAAAAGCAATGCAATTTTTAAAAGGAGGAAGACTGACAAAAAGCAGCAATCACATGGTTAGTGAGGGAGAGAGCAAAAGAAATCTACACTGCTAACTGACACAGCAGTGAATCTGCAGTTACTGCCTTTGCTATTTGAGTTTATGCATCTCTGGAAGTCGGAAGGCATCTAGGAAAAATTAACAAGCAATGAAATTCACAACTGACCTTAGAGGAACCTATGTGGGAGAACACATGTCGCAGGAACAGATAAGTGCCTAGTTTTTACATGTGACAACATTGCTGTAAGTCCACAGTAGTGACTAAATGCTTTCCTTGATTGTTCAGAGCATTCAGTATAGGGGTTGGGAGGTCATGTTGTGGCTGCACCGAATGTTGGTTAGGCCAGTTTTGGAACATTGCATACAATTCTGGTCTCCTTCCTATTGGAAAGATGTTGTGAAACTTGAAAGGGTTCAGAAAAGATTTAAAAGGATGTAGCCAGGGTTGGAGGCTCTGAACTATAGGGAGAGGCTGAATAGGCTGGGGCTGTTTTTCCCTGGAGTGCGGTGACCTTCTAGAAGTTTATAAAATCATGAGGGGCATGGATAAGATAAATAGGCAACGTCTTTTCCTTTGGGTGGGGGAGTCCAGAACTAAAGGGCATAGATTTAGGGTGAGAGGGGAAAGATTTAAAAGAGACCGAAAGGGGCAGCTTTTTCACAGAGGGCGGTGCATGTATGGAATGAGGTGCCGGAGGAAGTGGTGGAGGCTAGTACAATTGCAGCATTTAAAGTCATCTGGATGGGTAAATGAATAGAAAGGGCTTCGAGGGATATGAGCCAAGTGCTGGCAAGTGGGACTTGATTAGGTTAGGATATCTGGTTGGCATGGACGAGTTGGATCGAAGGGTCTGCTTCTGTGCTGTACAGCTCTGACTATGTACATATCAGGGTTAAATTCTATCTGTTACCGATAAATGTGAAGTGATGCACTTTGGAAGAAGTAACAAGACAAGGGCGTGCTCAATGAATGGTAGGACATGAAGAAGTTCAGAGGAGGAGAATAGAATCCCTACAGTGTGAAAATGGGCCATTCGGCCAACCAGTCCAAACTGATCTTCCATAGAGTATTCCACCAGACCCATTCCCCTACCCTATTACTCTACATTTACCCTGACTAATTCACCTAGCCTACGTATCCCTGAACACTGGGCAATTTAGCATGGCCAATTCACCTAACCTGCTCATCTTTGGACTGTGGGAGGAAACTGGAGGAAACCCACGCAGACATTGGAGAGTGTGCAAATGCCACACAGACAGTTGCCCGAGGCTGGGATTGAACCCAGATCCCTGGCACTGTGAGGCAGCAGTGCGAACCACTGATCTACTGTGTCACCAAGTGCTTGTCCACAGATCCCTGAATGTGGGTTAATGGGATGGTTAAGAATGCATATGTGGCACTTGCCTTTATCAGTTGTGGCACATATTATAAAAAGAAGGGGGTTATGTTGGAGTTGTACAAACCTTTGATTCAGCAATGAAGAGGGTTTGTTTAGTGCAGAGAGGGTTGAGAAGATGTACTGAGAGAAGTGCGTAAAATTGAGGGGCCTGAAAAGGGTGGATAGGAAGCAGCTGTTCCCCTTAGTTGAAGGGTCAGTAATATGGGGGTATAATTTTAAGGTGAAGGTAAGGGTTTAGATGGGATTTGAGGAAAACATTTCCAACTCTGAGGGTAGTGGGAAATTGGAGTTCACTGCCTGCCTGAGCAGTAGAGGCGAGAAACCTCAATCTTTCCAAGTGTTCAATGCCATACTTTGTAAATGTCAACATTCAAGGCTGTTGGCTAAGTGCTAATAAATGGGATTAATGGAAATAGGATGGCCCAAACCTGATGGGCAAATGAGCCTCTTCTGTGCTATATGACTTTGACTCAATGGCGCAGTAATTAATAATAAGTATGTATTTTGTGGACATTGCATTGTCAAGTTTGTAAAGATGTTTAGGTGTCACCTGAGGCTTCTGGGGGAAAAAAACACAGACATTAATGTGACGTGAAAATAACAAGTCTTTGGATATTTCAAATTAAGTGCAAGACCCATTTGGCTTGATTTTCAAGGACTCCAGATCTTCATCTGGAGATAGGATTGTTCAGCTGTGCCACCACAAACCAAAGTGTGCTAATAGCTATATTGTTGTGGTTCTGTTCGACGAGCTGGGAGTTTGTGTTGCAGACGTTTTGTCTCCTGTCTAGGTGACATCCTCAGTGCTTGGGATCCTCCTGTGAAGCGCTTCTGTGATGTTTCCTCCAGTATTTATAGTGGTTTGAATCTGTTGGCGAAGGTACTACTGTTGCACAGATTCAAACCACTATAAATGCTGGAGGAAAGATCACAGAAGCGCTTCACAGGAGGCTCCCAAGCACTGA
The DNA here is from genome assembly GCF_037043375.1 of Chiloscyllium plagiosum. Taxonomy (NCBI): domain Eukaryota; kingdom Metazoa; phylum Chordata; class Chondrichthyes; order Orectolobiformes; family Hemiscylliidae; genus Chiloscyllium; species Chiloscyllium plagiosum. Next base: position 69,339,072 of record NW_028270148.1, on the reverse strand, counting down.
GGATGTCACCTAGACAGGAGACGAAACATCTGCAACACAAATTCCCAGCTCGGCGAACAGAACCACAACAACGAGCACCTGAGCTACAAATCTTCTTCTCACAAACTTTGAATAGCTATATTAGCAACCAATTTGAAATAATCAGTCCAATTCAGAGCATGATAAATTTATGCTTGCTAGAAATCACATATGCGCAGGAGTCTGTTCTCTGTGGTAAGAAAAAGGAATGCATTCAATTCTTGTGCCTTTTTTTAATTACTTAGGAGTTTCAAGACTCTATAATTCCCACATAGCAAGACCTTGGCCAATTAGACTCAACTTGCCAACCAGTTGGCTCCCTTTTTTCTTGTGAATTGTGATCATAACATTTTGGCATTTTTGCACTTGTCCCTGAGTTAAACTTCTACATGGCTCTCTTCTCTGCTTTATTCAGTTCTGTAGATCTTAGATGTTAATTTTGTACATGGCTGTAACCCTGTGCATGGGTTTAGTTTGGTCTGATATGTGACAGTGCCTTGATTAAAATATCTGGTTTGTTACAGCTGTTAGTTATGAGAATCTGGAGGTAATGTATTTGAGCATCTAATTCTTTGACTGTTTCATTGTATTCAAAATGCCTTTTTTAATGAGCCAAGCAGCTGCCATCATTTTAGAACAACAAAAACCAAGATGACCAAGAAAACCTAGCAGTCAATTAACACAGTAGTGGCCTAGTCATCTTGTTAATATTGAATGTAACTTCTTTTTGGGATTTGAAGCACCAGGCCTCAGTTTGGCTGTATTTATACCCATTCACTTTCAGTTGATGGCATTAAATATTTTGGTGAGCAGCAGTATAATTATTTTAATTTTTCTACTCCATTGAAGTAACCATCTATGTTTGAAACTGATTAATAGTTGTAGGGTTACTTATAGTCATGGATAATTGGAGAATACATTTACTGGATGTTCATCAGACTTCATTTTAGAGAAGATGGTTTAATTTTAAAAACAGGGTGACTTTTGCTTAGTGAGTATCTAGTTTAATTTTTTTTCTGGATTATGCTTTTAAAAATTATTTTGTTTGTTACTTTTGCCTAGAAACCGTGAAATGCTAGTGTTGATAGTCCAGCAGGGCAATTATTGCAGCCGAAGTTTCGATACTGGAAGCATTTCAACTTCTTCAAACTTGACAGTTGAAATTGAGCGTTCTCCCCAGAAAAGTATTAAATGCAGAAGTTCAAGTTGGGTTGTATTTCATGCTGTGTAATATGCACAAAATAATAAACTTGGCACTAGTCATTTGTAGGATATAAGTTGTTCAGATGGTTTAGTTTTAAAGTAGCTTACTTTTTTTCTTTGTCTAAGGTAGAAGAAGAGAACATAAACACTGTTTCCAGAATAACAGGCAACCTTTCTTGAATTCCAGTTCCTTAAATGAGCAGAAAGATGCTTATTTTAACCTTTTTTTTTTAAACTACTTGTTGGGTATTGGCATTAGTGCAGATGTTAATTATCTAGCTTTTATTCTTCTGCTCTGGAAATATTGCAGTTTCTTTCACTCAGTGGGTCTTGTCACTTGACTGGGTAGTTCTTGTTTTCAATACTAGTTCAAGCAGTTACTATATAAATCACAAATTTGTGGTCAACTAAGGACTTTTATATTTTCACATTAGTTTCTTGCTGCCATTAGGGATGATGTGGTATCTGTTATGTGTAATTTTCTTTTTGTGCTGCAATGTTACAAAACAGTACTGTATACTTACTTTGTCCATGGCAGTGTCATGTGATAATATGTAACAAATGAGACTACTAATTTACAATTCTCTAGGCAGATTTAGTCTAGAAATGTAACTTAACACTAGTGTACTGTAAATTTAAATTGTGTGTGTATACTGGCAACAAATGTCAAATTAGACAAGGAAGTCAGCCCAGTTCAATAAAAATGGAAGATTTACTTCTTCAAAATAAGATTTGAGGAGAGAAATGATATATTTGCTGATGAATTTGCATAGTTTATCAAAATGTATTGTGACCCTCCAAGTCCAGCATGTGTGAGAGTCTCTCATTAATCTGCACACATATGTATTATGGGGTCTTGGATATGTGCATGAGGTTTCAAAATATTTGCAAGTAAATCAGTTGTTGTGAACCAATATAGATCAGTGAGCTTTACTTCTGTTGGAAAGTTTTGGAAAGAAATATAAGAGGATTTGTATTCATCTAGAAAGGAATAATGTTTTGTGAAAGGTAGGTCGTGCCTCACAAACCTTTTATTGAGTTCTTTCAGAAGTTGACCAGGCACGTGGATGAGGGTAAAGCAGTTGATGTGGTGTATATGGATTTCAGTAAAATATTTGTTTGATAAGGTTGTCCATGGTAGGCAATTGCAGAAAATACAAAGGCATGGGATTGAGAGTGACTTTAGTGGTTTGGATCAGAAATTGACTAGCTGAAAGACGACAGAGGGTGGTGGTTGATGTGAAATATTGATGTGGAGTTCAGTTACTATTGGTGTACTGCAAGGATCTGTTTTGTGGCCACTGCTGTTTGTCATTTTTATAAATGATCTGGAGGAGGGCGTAGACCTGCTGGGCTCTTCCAGCAACAAGCTCTCAACTCTGATCTCCAGCATCTGCAGACCTCACTGTCTCCTAGTACATTTGTGGATGACACTAAGGTCAGTGGAGTTGTGGATAGCGTGGAAGGATGTTGCAGAGGGACATAGATAAGCTAGGAAAAAGTGAGGACTGCAGATGCTAGAGATCAGAGTCGAGAGTATGGTGCTGGAAAAGCACAGCAGGTCGGGTAGCATCCGAGGAGCTGGAGCATCAACGTTTCAGGCAAAAGCCCTTCATCAGGAATGAGGGCTTTTGCCTGAAACATCGATTGTCCTGCTCCTCAAATACTGCTTGACCTGCTGTGCTTTTCCAGCACCACACTCTCTACACAGATAAGCTGCAGAGGTGGCAAATGGAGTTTAATGTGGAAAAGTGTGAGGTGATTCACTTTGGAAATAGTAACAGGAATAGAGTTCTGGGCTAATGGTCAGATTCTTGGTAGTATAGATGAGCAGAGAGAACTGTGTCCAGGTACATCGATCCCTGAAAGTTGCCAGCCAGGTTAATAGAGTTTTTAAGAAGGTCAACAGTGTGTTAGCTTTTATTGGTAGAGGAGATTGAGTTTTGGAGCCATGAGATCATGTTGCAACTGTACAAAACTCTGGTGTGGCCACACTTGGAGTATTGCCTACAGTTCTGGTCACCACATTGTAGGAAGAATGTGGAAGCGTTGGAAAGGGTGCAGAGGAGATTTACCAGGATGTTGCCTGGTATGGAGGGAAGGTGTTGACGAAAGTCTGAGGGACTTGAGGCTGAGAGAAGGTGGTTAAGAGGTGACTTTAGAGGGTTAGATAGGATGGACAATGAGAGCCTTTTTCCTCTGGTGATGGCTAGCCTGAGGGGACATAGCTTTAAGTTGAGGGGTGATAGATAGAGGACTGATGTCAGAGGTAGTTCCTTTACTCAGAGTCGTAAGGGCATGGAATGCTCTGCATGCAACAGTCGTGGACTTGCGAATGGTAAGGGCATTCAAATGGCCATTGGATAAACCGATGGAAGATAATGGAATAGTGTAGGTTAGATTGGGCTTTAGACTGTTGCGCCGAAATCATCGAGGGCTGAAGGGCCTGTACTGCACTGTAATGTTCTATGTTCAATCAGTGTTCCAATTGTTTATTTTCCATTTATGTTCGTTCCAAAACAACCCTTACCTATCCTATTTCATTCACATTGGACTGACCCACAAAGTACAAGAAATAAGCCCCAAATTATATTTTTGTTTTCTGGAGTTGAAGGGAAATATTGTTGAGCCTCAACTTTGCTACATTGTCATCCAGTCAGTTAGCACTTTGTGTTCTTCTGCACTTACTTGACGAAGATTTTGTTTGGCTCATTCCCCTCTTAAAACACTTGCCATCAAAATTCCCACTAATGTTCTAAACCAGGATAAACTCGTGAGGTCAACAGTAGAAGACTGCTTAGAGGGTATTTGAGATTTTTGTATATGAAGAACACTTCCTACTTGATGAACCACTTCTGTTCAGAACGTATCCAGTGGTTATCTATATAGTAATAATTATTGAATATACTATAAATATACAATGTGTTTGTGAGTGAAATGTATTTTTTTGTGGAGCCCCACTGGAGCTTTCTGATGTGGATTGTGATATTCCAAAATGATTGTCATATCCTCCTTGAGTTAATTGAACTTTAATTTGCTTAATTATCATCATCCTCCAACTAAAGGGACAACAAAAAAAACCATTTGGTACTGGAGTACAAAGCTTTACTGGGCTTTCCAAAGGGGACTTTGATACACCACATTGCCATTATATTTCTACATTGATTAGATTAATGAAAGTTAACTACCATAATCCTCTGATTTAAAAATAATTATCTTTGCATGAATTTCTTAACAGTACTGTATTATCTATGTGGAGGTGCCGATGTTGGGTTGGAGTGGACAAAGTTAAAAATCCTCCTACACCAACACCGGGTTATAGTCCGATAGGTTTATTTGGTATGGTCCTGTTTCACAGCTACCTGAAGAAGGAGCAGCACTCTGAAAACTAATGCTTCCAAATCAACCTGTTGGACTATAACCTGGTGTTATGTGATTTTTAACTTTGTATTAGCTACTGTACTGCGCTTGGCACAATCTGACACCTGTCTGATTATCTGTGCTAATATCTCAAAGTCATACAGCACAGAAACAGACCTTTCGGTTCAACCAGTCCATGCCAAATATAATCCCGATCTAAACTAGTCCCACCTACCTCCACTTGGCCCATATCCCTCCAAACATTTCTTATTCATGTAGTTCTTATTCACTGTTTTTAAAAGAAATCATGCCACAACTTTGGTCCAGTGACCTGTTGGCCAGTTGTGGAGGCTTAGTGTTTTGCAACATGGCGAAGGTAATGCTACCAGAATTCTTTTTTTATCCATCCTTTCTTTCCCTGTATTGGCTGTCGCAGGAATATTATAATGTTCTTATGGAAATAATTTAAGCACCTTAAGTTTTATTAAAACAGAGAAAAAAATGAGGTAATTTAGAATCATGGATTTCAGCATGCAGTTTTCATTTAGTAACCTTTTGAAACTTCATGACTTTTTGTAATGTAGACAAACGTAGCAGCCTTTTGCTTTGTTCATGGGTTATGCACATTGCTAGGGATTTAAAAAAAAATACTGGATTTTACAATAGTAAGGTTGTTGAATGACAAGAATAGATAGTTGTTTGTTTCTGGAGATGATCGTTGCCTAGTATTTTGGGTCATGAATATTTCTTGCCACATATCTCAGTACCTTGTTCGTAGCTTGCTGCCAGCAAGCATAGGACTGCTTCAGTATCTGAGGAGTCATGAGTGTTGTGCATTCATTATTTCTGATCTTATGATGAAAAGAACGTCATTGAAGGTGTCCTTGGGGAAATGTCAAGTATTTTAAAAAAAAAAGTTCCACGAAATCAAACAGAGTCAGTTCAGATTTTGTGGAAGAGAAATCCTGTTTGATTAAGCTGTTTAGATTTCTTTTGAGGCAAAATGTACAGTAGAGAAACGGAAACCAGTGGATGTACTGCACATGGATTTCCAGAAAGTATTTGATACGGTTCCACTTTAAAGATTTATTGTGGAAAGTAAAAGCAATAGAATGGTTGAAGCAATAGAATGTTGACAATACAGGGCTAATGGGAAGCAGAGAGTAGGCATGATAAATGGATCTTTTTCAGAATGGGATGAGTGTTATGCTGTAAAGAGCAGTGTTGGGATCTCAACAGTTTGCAATTTATATAAATGACTTGGGACATGGTTGCCAACTTAACTGACAATGCAAAGATTGGTAGGAAAGTACATTTGTGAAGTGGATATAGGGAAAATAAATGTGTGATGTAAATGACCAAAGATCTGACAAATGTGATAGAATGTGGGAAAATGTAAAATTGTCCATTTTGGCAAGGAGGTTTTTATTGAAAAAGAGAAGTATATATCTAAATTGTGGAAGATTGCAGAGCTGTTGGGTTACAGAGGGATCTGGGTGCCTTAGTGTATGAATCACAAAAGCGAGCACAGCAAGTAATTACAAAAGCTAATAGAATGTTATTTATTGCAAAGAGAAGTTATGCTTTAGTTTTACAGGACAGTGGTGACACAGAATACTGTACACTGTATTTAAAGAATGATGTAAATGCATTGGAAGCAGTTCAGAGAAGGTTTACCAGACAAATACCAGGAATGTGAGAGTTGTCTTATGAGGAGTGGTTTGTCAGGCCAGGCTTTTAATCTACTGAAGTTTACAAGTGTAAGAAGAGACTTAATTGGGACTACAAGATCCTGAAGGGTCTTGATAGAGTAAATGTGGAGAGGATTCCTGTTTTGGGAGAATGTAGAACTAGGGGCCACTGGTTAAATTTCAGTGGTTGCCCATTTAAAATAGCTGAGACGAATATGTATTTTCTCAGAGGGCGATGTGTCTGTGGTGACCCCCCCCAAGCCCTGCCCCGTTCCTGAGAAAATGATGGTATATTAAGCAAGGGAGTGGAAGGTTATTAGAAACATAGGTGGGAATGTGGATCTCAGGTTACAGTCAGATCAGCCATGATCTTTAATGAATGTTGGAGTAGGCTTGAAGGGCTTAATGGTCTATGAACATTGTTTGTACCTAGGATACTGTCCTAAAGAGCGCCTGCAATGATGTCCAGATCTAGGATAATTGACCACCAACAACCACAATTATCCTCTTATTCTCAATAACTTAAATGTTGATGCTGGGGATAGTCAAATGCAGCCTCTTTAGCTACATTTCTGGAATTTAGTCATTTGTCTGTTTGGACCAAGGTTGTAATGAGGTCCAGAACTGAGTGATCATGACAGATTTCAAACTGAGCATTGAGAGGGTTAGTGGATAAATACTCATGATACCACAATTCACAACCCCTTCCATTACTTTCCTGAGAGGAAAAAAACTAAAAGCAGCAATTTTGAAGATTGCTCTGTGTGAAGTTCATCCTGGGTTAATTCCAATGTTTGTAGCCATACTGAACTGGCTTTATTAACTATATCTAATATGTCTATCCTCACTGGCATGATGGCATGCCCCTGCAACTCACTCCGTGAACCTCCATATGGACCTGAGATTTTATTTTCACAAAGACCTGTGATGATCATCCCTATCAATACTGTCATAGGTTTATTCATCTGCAACTGAGAGGTTGAGTTCAGCAGATATTCCCTCTGATTTTCTTATCAACTGCTATTGTCCAATCAAGGACATGTGGATTCTTGGGCTCGGTCAGTTGTGCTCCTATTTTGCCCACTCCTTGTGTTCCTTTTAATGGCAAATATTGAAGCCCCCCACCCCAGTGTACACTTTCTGTTCCCTTTCTGTTCTTTCAATTGGTGTTCAATATGAAGGAGATGGGTTTATCAACTTAAGGTATGGTGGTAGGTTGGTGGTTATGTTTCCAGACTAGTAACGCAGGAGTAATACTTCAGAGCCAAGAGTTCAAACTGCGACATGGCAGCTGGGGCAATTCAAATTTATTTAATTAAATACATCTGGAATTAAAAACAAATCTCCGGAGTAATGAAATTATACCTGAACATCTGAAATGTCAATTTGCCCTTTTTTATATTTTCATTTGTAGGATATTTACAAAAAAGCAAATTACTATAAGGAATCTTGGGTTTGAATTAGTTTCATGTTTTACTTTGATTAAAATACTGTCTTTTGGCATCTTTTATCCGTTCTTGGATGTGCATTATGATGGCAAAGCTACATTCCTTAGGCTGAGAAAGTGGAAGAGGCCTTCACCTTTGAACTACTGCAAGCTTCCTGAAATAAAAAAAAATGCCTACAAGACATCCTAATTTTTTTTTTCAGATTATTCTGAATGCAACAGTTTTAAAATTTTAAGATGAAATTTACAAAGATGCTGTTGGTTGAGGAATAGATTCTCACTTGAAGCTTTCTGGCACCTTTTTCTAAGTTGTTAGTGGAGAAGTCTTCATGAACCCTTCTGTAGGGAACCACCGAGAGAGAGGGTGGATAAAGAAGTTGTAGTTAAGTGCTTAACAGCGAATGAATTTGATAGTGCCGAACTTGGAGTATTTCTGAAGACGTCTTGAGGTTTTTTTTTTGTCTTTCGGTCAAGAAATAAAAGCAGTAGGTGTATACTTAAGAAAAATCAGGAGGGCAAAAAGGGGACATGAGAGAGCTTTGGCAAGTAGAGTTAAGGAGAATCCAAAGGATTTTTACAAATACATTAAGGACAAAGGGGTAATGAGGGAGAGAATAGGGCCCCTCAAAGATCAGCAAGGTGGCCTTTGTGTGAAACCACAGGAGATACTAAACGAGTATTTTGCATCAGTATTTACTATGGAAAGGAATATGGAAGATATAGAATGGAGGGAACTAGGTGGTGACATCTTGAAAAATGTCCATATTACAGAGGAGGAAGTGCTGGATATCTTGAAACTCATATAAAAGTGGATAAATCCCCAGGACCTGATCAGGTGTACCCTAGAATTCTGTGGGAAGCTAGGGAAGTGATTGCGGGGCTTCTTATTGAGATATTTGTATCATCGATTATCACAGGTGAGATGCTGGAAGACTGGAAGATATTGGCTAACGTGGTGCCACTGTTTAAGAAAGGTGGTAAGGACAAGCCAGGGAACAATAGACCAGTGAGCTTGACTTAGGTGGTAGGCAAGTTGTTGGAGGGAATCCTGAGGGACAGGATGTACATGTATTTGGAAAGGCTAGGACTGATTAGGAATAGTCAACATAGCTTTATGCTTGGGAAATCATGTCTCACAAACTTGATTGAGATTTTTGAAGAAGTAAGAGGGTTGATATGGACTTCAGTAAGGCATTTGACAGGGTTCCCCATGGGAGACTGGTGAGCAAGGTTAGATCTCATGGAAGCTGAAAATGTGTTGCTGGAACAGCGCAGCAGGTCAGGCAGCATCCAGGGAACAGGAGAATCGATGTTTCGGGCATAAGCCCTTCTTCAGGAATGAGGAAAGTGTGTCCAGCAGGCTAAGATAAAAGGTAGGGAGGAGGGACTTGGGGGAGGGGCGTTGGAAATGCGATAGGTGGAAAGAGGTCAAGGTGAGGGTGATAGGTCAGACTGGGGTGGGGGCGGAGAGGTCAGGAAGAAGATTGCAGGTTAGGAAGGCGGTGCTGAGTTCAATGGATTTGACTGAGACAAGGTGGGGGGAGGGGAAATGAGCAAACTGGTGAAATCCGAGTTCATCCCTTGTGGTTGGAGGGTTCCTAGGCATTCATCCCTTGTGGTTGGAGGGTTCCTAGGCGTTCTCATGGAATACAAGGAGAACTAGCCATTTGGATACAGAACTGGCTCAAAGGTAGAAGACAGAGGGTGGTGGTGGTGGAGGGTTGTTTTTCAGACTGAAGGTCTCTGACCAGTGAAGTGCCACAAGGATCGGTGTTGAGTCCACTACTTTTCTTCATTTATATAAATGATTTGGATGGGAGCATAAGAGGTATGGTTAGTATGCTTGCAGATGACCCCAAAATTGGAGGTGTAGTTGACAGTGAAGAAGATTACCTCAGATTACAACAGGATCTTGATCAGATGGGCCAATGGGCTGAGAAATGGCAGATGGAGTTTAATTCAGATAAATGCGAGGTGCTGCATTTTGGGAAAGCAAATCTTAGCAGGACTTAGACACTGAATGGTCAGGTCCTAGGGCGTGTTGCTGAACAATAAGACCTTGGAGTGCAGGTTCATAGCTCCTTGAAAGTGAAGTCGCCGGTAGATAGGATAGTGAAGAAGGCGTTTGGTATGCTTTCCTTTATTGGTCAGAGTATTGTGTGTAGGAAATGGGAGGTCATATTGCAGCATTGGTTAGACCACCTTTTTGGGATATTGTGTGCAGTTCTGTTCTCCTGCCTATCGGAAAGATGTTGTGAAACTTGGAAGGGTTCAGAAAAGATTTACAAGGATGTCGCCAGGGTTGGCGGATATGAGCTACAGGGAGAGGTTGAATAGACCAGGACTGTTTTCCCTGGAGCATCGGAGGCTGAGGGGTGACCTTGTAGAGGTAATAAAATCATGAGGGCCATGAATAGGATAAATAGACAAAGTCTTTTCCTTGGCGTGGAGGAGTCCAGAAGTAGAGGGCATAGGTTTAGGGTGAGGGGGAAAGATATAAAAGAGACCTGAGGGGAAACTTTTTCACGCAGAGGGTTGTGTGTGTATGGAATGAGCTGCCAGAGAAAGTGGAGGCTGGTACATTTGCAACATTTAAAAGGCATCTGAAGAAATTAGATTAGATTAGATTACTTACAGTGTGGAAACAGGCCCTTCGGCCCAACAAGTCCACACCGACCCGCCGAAGCGCAACCCACCCATACCCCTACCTTTACCCGTTTAACCTAACACTACGGGCAATTTAGCATGGCCAATTCACCTGACCCGCACATCTTTGGACTGTGGGAGGAAACCGGAGCACCCGGAGGAAACCCACGCAGACACGGGGAGAATGTGCAAACTCCACACAGTCAGTCACCTGAGTCGGGAATTGAACCCGGGTCTACAGGCGCTGTGAGGCAGCAGTGCTAACCACTGGGCCACCGTGCCGCCCATCTGGTTGGGTATATGAATAGGAAGGGTTTGGAGGGATATGGGCCAGGTGCTGGTAAGTGGAACTAGATTGGGTTGGGATGGATGAGTTGGACTGAAGGGTCTGTTTCCATGCTGTACATCTCTATGACTCTAAATGCCAAAGGGAAAAACAACATTTTGAACATGCTGATTGGTAGAGGTGTTGTCTTAGAATGTGCCAGTTAATGATCGTTAACAGTTAATGAGTAAAGCTTTGTTTAAATTTTAAGTCAGGCAGGTTGACAGTAAAAGTGTTTTTTTTGTTTCAACAAAACTAATGAATTAATTTTTAAAATACATTCACTTTTTTCTAGAATTGATGCTGCCAATTTGTATTCAAAGTCTTGCAAACAGGAAAATAAAGTGAATGACCAGTTAATCCAATCACTTTTGGTAGTTGAGGGAAGATTACTGACTGAGATAAAGGAGAATCATCTTAAAAGCATGCTGTTTTACATCTACTTGAACTTTGCAACACCTTTTATTCCAGTAATTTACACGACCGTTGACACAACTGCATTTTTTCTGCTCACTGTTTTGAAATGAAGATAGTTACACATTTTCCAATTTTTGGTTATTTTCTCAATGCCTCAGTGGTAAAACTGCCTCATTGACTCAGTCTTCCATTTTAATTTGCAAAGTTGTAGCATCTTGCCATTATTTCTTCTTTTTTTCTTCTTCAGTTTTATTTCATTGTTTTGTGAACTTTTGAGCTTTGGTGTTCGACTTGGGTTTCTCAATTGAGAAAGAAATACTTTATTTCAGTTGATGAATAGAGATAAAACATTGCATATGTGCTGGCCTTTTATAAAATAAAACTTACTTTAATAGGTTGTTGTGTTCAAAGGAGTTCTTATCATCCCCTTTCCTCAGTGTCAACCCTTGACTCCTGTGTCTCACTTCTTCCTTGCAAAGTTATTGAACATATTGTTACCTTCAAACCCTTGCCACTTTGCCAGTCTTTCTACAAACTCTCTTGTGAATCCTTCCAATGCATTTTTCAGCCCAACCTGAGTACCAAAATAACTGTCTCAGATGTCAAAGGGTAAAATATGATCTCTCCTTATTCTTAGCCTTTGAGATGTTTGATCACACATTCCTACTTTATTGTATTGATGAAGGATCTTTGGACTTGAAGGGTTAACTGTTTTTCTCTCCACAAATGCTGCCTGATCTGCGGAGTTCTTCCAGCACTTTGTTTTTGTTTCAGCTGGATTACAACAGAGAACCAATGAATGAGACTGTATTCCATGTGATTCCATTTTTATTTTTCCAATCCTACCCAGAGAATAATCTAACTTGGTTTTTAATCTTGTTCCTAGTTATTTATGGGGGTAACCCCCAAGGATCGATCTACCCATGCCCCCACCATCTGTTTTCCATAAGAGACAAGAAATATACAGGAGTAGGCTGTTTGGGTCCTCAAGCCTGCACTGCTATTCAATAGGATCATGGTTGGTCTGTCTCTCATCCACTTTCCTACCTTTTCCTCATGATCTTCGATTGCCTTACTGAACAAGAATCCATGTATCTCAGCCTTAAATTATACAAGAACTGTGCCCCCAAGCGTTCTGTGGTGAGGAGTTCCAAGACACTCAACCCGCAGAAGAAATTCCTTCTCATCTAGTTTTAAATTGATGCCCCTTCATTCGGAGACTGCCTTCTGGTTATAGAACATAGAACATTACAGCGCAGTACAGGCCCTTCGGCCCTCGACGTTGCGCCGACCTGTCATACCAGTCTGAAGTCCATCTGACCTACACTATTCCATGTACGTCCATATGCTTGTGAAATGACTACTTAAATGTACTTAAACTTGGCGAATCTACCACCGTTACATGCAAAGCATTCCATACCCTTACTACTCTGAGTAAAGAAACTACTTCTGACATCTGTCCTATATCTATCACCCCTCAATTTAAAGCTATGCCCCCTCATGCTCGCCGTCACCATCCTTGGAAAAAGGCTCTCCCTGTCCACCCTATCTTACCCTCTGATTATCTTATCTCCCAATTTGAGTCCCCTCTCAACCTTCTTCTCTCCAACGAAAACAGTCTCAAGTCCCTCAGCCTTTCCTTATAAGACCTTCCCTCCATACCAGGCAACAACCTACTAAATCTTCTCTGCACCCTTTCCAAAGCTTCCACATACTTCTTATAATGCGGTGACCAGAACTGTACACTATATTCCAAGTGTGGCTGCACTAGAGCTTTGTGCAGCTGTAGCATAATCTCATGGTTCCGGAACTCAATCCCTCTTTTAATAAACGCTAAAACACTGTATGCTTTCTTAACAACCCTGTCAACCTGGGTGGCAACTTTCAAGCCCTGCCGGCTGCCGCTAGAAATATTAAAATTGCTTGATTGTACCCCGTTGGTAATGACCGCATCGAGAGGTACACTGTAGAGAACCTTTACCCATCTTATGAAAACTTCACCCAGACTAAACTGGTCTAGAGTATAGAAAAGGTACAGCCACTCAACTCTGTCAAATGCCTTCTCTGCATCTAAAGAAATCACCAATCCCTGTATTGACTGCTGTTGGCATGCTTGAATTACGTTAAGCAGCCTCCTAATGTTATTGGAGGATCTGCGACCCTTTATGAAGCCTGTCTGATCCTCTTTAATAATAGAGGATAACAGAAGGGCTTATGCCCGAAACGTCGATTCTCCTGTTCCTTGGATGCTGCCTGACCTGCTGTGCTTTTCCAGCAACACATTTTCAGCTCTGATCTCCAGCATCTGCAGTCCTCACTTTCTCCTCTGTCAAAATAGGCCTTCTCTGCTGCTTTCAACCGTGCTTCAAGGAGACGTTGCTGCTCACCCTTCCTTCTGCCGCTTCCTACTTGTGGAATATGAAATGACTAACCCCTCTGGCATAAGCTTTGGCAGTTTCCCAGAGAACAGATGAGCTATCAACCGAGCCTATGTTGATGTCTAGGAATGCCTGAAATTCCCTAGAGAAATACTCCACAAACTTGCTGTCCATGAGAATAAAGGGGTCCATTCACCAGTACCTTGAATCCACTTTAACATCCTTAATTTTAACCATGAAGTACACTGGAGCATGATCAGAGATGGCAATATTACCAATCGTACAGGATGCCACCAGATTCAGGGTTATTGCAGGGGTCAGAAAAAAATCAAACCTCGTGTGACATCTGTGCGGATTGGAGAAAAATGTGAAATCCCTACCTGTAGGGTGGAGACACCTCCCAGACGTCCACTAATCCCAATTCTCAACACAAACCCAATAACTGTTTAGTTTGTGCAGAGGGTATCGAGGGACCGTTAGGCAACTGTCTACTGTGGGGTCCACGAGGCAGTTAAAATCTCCCCCTATAATGTGCTGAGACTTGAGACTTACCAGTTTAGAAAAAGCATCTACCAAGAATTTAAGAGGATGAGCTGGGGGACGATAAACATTTAAAATGCCATATGCTTCCCCATTTATCAAGGCTTTAAGAATTACAAATCTCCCGTATGTGTCTTTAACACATTCCAACAATTTAAATGAGAGATTTTTCCTAACCAATATAGCCACTCCCCTACTTCTGGTATTAAATGATGAAAAATAAACTCGGTCAAAGCCATTCTGCTGTAATTTCAGATGCTCCTGGTCATCCAAATGTGTCTCCTGTAACAAAGCAATATCCACCTTCTCCTTTCTAAGACTCAAGAATACCTTCTTTCTATTAATTGGTGAGTGACTTCCCTTGATATTCCAGGTACACCATTTAATCAAATCATTAGCCATAATCTTTTTTTAGATTAGATTAGATTACTTACAGTGTGGAAACAGGCCCTTCGGCCCAACAAGTCCACACCGACCCGCCGAAGCGTAACCCACCCATTCCCGTACATTTACCCCTTTACCTAACACTATGGGCAATTTGGCATGGCCAATTCACCTGATGTGCACATCTTTGGACTGTGGGAGGAAACCGGAGCACCCGGAGAAAACCCACACAGACACGGGGAGAATGTGCAAACTCCACACAGTCAGTCGCCTGTGTGTCAGTCAGTGTAATCTTCTGCAATTACATTTAAATTCCAGAGAGGAGGAACCCGAACCACAAATTGCTGAGCCTTAGTGTCGCATGGGCTACCAAATATAAAAACTACATAAACTAAAACCACTGCATTTAACAAACATACAAAATTATTAAAAAATAAAAAACAACAAAAACCAGAAACCAAACCAACATATAAAGCGCCATAGCGCCGAGTAGGGGAACTCACCCCCTGCCCGGAGGGGGCAACTACCTGTCCCGAACTGCCCATAAATAGACATCTAACCATCTCCACCACCTTCACTTCTCCCAGCTAGAGCCCCATCACAAGCACAAGCTTGCTTACCCTCAGGCAGACCGATGATCCGAATGTTTTTCCTCCTGCCCCTGTTTTCAAGATCATCCACTTGGTCATGCAAATTACGAACCTGCGTCTTCAGGGCTTGGATCTCTTCATTGAATGAACTGGCATCAGCTTCCACCACTGTGTCCCTGTGCTCCACCTCATCCGTCCTCTTTTCCAGGTCTCCCAGCTGCTGCTCATGCTTCTGCAGCATGAGAGAGACTGGAGCCAGCTTCTCTTCAATCTGTTTCTTCAACATCTCGCGAGATTTCGAGAGCTGGTTCACCAGGTCCTGGACTGTAATCGGCTCTGTGGCTGCTGCGGGCTGAGCTGCAGGCCTGGCCTCAGATGCTGCTCCTCCCTTTTTAGGCATTTCTGGACAGCTGAAAATACAGGTAAGTCCATTTTTACATGTTTCTTGGGGCTCCACAATCTTTCTAATGCCCCAAGAAATCCTGATGACCTGGGTTGGGTGGGTTAAAGGACTGTCCTGCTCCTGCTGTGATGTGAAGCTCTGCAGTGTGATCTTCTCAGATCGCCGCCATCTTAGATTCCCCCCAGATTCATTTTCTAAGGAGCCTGTGTTCGCTTTGACCTTTCTTACCTTTTTGTGCATTTAAAGAATAGCTAATTGCCAGTTTTTATGTTCTTCACTGTTTTATTCTTATAGTTTAATTTCTTTATTATCTTGCTAGTTCTTGAATTTATTCCAATATGTGGGGCTATCACTGACTTTGCCTTTTGTCTGCTTTTTCTCTCAACTTAATATATTTTCCTTAATTTCCTTGATTAGCCATGGTTGGTTTATCTCTCTCTTAGAATCTTTCCTCCTTACTGGGATATATTTTTGCTGAGTGTCATGAATTACCTCCTGAAATATCTGTCACTGCTTGCTTAATCATTCCTGCTAATATATTCAGCCAGACCACTTTAGCTAATTCTATCCTCATTGAAGTTTACTTAACTTCGATAAGATGAATTAATGTTTTTTACACAAACTGAGTATTAAGTTCTATAATGTTGTGATCACTACTTCCTAAAGGATCTTTTACTCTGTCATTTAGTAAACTTTCCTTATTGCCAATTTCCAGATTGGCTTTCGGAAACTATCCCTAAAGCACTCTATGAATTTGTTTTCATAACTACTGTTTGATGATCAAAGTCACCCATAATTATTGCTGGTTTTTTTTTCATGCTCCTAGTCTGTATGCTGACCTTTGACGGCTTTGTTCCTCACAGACCTCCCCAATACAATGCTCCACCCTCCATATCTTGAAATTGACAGACTGCTTGTCCAACATCAGATACTGTAAGAGAAGAAATTTCCAATTAAGTAAACACTTTTCTGAAGCACCTCAATATTTTACTATGTTTAAATATGATGTGTGAATACAAGGTATTGGTTCTAGTTGACATTTTCTCACAAATGTGCATGTATTTTTTTCTTGTAACTTAATCATACCTTCATTTTTATTCAAAGTCAAAAATCACATGACACTGGGTTATAGTCTAACAGGTTTACTTGAAAACGCATGCTTTTGGAGCCCTGCCCTTCCTCAGGCAGCTAGTGAGAGAGAGTATGTCGAATAGTATTTATAAGTAAAAGATCAATGGGTCATACAATGTATTGAACAAACCTACATGGCTATTAAGTCTCTAAACAGTTAGAGTGCAGGTTTTGATTGATTTTAGTAAGTCAATCCCAGAATTTATTTCAAGTCACTGCCCCAAGATAACTTGACAGTATAAAGGTGATATCTTTGGTCAGACAATGCATTTTTAGATGTGAGGCGTTGTTTCGTGTCTGTTTGTGTCTCAGCCTGGAGTCAGACTGATTTTATTTCCAAAGTAGGAATTTATAAAATGCCACATTGACTGATTGTCCGCAGATTGTGTGCTTTTTTTGAACAAAATAGAATGTATCTGCAAATACAAGTATGTAAATTCAGCTCATTGATGTGTATATGCGTGAGGAAGTATATAACTGTGTGTGTGTAGTGTGGTGGGGTCACCTGTAGTGTGACATGAACCCTGGTTGAGGCCATCCTCATGGGTATCAAACTTGGCTATTAGCCTCTGTTCAGCAACTTTGTGTTGTTATGTATCCTGAAGTCCACCTTGGAGGATGTTTACCCACATTTCCGAGGCTGCATGTCCTTGACTGCTGAAGTGTTCCCCACTGGGAGGGAAATCCGTGTCTGGCAATTGTTGCATGGTGTCCATTCATCTGTTGTCATAGTTTCTGCATGGTTTTGCCAATATACCGTGCCTCTGGTCATCCTTGCCTGCAACATATATGAGAGACAACATTGGCCGAGTCTCACAAGTATCTGCTGTGCACTTGGTGAGTGGTGTCCCTAGGTGTAATGTTAGTATCCATGTCTGTGCTTTGACATGTCTTGCAGTGGTTGCCATGACAGTGTTGTATGGTGTTACAGTTGAGGTTGCCCTCGAGGTTGGGTAGTTTGCTGCAAACAATAGTCTGTTTAAAGTTTGACGGTTGTTTTGAGGGCAACAAGTAGGGGCACAGGGAAGATCTCGGCAAGGTGCTCATCGTCAACATGTTGCAGGCTGTGAAGAACATGGCATAGTCTCTCCACTCCTGGGAAGTACTGGATGACGAAGGGTATCCTATTGGTTGTATCCTGTGATTGTCTTCTGAGGATGTCAGTCTGGATTTTCGCATGTGGTGGCATGTCGGAACTGGCAATCGATGAGTTGAACATCGTATCCCGTCCTTATGAGGGCGTGTTCCTCCTCATCTGAGCAGATCCTGTGTATGTGTAGGGCTTTGCTGTAGGGGTTGGCGGTTTTAATATGTCTATGGTGGAAGTTCAAGGGGCAACATTATGAAGTTATTCTTGAGCTTGTGGTAGAATGAGGTATTGGGGAGTCCACCTGTTAAGTTCTTTTACTCCTGAGGTTCTTACACACTTGATGCAACTGCAACACACCAACTTCACGAACAAGCAACCAAATTTATTAAACAGTACAGTACAGACTTTCAGGAGGAACCTTTAACACACCTTGCAGAACTTATGGGGTCATGGCAAAAAGTTCTCTCTGAACAAGGAAAACTGTTAAAAGTTTTATTAAAGCTTGTACAAGTAAGGTGACCCCATCTGACCACCACTCTCTTTTCTCTTCTTTCCCCCCCCCCCCCCCCCCCCCAAAGGCATGCGAGGTTGAGTCAAAGTAGGGGACTTAACAAAGAAACTACATCCCTTTTTATACAGGTCAGTTGCAATACTTACAGATACTATGGCCACTCCTCCAACAGTCACACGCCACTCAAGACAACCCCCAGTTACTCACAGTCGCATGTTACCCCAGGTACAATGGCAGGATGAGATCCTCCTCGGAGATAATATAAATGCTAATGCCTTAATCCTGGGGAATCATTATGCAGATGACTTCCTGACTCAGTGCTTTCCCCAAGACAATACAGGTGCGACATACCTCTGGCCAGAAAGCATTTCTGAATGGACGATTGAATTGAAAATTCACCTTGACAATAGCAGAGGTGTAAAGTCAAAATGAACTGTAGCTTATAATGGATAGTCATCTGCATTCTTTCATGGCTTTTATCCCCACCTAAAGACAATGCAGTTTAACTCTTTAGTATTACATTAATGTCCAGAGAAAGAGAGAGCCCTGTTTTAATCTTTTAACATTACCTGTCCTTGATTGAGATGAGTGTGTCCAAGAATGAGAGTGATAAATAGAAGTCCATGGTAAGTCTGATGGGATGAAACTTGTTGCCATCACTATGTTGATGTTTCAGTGATTCCTTGCTGAGAGTCCAAAGGAAGAAAATGTCATGAATGTATCTGGTATAAAGCGTTGGTTGGAGGTCCCGTGCAGCAAATAAGTGTTGTTCAAATTTGTGCATGAAAATGTTGGCCCCCTTGACTATTCTGTGTGTCTGGATAGAGAACTGGTTGTTGGTGAAGACGTTGTGGTCAAGGTTGAAGAGGATGAGTTGTGGGATGGTGCCTGGAACTTGGCTGTTGTAAGTGTTGATAGGAGATAGTCAATGGAGAAAGGTGACTATGATAAGGACAGCAGAAAGACTACTGGAAAACATGGATGTACAGAATGAAGGGCAGGAAGTTAAATCCATGGATTGGGAATATGAAGTATAAAGATGAAAGGCGAGGAAATGCAGTGCAAGCTCAAACAGATGATCTGCAAACAAATATACCTCTAGAAAATGATCTCAGAACATCGAAAGAAAGCCTATTAAAAAGTAGGGGGCAGGTCAAGAAGCAGCAAAAAGAGAGAAGACAAGATAGAGATTTGGTTTAACAAGGTCAAGGTTACATGATTTAGATTAGATTACATTACAGTGTGGAAACAGGCCCTTCGGCCCAACAAGTCCACACTGACCCGCCGAAGCGCAACCCACCCATACCCCTACATTTACCCCTTACCTAACACTACGGGCAATTTAGCATGGCCAATTCATCTGACCTGCACATCTTTGGACTGTGGGAGGAACCGGAGCACCCGGAGGAAACCCACGCAGACACGGGGAGAACGTGCAAACTCCACGCAGTCAGTCGCCTGAGTCGGAAATTGAACCCGGGTCTCTGGTGCTGTGAGGCAGCAGTGCTAGCCACCGTGCCACCCACAAAATTAGTTCAAACCAGGAATATTGCCAGCACCAGAAGCCAATGCTAAAAAGAAATTTTAGCTATGAACAAATAGAAGACCAGTTTATACAGGATGCTAAACAAGAATTATAAAGCTGGAGAGAATTAGGGTGTACTCTAATATGCCAGATGGGCAATAACCAGGCCTATTCTGAGTGGTTATGCATGGAAAAGGTGTCTTGTAATGGGACTTTTAAGACTAAAGCAAGGCTTGTGACATGAGGTTTTGAAGGACCAAGCTATGCCATTGGAATCACCAACAGTCAGGAAAGCAATTTTGAAAATTTTCTTGGTTGTGCTAGCAACTTGTACTTTGGAGCGATAGTGAAGCTGCATTTCTACAGGAGATCAGCTCAAGTGAGAGGCATTTCTTTGTCCTCAAAGAGACACTAAGTGCTGGAAATTAAATGTATATATGTGGCCTAAATGAAGTCTCTTTCAGCCATCTTCATGATGCACGGGGATGATTTCATTTGTGGGATGGGAGCTGTGAATTTGAAAACATTTCATAAATGGGCAGAATTCAGAATTGGAATTCAGGCTTCTGGACCTTTTTTAGATACATTGGATTGGAAATCATGCAGAATGGATTGATTGTCACTTTGCTTCAGCAATCTAATTTGGAAAATGTTAGTCCAGTTGTTGTTCATCAAAATAGGGCCTCCAGAAAAAGATCCACTGCTTCCAAAACTGAAATGGAAGCATTTCAATGTCTAATTGACTGTGCACCAAAACCAGATCAGACTCCAATTTTGAAATATTAGAATTGATTGCAACAATGAAAAATACCAAGGTGAATTATATTATTCAGGGCAACAAAAAATTTGTTGGAAAAAAACTAGTCATCAAGGAACATAAAACTTGTCGCTTTTGGTGATGCTCCTCATGCAAATCTGTAGCTTCTCCAGTACAAGAGAGGTTATAATTTTACTTGTGGGAAAGGGAAATGTTGCCCTTTATAGAGAATTAAAAATGTGCTTTAGTGGCAGAAACCTGCAGGTAAAGTTTTATGTATGGTGTTTTTCTAAGTGAAAATATTGAACTAAATTTTAAAAAGGGATTCAGCAGCAATACCTAAATATTACGCCAATAATAATTTGCTATGAGATGTCATACAGTCATCAAAATATGTGAATGAGATTTTGGGATCAATATTGCAGTTTTAAACCAGATACTGGATGCATAACTGGAGAGATTTGCTAAGCATGTCACAAAAGTAAAGATTTTAATGGTGGCTTTTAACTTGTTTTATAGATTGGGATAAATGTGTAGGAGAATAGTACTGAATTTTTTTGTAAAAACCAAAAGAACTGCAGAAGTGGCTGGAAAAGCTCAGCAGGTCTGGCAGCATCTGTGAAGTGAAATCGCAGTTAATGTTTTGGATCAGGTGGACTTTGAGGAAGGGTCACTGGACCTGAAACATTAACTTTGATTTCTGTTCAAAGAATTTTTTTGTTTGGTATAGCTCCTTCTACACTCCCTTTTTAGACTGAGCAAGAGCATGTTATATTTGGTTTAGTAATAAACCAGATTTAATTTGCCTAACAGCACATAAGAATTTATCTAATTGTGATTTATAATATTATTTTGAGGTCCGTGTAGTGTTTGAAAGGGAGAAACTCCAACAGCTGCTAATATTATAGAATTGGGTAATGCTGACTTCAGTGCCATGAGATTATTCTCAGTAAACTTAGCATACCTGTGAATGGGTAAAATTACAGATCAGTGGGAGGTGTTTTAAAAAGAATCTGTGATACAGAAGGAATTTCTAATCCTTTGGGGTGAGAAATCTAGCCAAAAAAAAGGCATTGATTACTAGGGGAGAAAGACAACATAAAGCATCTAGTGAATGTGAGAGGCAAAGAACTCCAAAAGGTGATTTTTGAAAAAAATGAATGAAA
The DNA here is from genome assembly GCF_037043375.1 of Chiloscyllium plagiosum. Lineage (NCBI taxonomy): Eukaryota > Metazoa > Chordata > Chondrichthyes > Orectolobiformes > Hemiscylliidae > Chiloscyllium > Chiloscyllium plagiosum. Next base: position 69,317,490 of record NW_028270148.1, on the reverse strand, counting down.
GGAAATTCGCAAAGAATGGCAAAATCAAGTCAGACTTTACAATTAAGTGATACAATTTTTTTGAAAACTGCTATCAGTGCAATTGTTGGACATCACATGCCCTTTGACCCCCTGTTGCGCCAACCTGTGGAACCAATCTGAAGCCCATCTAATCGACACTGTTCCATTCTCATCCATATGCCTATCCAATGACCATTTAATTGCCCTTAAAGTTGGCAAGTTAATACTGTTGGAGACAGTGTGTTCCACACCCCTACTACTCCTGAGTAAAGAACCTACTTGTGACATCAGTCCTGTATCTATCACCCCTCAATTTAAAGCTATATTCCCTCGTGCTAGCCATTAACATCTGAGGAAAAAGGCTCTTATTGTCCACTCTATCTAAACTACTTATTTACTGGACGGCACGGTGGCTCAGTGGTTAGCACTGCTGCCTCGTAGCGCCAGGGACCCAGGTTCGATTCCAGCCTCGGGTGACTGTGCAAACTCCACACAGACATTCTCCCTGTGTCTGCATGGGTTTCTTCTGGGTGCTCCCACAGTCCAAAGATGTGTAGGTCAGGTGAATTGGCCATTCTAAATTGAACATAGTGTTAGGTGCATTAGTTAGAGGGACATGGGTCTGGGTGGGTTATTCTTCAGAGGGTTGGTGTGAACTTGTTGGGCCGAAGGGCCTGTTTCCACACTGTAGATAATCTAATCTAATTTTATATGTCTCAAGTCACCTCTCAACCCTCTTCTCTCTAATGAAAACAGCCGCAAGTCCATCAGCCTTTTCTTGTAAGACCTTCTTCCCTCCATACCAGGCAACATCCTAGTAACTCTCCTCTGAACGCTTTACCAAAGTTTCCACATCCTCCCCATAATGTAGTGACCAGAACTGTAAGCTCAGAGTTTTGTACAGCAGCAGCATGACCTCATGGTTCCAAAACTCAATTCCTCTACCCAATAAAAGCTAACACACCATATGCCTTCTTAACAAACCTATCAACCTGGCTGGCAACTTTCAGGCATCCATGTATGTGGACACCAAGGTCTCTCTGCTTATCTATACTGCCAAGAATCTTACCATTAGCCCAGTACTCTGCATTCCTGGTACTCCTTTCAAAGTGAATCACCTCACACTTTTCCGCATCAAACTCCATTTCCCACCCCTCAGCCCAGCTCTGCAGCTTATCTATACCCCTCTGTAATCTACAGCACCCCTCTTCTCCTGCTCCTTGGATGCTGCCTGACCTGCTGCGCTTTTCCAGCAACACATTTTCAGCTCTGATCTCCAGCATATGCAGTCCTCACTTTCTCCCATCACATCTGATCCAAACATAAGCCACCTTCTTCTCTTGACAAGAGATTCAACTTTGAAAGTAAACCATCGCTCCTGTGCTCAACAACTTCCTCCCTGCCTGACAGGTACATTCTTACCAAGGGTCTACCATATCTGTCCTTGACTATCAACGCTCTTCTCATCACCACAATTTTCTCTGTTCTTGCTGAAGCATCTAAATCCTGGAATCTGCAATAGCCATTCCTGTTCCTGCTTTATCCATGTCTCCGAACTGGCCACAACATTGAAATTCCAGGTATCAACCCATGCTGCAAGTTCACCTACTTTATTCCGAATGCTCCTGATGTTGAAGTAGACACACTGCAAACCAACTTGTTGCTTGGTGGTGCCTTCTTGTAAACCTGAAATCTTTATTGTCAATTAAAATAAGGAATGGTTGACATGTTGAATCATAATTTTTGCCATAAAGCAAGGGGATAGCATACCAGAAGTCACAAGAAAACTAATATTAAATCAGATTGGGATTTGCCAAAATAAGTGTAATAAAGTAATGACTTTAAAGAGTGCAACTCCCCAGGGCCAGATAGTTTCCACCAAGGGCTTTAAAGGAAGTAGGTGATTGGAAAATTGTGTGAACTATTCTGGGGAAGTTGCTGGAAACTGCAATAATGTATAGCATGATTGAATATCTTAAGTATTTTTAGCTGGTCAGAGAGTACCAGCGTGGATTTATGGAAGTCACATCTGATGAAAGTGATTGAATACTATGAAGAAGTGACTAAAGTAGTAACAGGAGAAAGTCTGTCTATGACAGTTATTTTATATGGATCTTTGGAAGTCATTTGTTTAAAATCCTTCAAAGAGATTGCTAGCTGAAGTTTATGGAATTGAATAAAATTTAGTGATAATTGGGAGTTTGGCTGGATAGCAGGAGATGATTCGGGATAATGTACAGTTTGTGATTTGTATTGTTGCTCAAGAATCGATGCTGGGGCTTCAGTATGCACTCTGTTAACAACTTATTATTGAATAGATTAGATTAGATTCCCCACAGTGCGGAAATAGGCCCTTTGGCCCAACCAGTCCACACTGACCCTCCGAAGAGTAACCCACCCAGGCTCATTTACCTCTGACTTAAAACACGTATCCAAGTTGCTGATTATGGTGATTGTTGTATTGTAAACAACATAGATGGCAGCAAATAATCACACAGAAATATCGAACTAGACCAGGCTATAGAACAAATGGTTTCAATGCAGGCACTTTGGGCCTAAACAGAATATAATGAGGTACTTTCCAATTGGTGATGAGCTTCAGTCAGTGGAAGATACCTTTTTGGTTTTCTGGGGCTCCTTTATCATTCTCAGTCACTGATTAGGTGATACACTCCAATCAATACACATCCAAAGTGTATTATTACATATGTTGCATTTGGAATTGTACATAAGAATTGAAATAAAATGGGAAGAATTTATAAATATCCTCCATTACCAGCCTTCCAATTAACCTAAAGATTTAACATGTAAGGAAAGCATTTAACCTCCCTGACACTGGTGGAAAAATTAGCACTTGTAAATAGTCATAAATTAGCAAAATTATTTTTCCAAAGTAACTGACGCTCCTACACAAAATAAAACATCACAGGAAGCACACCTTTCCATAATTTGGTGGTGAGATAGCTATGTGCTTTCATCGTGTATGTAAAGCTGGAAAATTTTAATCAGACAGTTAATACCCTTTTTACTGTATCTCAGAACTCAAGTTCAATAACCAATGCAGTGTTCAATACAAAAGCATCCACTACATTTCCCCCATAATAGCTCCTGAACACTTGCAGCCTATAGCTAGAGATTCCATTTTAATTTGAAAGGAATTCATTCCTCAGTGATTTTTACTTCTTTTTCCTGGCTCCTAGCTAGCTGAATATTTCTGTTAACAGGTTTAAAATTGATGTTTATCTTTGTGGCTTTATGTAGTCCCACCTCACTGTTACCGGCTTCCCACACTCCCACCTCTTTTATTCACCACTACTTGCAACCTCTCCCATCCCTCTTTTCCTCCACCATTTCTGCCACCCCTCACCCCTCTGTTTCTCCATTTGTTTCTCCCCCCTCATTTTCCTTGTTTCCCCCCCGTCCTTCACCCCCTCTTCCATCTTGTAGCCTCCTTCCTGTTCCCACTGCAGAGTCCCTTTCTTCTACTTGAGATAATCGTCCACTATTTGCAACCTCCTGCTACCCTTACTTTACCCTGTACGCTGCTTAAGAAATCGCAAGCTGTTTCTTCTATGTTTATTATAAATCGCCATCACCACCAAGTGTAGGAGAGAGCTAACATATGACTGTGAGAACCATCACTTGTTTTCAAGCTGACAATGGCTGGGACCTGATTGTTCAAGAGTACGTTTGGAAGAACAGAAGGCTATGAAATGTTCAGGGGTAGTTCTGTGAATTAAGGATGACATTATTGGAATACAGCAAGAGAGATTACTTTGCTTTAGCTATAAAGAACAAGATTGTAGAATTAACTTTTGAGTAGAGATGAGAAACCATAAAAGTAAACGTGTTTGGAGGGTATATTTATAAACTCCCGAAATAGGAAGGACTAATGGGGAGCTTGAGAGAATTGTGGTAATTGTGGGAGATCAGGCTATTCATTGTATTGATATTTTATGATTACTGACTTTGCGATGAAGGGATGCCTTTACTATAGTGATCATAACATAGTTGTATTTCACATTCATTTTTGGAGGAGAGAAGAGTCTGTTAAAGTATTTTATCAAACTTAAAGATGGACAATTTTGAGGGTGTGAAGGTAGGGCTGACGAAAGTGGACTGGGAAATGGTTTTCGGAATTGGTCAGTAGAGATACAATGGTAGACATTTTAAGGGGATATTTGTAATACTCAGCAAATATCTATTCCAATGATAGATCCTAGAGGAAGGCCACACCTTCCCTGGGTAATTCAAGAAGTTATAGAGAATATCCAGTTGACAGAAAAGTGCACCATACTGTCAAGATAAATGGCATTTAAGGTTGGAAAGAATAGTTTTAGAAAAATAAATAATTACAAAAAATGTTAGTATGAATGAGAGCTATTTAGCAATAAACATTAAAAACAGATAGTAAGAGTTTAAAATGGAAAAGAGTAAAGTAAGTAATGGTCCTGTAAGAGATTTGAGGCATTAATAATGGGTAATGGGATGAATAATAGGTTAGTTGACAGATATTTTATATTTGTCTTCATCATTATAGAGGTATGAAAATTGTCCCACAAATGTCCATCAAGAGGTGAAATGGATGGAGCAACTTAAAACAGTTTCAATCTCCACTAAAAATATGTTCTTGGAGTAATTGCTTCAGTGCAAACTTGGGTACTTATGTACTTCAGTTTGCAACGTTACACTTTTTTTTGATAGGTGTTTTCTGTCCAGTAGTTGTGACACTGGACTAAAACTGGTCATGTGTTTAAATTCTATTATGATAAATTGAGAGATTGAATTAATTAAATCTTGGTGATTTTATCTGGCAGCAAGTAAAATAGACATGAAAGCTGTCAAACAACTGCTTCGCAAATATCCTTCAGGAAAGTGAAATGTGCCATCGTTGCCCAGTTTAGCATGCTTCTGACTCCAGTTCCACAATCCATGGCTGACTCTTATGTCCTCAGCATTTAGATTTGAGCAGTAAATGCAGCCTTTGCCAATGCCAACTCTATGTATGTGTATAGTATGAAACGCTGATGATATTGTCCCCCCTCTCTATTTATAGTCTTGGTTTCTTAAGGTGGGTGATGTCATTTCTGGTTCTTTTGTTCAAGGGAAGGAAGGTAGGGTCTAAGTTGATGTATTTATTGATGGAGTTCTGGTTAGAATGCCATGCCTCTAAGAATTCTAGTGCATATCTTTGTTTCGCTTGTCCTAGGATGTGTGTGTATAACCAGTGACAGTGGGTCGTGTCTTTTAGTGGTCAGTTAGTGTTCATGTATCCTGGTGGCTATATATATAGACAAAAAAGGACACCACTTTGACTGGGGCAACACACACATCCTAGGACAAGTGAAGAAAAGATACGCACAAGAATTCTTTTAGAGGCTTGGTATTCTAACCAGAACTCTATCAATAAATGCATCGATTTAGACCCTATCTACCTTCCCTTGAACAAAAGAACCAGAAATGACATCACCCACCTGAAGAAACCAAGAAATAGAGAGGTGGGGCATGCAACCAGCATTTCACCAGAGACTCTCACTGATGATTTATGTTACCGAGTATGGTAATGAATGTCTGAAAATAAACCTTAAAGCTCAGCGAGCTAACTTACATACTTGCTATCCAGTTAGCTCATGATTTTCAAAATCTGTCAAATCTCTTAGCCTTACCCTTTCCAAGAGGAACAGTCTCAACTTTTTCAATTTATCCTCCGATCTGAAATTTGTCTTCGCTGGAACTGTTGTTGTAAGTCACTTCTAAGCTTTCTCCAATGCGTCCACATCCTCCTCATATAATGTGGCACTCAGAACTATACACCATATTCTAGCTAAGGCCTAACATATGAATTATACAAGTTCAACATCGCTCTCCTGCTCTTTTCTCATCACCTCTTTTAATAAAGCTGAGGATACTGTGGGCTTTTCTTATTAATTTCTCTGCCAGTGCTGCTACTGTCAATGATCTGTGCATGTATGCACCCAAGTCCCTTTGCTTCTGGAGGGATGTTTATAGAATTTTACCCCCATCTTATATTGTCTTTCAGTGTTCTTGCCAAAATACATCACATTACACTTCATTGAATCTGATCTGCCACCTATCTGCCCACTCCACCAACTTGTGTCCTTTTGGATTTCTATACTGTCTTCCTCACAGTTTACAATTCTTTGATTTTATCATGATTAAACTTGAAATTGACCTTGCACACTAAGATTTTGATCATTCATATATATCAGGAAAAGCAAAGTCCCAATACCGGTCCCCTGGGGAACTCCACTACCAACCTTCTAGTGTGAAAACTATCCTATGACCATTGCTGTCTGGTTCCCATTACTCAACCAGTTTTGTATCCATTGTTGCTACAGTTTTTATTCCATGCTTAACTTTCCTCAAGTCTGTTGTATGGCACTGTATCAGATACCTTCTAAAAGTCCATGTACATGAATCACATCCACATCGTTAGTATTGATAAGTATTTCTGTAACCTCTTCAAAAACTTCATGTTGGCTAAATGTGGTTTCCCCTTTAGAAATTCATCCTGACTCTGTAATCAATCCGTCTTTTTCCACGTAACTACCAATTTTATCCAGAAGAATTCTTTCTAGAAACTTTCCCACCACTGAAGTTAAACTGACTAATCTATAATTGTTGGGTTTATCCTTTCAAGTTTCAATTTTCCAGTGCTCGGGCACTTCTCTCGAGCAGCATTCTCTCATGTTCTGACTGGCTGCATGGCCTGTGTGGCTCATGTATGGCAGCAACTTTCAAAACTGGAAATCGATGTGCTAATGCGTGTGCAGATTAGAGGGAAAGTTTGCTTCCAAGTATCCAGCCTGGTGCCCTGTCAATCATAAGTACCAAGAGTCAATTCAACACTTTATTAATTTTGAACCTTTAGAACATTGAACATAGAGTCATAGAGATGTACAGCATGGAAACAGACCCTTCGGTCCAACTCGTCCATGCCGACCAGATATCCCAACCCAATCTATCCTACCTGCCAGCACCCATCCCATATCCCTCCAAACCCTTCCTATTCATATACCCATCCAAATGCCTCTTAAATGTTGCAATTGTACCAGCCTCCACCACTTCCTCTGGCAGCTCATTCCATACCTGTACCACACCTGCGTGAAAAAGTTGCCCCATGGGTCTCTTTTATATCTTTCCCCTCTCTTCCTAAACCTATGCCCTCTAGTTCTGGACTCCCTGACCCCAGGGAAAAGACTTTGCCTATTTACCCTATCCATGCCCCTCATAATGTTGTAAACCTCTATAAGGTCACCCCTCAGCCTCTGACACTTCAGAGAAAACTGCCCAGCCTATTTAGCCTCTCCCTATAGCTCAAATTGTCCAATCCTGGCAACATCCTTGTAAATCTTTTCTGAACCCTTTCAAGTTTCACAACATCCTTCTGATAGGAAGGAGACCAGAATTGCATGCAATATTCCAACAGTGGCCTAACCAATGTCCTGTACAACCGCAACATGACCTCCTGACTCCTGTACTCCATACTCTGACCAATAAAGGAAAGTATACCAAACGCTTTCTTCACTACCCTATCTATCTGCGACTCCACTTTCAAGGAGCTGTGAACCTGCTCTCCAAGGTCTCTTTGTTCAGCAACACTCCCTAGGACCCTACCATTAAGTGTATAAGTCCTGCTAAGATTTGCTTTCCCAAAATGCAGCACCTCGTATTTATCTGAATTAAACTCCATCTGCCACTTCTCAACCCATGGGCCCATCTCTTCAAGATCATGTTGTAATCTTAAGTAACCCTCTTCGCTGTCCACTATGCCTCCAATTTTGGTGTCATCTGCAAACTTACTAACTGTACCTCTGTATCGGCTCACTGCTCTCCAAGTGATCCAAATCATTTATGTAAATGACAAAATGTAGAGGGCCCAGCACTGATTCTTGTGGAACTCCACTGGTCACAGGCTTCCAGTCTGAAAAACAACCCTCCACCACCACCACCCTCTGTCTTCTATCTTTGAGCCAGTTCTGTATTAAATGGCTAGTTCTCCCTGTATTTCATGAGGTCTAACCTTGGTGATCAGTCTCCCATGGGGAACCTTGTCGAACACCTTACCGAAGTCCATATAGATCGCATCTACTGCTCTGTCCTCATCAATCTTCTTTGTTACTTCTTCAAAAAACACAATCAAGTTTGTGAGACATGATTTCCCACTCACAAAGCCATGTTGACTATCCCTAATCTGTCCTTTCCTTTCCAAATAAGTGTACATCCTGTTCCTCAGGATTCCCTCCAACAACTTGCCCACCACCGAGGTCAAGTTCACTGGTTTATCTCTGGCTTGTAATTACTGCCTTTCCTAAAGAGTGGCACCACATTTGCCAACCTCCAGTCTTCCGGCTATTGATGATACAAATATCTCAGCAAGAAGCCCCGCAATCACTTTCCTAGCTTCCCACAGAGTTCAGGGGTACACTTGATCAGGTCCTGGGGATTTATCTGCCTTTACCTGTTTCAAGATATCCAGCACTTCCTCCTCTGTAATCTGGACGTTTTGCAAGATGTCACCATCTATTTCCCTACAGTCTATATCTTCCATATCCTTTTCCACAGTAAATACTGATGCAAAATACTCATTTAGTATCTCCTCCATTTTCTATGGCTCCACACAAAGGCTGCCTTGGTGATCTTTGTGGGGCCCCATTCTCTCCGTAGTTACCCTTTGTCTTTAATATATTTGTGACAATCCTTTGGATTCTCCTTAATTCTATTTGCCAAAGCTATCTCATGTCCCCGTTTTGCCCTCCTGATTTCCCTCTTAAGTATACTCGCTCCTACTTCCTTTATACTCTCCTAAGGATTCACTCAATCTATCCTGTCTATACCTTACATCTGCTTCCTTCTTTTTCTTAACCAAACCCTCAATACAGCGCAGAACAGGCCCTTTGGCCCTCGATGTTGTACCAACCTGTAAACTATTCTCCGCTCGTTCCCCCTACACTATCACAAAATCATCCATGTGCTTATCTAAGGATTGTTTAAATCTCCCTTTCCAGCAATAGAGTTTCCTCCTCTATGGTAGCATGGCCTGGTAGCATCTCCCTGTAAAGTAAGGACAAATTAATGCTTTGTTCTAACACCTGAGCCATGCTCCCTCCATCCCAGGTGTATATCCCTAAGTGGTCCTACTTTTTTTTTTAAATAATCACCCTTCTACTCTTATATGTTTATCGAAGTCCTAAGGACATTCATGTTTATTTGTTTGCCTTTTTAAATAATTCCTCCTTCTGTCATGTTTATTTTCATGCACTCTCTCTGAACCTTAAAATTGAGAACCAAGAGGAAATTCAATTTTCTACCTAATACCTGTTAAAGCATGTAGTATATTTTTCTATATGTTAATTTATATCTCCTTTTGTCATCTGGGGACGTCTGGATTTGCTTGTCCTACTTTTTCTAGTTGAGGCAATATACTTTGTTCCTGAATCATCACCTCTTTTGAAGGTAACTCATTTGTTCAGTCACTGTTCCTCCTGCCAACATCCTGTTCCAGTGAATCCTGTCCCATTCTCTTCTTCCACTGAAGTCTGCTCTCTGCCAATTAACTTTTTTTTTCTCTCACCCACTATGGATTGTTGTATGTCACTCTCCATTATCTGTCATCCATTACAATGCAGTGAACACTGTCTCTTCAACGTTTCTCCACTGACACTTGATACACTTCCCCCACCTCATTTCTAAGAAACAGGTCTAACAGTGTATCCTTTCTTGTTAGACTGGAAACCTGCTGCGTAAGAAGTTCTCCTGCAAACAATTCAGGAACAGGTCCCCCTGCCCTCTACACTATTGGTATCTGTCTATATTTGAGTAATTGAAGTCTTCCTTTGAACCTACTGTCTCTCATTGACATTTGATATCAAATTTCCCTGTAGAATTGTTCTTCTTCATCTTTTCCATTCTTTGCTGGCTTATAGACTATAGCTAGCAATGTAAATTTACCTTTTTTTAATCCCTAGCTCTTGCCACTGATCTGTCCTTGGACTTTCTGAGACATCCTTTTTCTCCTATACGACAATGCCCTCCCTAACCAATAATGCTGTCTCTGCTCCTTTTCTTTTATATCTTTTCTGAACACCTTATCCCCAGGAATATTTAACACCCAGTCCCTACTATTTCTTGAGCCAGGTGTCTGTTATTGTTGCAATATCATACTTGTAAATGACAATTTGCACCTATAACTCTCCAATGTTATTTATTCTGTTCATTCACACGTGCATAGTAACTCTGATTTAAACTATATTTCTTTCTCCCTTACTCTTATTTCACCTAAGAACCTTAGCTATTCTCTATTTAAGTAAACCAATAATTTGTGGACCCCAATATTCTCTTCTGCTAGTCTTTCTTGGTCCTCACAAACCAAGTTAATTTTTTTAAAGCCCACCTGACTACACTAGCAAAATGTCCCAGCTCTGTTTTAGATGCAGTGTGTCCAACTTAAACAGGTGCCATCTTCCTCGGCGCCTGTTCGAGGAATCTGAAGTCCTCCCTCGTGCATCATCTTTCCAAGCATGCATAACTTTATTCTGATGCTCCTATTTCCGTACCCACTTGCACGAGGTACGTTTGAAATGCTGCTTGATAACTAGCTCCCTAAAGTTTCATTGCAGAATCAGATACCCTTCTTACCCAAGTCATTGCTACCAATGTGGACCAGAACATCTGACTATTCGCCCTCGTCCAGAAGAGTGCCCTACAGTTGCTTTGTGATATCCTTGATCCCTGTTGTTATTGTTTCTGACATGTGGTGAGAAAGGAGGTCAATAAACTGATGAATATAAGATAAAGTTAAAAATCTCACAACACCCAGGTTATAGTCAGAGTGTGGTGCTGGAAAAGCATAGTAGGTCAGGCAGCATCCGAGGAGCAGGAGAATTGACCTTTCGAGCATAAGCCCTTCATCATTCCTGATGTTCAGGTTATAGTCCAGTGGGTTTATTTGGACGTACAAGCTTTCAGAGCGCTGCTCATTCGTCAGGTAGCTATTGGGGCAGGATCATAGGACACAGAATTTATAGGAAAAGATCAGTGATCCTGCCCCACTCGCTACCTGACAAAGGAGCAGGTGCTCTGAAATCTTGTACTTCCCAATAAATCCGTTGGACGACTATTAACTTTGTCTGCCCCAGTCTAACACCGGCACCTCCAAATCAGGAAAGTAAGATATTAAGGTTGTTCCTGTTGCTTTATAGTCTCTAAGCATGTTGGTTTGAGCGATATTCCACAAAATATTAACTTACAATATAGCAGTACCCCGTATCCACGTGGAAACGTTGCAAGACCTGCAGTGGAAGCCCAAAACTGTGGATCGGAGCGAACCCATTCATTTAAATGGGAAACGTACCTTCCTGGTAGCCTCCTGGTCCCTGGTTCTGGAACGTTCCCCATAGCATGTTTGGGCTGTGGTAAACAGTAGGTAACTGAAACAGCGGAAAACAATCCTGTGGATACGAGGCTCACCCTGCATTCACTTGTAATGTACATATATGTATGTATTTATTTTTATCTGTATCAAGATATTTATCTTGAACTTTTTGGAAAGTTACTTTACAAAGCAAAACTTGCTGCAGCTAGTATCAATGTTGCATTTGTAAAGAGCAAGCTGCTTGGATGGAGACACTAAGTGTACAACACTTTTTCAAAGAGGTTACATGCTTCAGGCTATAAAAGGTTATTTTGGTTTGAACATGGTCACAAAAAACTTGCCACAAAAGCAAAAGTCTTTACCAATTCTTTTAAAGCTTTTTCATCAATGTTTGAGTGTGAAAAATCCATTGGAAGACATCATTTTCACAACTGAAGCTTTACTGAAGGAGTTCTGTGAATCTCAATATTGCATACTTCAGTTATAGAGATGTCAAGCACGGAAACTGACTGTTTGGTCCACCTTGTCCATGCCAACTCGATATCTCAACCTAGACTAGTCCTACCTACCAGCACTTGGCCCAATCCCTCGAAACGCTTCCTATTCATGTACCCATCCAGATGCCTTTTAGATGTTGCATTTGTGGTAGCCTCCACATTTCCTCTGCCACCCCGTTCCACACACTCATCAACCTCTGCATGAAAAAGTTGTCCCATAGGTCTCTTTTATATCTTGCCCCCCTCACCCTAAACCTATGCCCTCGAGTTCTGGACTCGCCCACCCCAAGGAAGAGACTGTCTATTTACCCAGTCGATGCCCCTCATGATTTTATAAACCTCCATAAGCATCTGATGCTCCAGCCTATTCAACCTCTCCTTATAGCTCATATCCTCCAACCCTGGCAACATCCTTGTAAATTTTTTCTGAACCCTTTCAAATTTCACGACATCTTTCCGATAGGATGGAGGCCAGAATTGCACGCAATATTCCCAAAAGTGGCCAAACCAATGTCCTGTATAGCTGCAACATGACCTCCCATTTCCTACACTCAATACTCTGACCAATAAAGAAAACCATGCCAATCTATCCTATCTACCTGCGACTCCACTTTCAAGGAGCTATGAACCTGCACTCCAAGGTCTCTTTGTTCAGCAACATGCCCTAGGACCTGACCATTAAATGTATAAGTCCTGCTAAGATTTGCTTTCCCAAAATGTAGCGCCTCACATTTATCTAAATTAAACTCTTTCTGCCATTTCTCAGCCCAATGGCCCATCTGATCAAGATCCAATTGTAATTTGAGGTAACCTTCGCTGTCCACTACACCTCCAATTTTGGTGTCATCTGCAAACTTACTAACTGTACCTCTTATGCTCGCATCCAAATCATTTATATAAATGAATAAAAGTGGTGAATCCAGCGCCGATTCTTATGGCACTCCACTGGTCACAGGCCTCTAGTTTAAAAAACAACCCTCTACCACCACCCTCTGTCTTTTACCTTTGTGCCAGTCGACATCCAAATGGTCAGTTCTCTCTGTATTCTATGAGATCTAACCTTGCTAACCAGTCTCCCATGGGGAACCGAATCTAATGCCTTACTGAAGTCCATATAGGTCACGTCTACCACTCTGCACTCATCAATCCTCTTTGTTTCTTCAAAAAACTCAATCAAGTTTGTGAGACATGATTTCTCTCACACAAAGCCATGTTGATTATCCCTAATCGGTTCTTGCCTTTCCAAATACATGTACGTCCTGTCCCTCAGGATTCCCTCCAACAACTTGCCCACCACTGATGTCCGGCTCACTGGTCTATAGTTCCCTGGCTTGTTGTTGTGGTTCTGTTCGCCGAGCTGGCAATTTGTGTTGCAGATGTTTCGTCCCCTGCTCAGTGTTTGGGAGCCTCCTGTGAAGCGCTTCTGTGATGTTTCCTCCGACATTTATAGTGATTTGTACCTGCCGCTTCCAGTTGTCAGTTCCAGCTGTCCGCTGCAGTGGCCGGTATATTGGGTCCAGGGTCGATGTGCTTATTGATTGAATCTGTGGATGAGTGCCATGCCTCTAGGAATTCCCTGGCTGTTCTCTGAGGATGTCACCTAGACAGGGGGCGAAACATCTGCAACATAAATTCCCAGCTCGGCGAACAGAGCCACAACCACGAACACCTGAGCTACAAATCTTCTCCCACACTTTTGATTCCCTGGCTTGTCCTTACCACCTTTTCTGAACCATGTTAGCTAACTTCCAGTCTTTTGTCACTTCACCTGTGACTATCGATGATACAAATAAATATCTCCGCAAGAGGCCCAGCAATCACTCCTCTAGCTCCCCACAGAGTTCTAGGGTACACTTGATCAGGTCTGGGGATTTATCCACCTTTACCTGTTTCAAGACATCCAGCACTTCCTCCTCTGTAATCTAGACATTTTTCCAAGATGTCACCATCTATTTCCCTACGTTCTATATCTTCTATATATTTTTCCACACTAAATACTGATGCAAAATGCCCATTTAGTATCTCCTCTATCTCTTGTGGCTCCATGTAAAGGCTGTCTTGCTGATCTTTGCGGGGCCCTATTCTCTTCCTAGTTACCCTTTTGTCCTTAATGTATTTGTAAAGACCCTTTGGATTCTCCTTAACTTTATTTGCTGATGCTATCTCATGTCCCCTTTTTGCCCTCCTGATTTCCCTCTTAAGCGTACTCCCCCTGGCTTTATACTCTTCTAAGGATTCATGCAATCTGTCCTGTCTATACCTGACATATGCTTCCTCCTTTTTCTTAATTAATCCCTCAATTTCTCTCGTCATACAGCATTCCCTACCCCTACCGTTTCCTTTAGCGTTTCCTTTCACGCTAAGAGGAATATACTGTCTCTGAACACTCATCATCTCATTTCTGAAGGCTTCCCATTTTCCAGTCGTCCCTTTACCTGTGAACATCTGCTCCCAATCAGCTTTTGAAAGTTCTTGCCTAATACCCCATCAAAATTAGTCTTCCTCCAATTTAGAACTTCACCTTTTTAGATCTGGTCTATCCTTTTTCATCACTTTTTACAAAAACTAATAGAATTATGGTTGCTGGCCCCAAAGTGGTCCCCCACTGGCACCTCTGTCACCTGCCCTTCCTTATTTCTCAAGAGTAGGTCAAGTTCTACACCTTCTCTAGAAGGTGCATCCACATACTGAATCCGAAAACTTTCCTGTACACACTTAACAAATTCCTCTCCATCTGAAGCCTTAACACCAAGGCAGTCCCAGTCTTTATTTGAAAAGATAAAATCCCCTCCCATAAGCACCATAGTATTCTAAGAGTTAACTGAAATCTCCTTACAAAGATGTTTCCAGCTGACTATTAGGAGGTCTATAATATAATCCCAAAAAGGTAATCATCCCTTTCTTATTTCTCAGTTCTACCCAAGTAACTTTTTCCTGGGTGTATTTCAGGGAATATCCTCCCTAAATACAGCTTGTAACACTATCCCTTATCAAAAATGCCACTCTCCCTCCCCTCTTGCCTCCCTTTCTATCCTTTCTGTTGCATGTCCTTTTCCAGTGAAGACAGATGCGAAATATCTCCCAATTCATCTGCCATTTCCTTATTTTCCATTGTTAATTTCACAAACTCTTTTTCTTGAAGATCAACATTCACTCAGCTTGCATTTATTTTCTTTTTCAAACAGCTTTGGAAACTATTACAGGTACACAGTCCTTTATGCGAAATTGTCGGGTCCAGCTGGTTATCAGAATTCGGGATTTTTGGACTTTGGAACAAATGTATCTCCTCCTCAAGGTCCAGGACAGCACCTTGTAATCCAACACTAATACTGCAGCAAAAACATGAATACTTTCACGAAGTGGGATAAATAAAGACTAGAAATACGATTACATTTTCAAAATTAGATTAGTTACAGTGTGGAAACAGGCCCTTCGACCCAACAAGTCCGCACTGACCCGCCACCCACCCACCCAGACCCATTCTCCATTTACCCCTTCGCCTAACATTATGGGCAATTTAGCATGCACATTTTTGGACTGTGGGAGGAAACCGGAGCACCCAGAGGAAACCCACGCAGACACTGGGAGAATGTGCAAACTCCACACAGACAGTCGCCTGAGGCGGGAATTGAATCCGGGTCTCTCGCACTGTGAGGCAGCAGTGCTAACCACTGAGCCACCGTGCTGCTTGTGGGCTAATATACTGATCAATGAAATACACAGATCATAAATTCTCGACGTTTTATTTCCAGAAAAAAAGTTCTGTAAATCTTAAACGTACACTGCTTCACCACTATGGCAGACGGCTTTTTTAAAGACTTCAAATGTCCTCTGTCTCATTAACATAGATTTCTGTCTAAGCAAACTCTCTTTAATTGAGTAAATTGCCATAATCTCTTTCTCACTGATAAATGAACGTTGTTCACGGCCAGCGATTAACTGATCACGCATTTTCACCATATTGTCTTTGGGGATTCTTTCAGCTGTGCTCACAAAGTCGTCGTCATCATCAACACTACTATCCTCACGCTTATCTGTATTTAACAGCATTTCACCAATTTTCCCATCACTCGAGGAATGCACAATAGTTGCGTCATTGTTAATGTTCAGCATTTCTTCGATGTCAGCTTCCTGTAATTTATTTACACTTTGTTGTCCGATAAACTTTGTGTGTAAGTTGGAAGGTTTGCTCTCATAGTTTTCTCATCAGTAACACAAAATCCTTCAAAGTCTTTGTCTGTAGGTTCATTTACATCAAACATCATTTTAGGCCACAGTTTGTGCCAAGTGTTTGTTAATGTTGATTCATCAACATCCTTCCAAGCATTAGCAACTACGAAAATGCCTTAACACCAAACTCTTTCAGGAAGCCTTGGATTCCTACCCCTCTGTTGACTGCAGCAAGCACACAATTTAAAAAAAAGTCTTTATACTTGCTCTTCATCAAGCGTAAAATTCCTTGGTCACAAGGCTGTAATACAGATGTCACATTAGGGGGCAAGTAAATGCCGAAGTCATTACATTTCACAAGAAGTTCGGCAGGGGGATGTGTGGAGCAGTTGTCCAGGAACAATAAAATTTTACAGTTTTCTTCCATTCCAGCTTGCCTGCAATGAGCTTGTGCCGCTGGTACGAAGTGGTTACTGAACCAGTCAAAAGATTTCCCTTGTTTGCATAATAATGCACAGGTAAATTGTGTATACCTTTTTAGACGCCTTGGATGTTTGTTTTTACCAATCAGCATTGGCACACCCGAGAATAGTTAACCTGTCTTTCGTATCCTTAAAACCTGTTGGTGCTTTCTCATCAGCCGTTGTTAATGTTTTTCTAGGGATATAGCGCCAGTAGAGAGCTGTTTCATCAGCATTGTAAATTTGTTCAGGGTTAAGGCTTTCGTCCGGTATTATCTTGGCAAATTCGTCAATATAATTTTCAGCTGCTTCATGGTCAGTAGAAGCCTTTTTCACCACAGATTTTCAGATATTTTACACCATTACACTTCTTAAATTTCTGCAGCCAACCTTCTGAATATTGACAGTTGCCGTCAATGTTCAGTTCTTTATGATCTATTCTAGCTTGTTTCATGACCAACAAACCTGTCAGTTGCATACGTTCACTTCTTCGTTGTCAAATCCACTTCATCAACGCACGGTTATGATCTTCATTTTTGCCCTATGCAGTGCTTTTCCTAATTTTCGTTAGTTAATGGTCACCATTGTTACCATAAAACGTCAGTAACTTGTCTTTGTTTCTTTAAACCATATACAGTGATAGTTCCGACACCATATTCTTCAGTAAGATGCTATACAGATTCATCACGATCAAGCTTCTGCAATAATTCCACTTCCTGTGTTATCGATAACGTCAGATGCTTGCTTCCTTTTCTTTTTATTATTGTTATGCATAGGTGTATCTGCAGCTCTTTTTGGCAATTTCACAGTGTAATTAAATGAAGTGAAAAAATACTCAATTGATGCCTGCCAGTGCTGGGTAATGCCGCCACGTGGGTTGAGTGGTGTGGATTTCGCCAAACAAACCTTGTTATGCAAGCATGACTGACGCTGTACACTTCACCAAGAAATCTTTGGATTTCAGACATTTTCGGATTTCAGAATTTTGGATAAAAGATTGTGTGCCTGCAATATCTGTTCTAATAAATCTAAGTAGTTTTTGCTCATTGTTTGATTTGTCTCTCTTTCTTTTTTTATTCACCTGTTTAGCATTCTTTGTCATTTAAGTTCTGCCCAATCTTTTGACTTGTCATTCCATGATTTTGGAATGATCATTTTTTTCAATTTGATCCTATCTTTACTTCCTTAGTTAATCATGGATGGAGTGTCCACACCTTTTTGAATCTATCTTTGTCGTTGACCTATCCCTTAACCTTATTTATGAGTTTGCTCTGCTTTAATATTCTCTCATAACTTCCTTATTTAAGTTTTTAAAAATGCACTAGTCTGAGACTGACTCCTTTCCCCATGAAACTCAATTACAAGGTGATCACTGCTACCAAGGGACCTATTGTTAAGAAATCATTAATCTTGCTCTCGGGTTGTCTCTAGAATGTGTTTCTCCAAGAAATTATCCCAAATACACACTAAGAACTAACCATTATCAAAAGTAGTTTCAATCTGATTGGATCAATCTATATTTGTATTAAAATCATTGTAACTATTGCCATAGCTTTCTCTCAAATCCTCACGATTTAGGCAACATAAGGTTAGGCCAGGAGTGTGATGGAATATCCTCGCTTGCCTGGATGAGTGGAGCCCCAGCAACACAAGAAGTTTGACACCATCCAGGACAAAGCAGCCTGCTTGACTGGCACTATACCCACAAGCATCCACTCCCTCCATCACCGATGCTCAGTAACAGCAGTGTGTAGTATTGTACACGATGCACTGCAGAAATTCACCAAAGATCTTCAGCCAACACCTTCCAAACCATGACCACTTCCAACTAGAAGAACAAAAGCAGATATATGAGAAAACCACTACCTTCAAGTCCTTGTCCAAGCCACTCACCATCCTGACATGGAAATATATTGCTGTTTCTTCACTGTACCTGGAATTCCCACCCAAATGGCAGTATGGGTCAACCCACAGCAAGTAGACTGCATCTGTTCAAGAAGGCAGCTCACGATCACTGTCTCAAAGGCAGGGGACAGGCAATAAATGCTGGCCAGCAATACCCACGTCCCACAAAATGAATTTTAAAAAAAAAACCTCTTGAACCTGCTCTGCCATTTGAGATGATGGCTGATTATCTACTTCTCTGCCTTACTCCTGTGCCACCCCATATCCCTACATGCCTTTAGTAACTAGAAATCTACCAGTCTCTCTTGAACTTAGTAAATGACTGAGCTTCCTTCCAAGATAGAATACTCTGAATCTTCACCATTCTCTGAATTGAAAAAAAATTCACTTTTCAGTGAATAAATGGTAAGCAATTTAGAATGGAGTCTGTTTCCTTGTTCCAGACCCCTCAACCAGGAAATCTCCTTTATGCATTTACCTCTATCACTTTTAAGAAAATGTAAATTTATGAGTTGGTCTTTCATTCTTTCAAATTCCAGAGAATGCAGACCACATTTTCCAAATTTCTCATTGCAAAATAGTCTTTCCATATCAGGGATGAGTTTGGTGATCCTGTGTACTTCATCCTACTGTGTAATTTCTATTAGGAAGCAAAGAAACACTCTCACAAGTGACTTCTTACCTGAAAATGTGTTCTTTGAAATTTATTTCTGGTAACGTATAGGTGTCCTTTCTGTCTTAATTGTGGCAATTTTTATCTATGTAATTTTTTTTATTCATTTTAAAGTGGAAGCTACCTGTGAAAACTAAATCACTGATTAAGACTGTTTAACCACTGCAATATTGTAACACTTCTTTTGAATCGTCTATTTTGTTCCTTGTACGACAAAAAATAGCTTCCAAACTCCAGCATTATTGTTGGTGAATTGCAACTAATGCTATTTTATGACACAAGTATTAAGGATTCAATACATTCATGCTGTTTTTGATTAATCTTCTACTTTTAAATTGATATTTATTTTGTCCCTCAGACTTTCTTTTCAATAATGTTCCCTTTGCTGATATTTGTCTCATATTTATTATCTACAGGTTGTTCTGCTGTAGTGTCTGTTTTGTCTATGCAAATTTGCTTTAATGCGATTGATGAATAGGGGATGCTGTTTCTAAAGTGTGGACTTTTAAAAACATGTGTTTGCTGTAGCATGTTTGTACAATTCTTGTATAGCACAAGGTCGTGCAGGAATGTGACTGTCATGCTACAGAAGAAATGACTATATCTCTTTCTACCTTTCTTTAAACAGTTGGACTACATTCAATAACTTTTGATACCATACCCATAACTTGGGAAGATTGGAAAATAATCCTGTGTTTTTTGTCTTTCATCCTTTAGCATCCTAGGCTATGTTTCATTTGGTTCTGGGGATGTACTATTTTCCAATATGCTAAACCTGTTGATACTTTCTTTCTCACAACTTAATTTCATGTGATATTTTGCACTTGTTCTCCTCTAGTGTAATGTATTTATTGTGCCTCTCATGTGAAAACAGGCACAAAGTACTCATTAAGGACCGTAAGTCCTGTAACCTCCACATCCACACGCAAATTACCCTCACGGTCCCTAATGGGCTCTTAATCTTTCCTGAGTTATCCTCTCACTCTTTTGATACATTTTATAATAGTAAACCTTTAGGCTTTCCTTGATTTTATTTGTCAGTACTGTTTTATTCCCTCTTTGCTTTAAATTTTCCTTTTTTTAAAAAAAATTTCCATGACACACTTTCTATTTCTTTAGGCTTTCTGCAGTATTGATTCTTCCATGTTTGTCATCTGACATCATGACGACTGATATCGGACTAATTGGCCTACAGTTCTCTGTTTTCTGTCTTGGGTTTTCTGCAGCATTCCTTCTTTGGGTTCATGATCTGCTTTTTCTTTTTCTTTTATCCTTCTCTTTAAGTACTTGACATCGAGAGGGCTCTGAATTTGTTTGTTCGCTGACTGAGCCCTCATCATCTCTTTCTTGAATGCCTTCAGCTGATGGTGCACTGATCTATTTTTACACATTTGTTTGTGGACTACTTTAGCAAACTTGCATTTCAGCCTAGTAAAAGGAGCATTTTCCGATTTGAAAACTTTCATTTCTGGTCCTTGCCCTTGCTGGATGTGGACAGTTAATAGATAACAAGAGTTAATGCAATAATTGAACATTCCTTCATGGAAGAATGATGATGCATGTGTAATTTCCTGCCATAACAAGTGATTGAAGTAGGAAGAATTGATGTGTTTTAAGGGGTAATGGGATGCATGTAACAGGGAGAAGGAAAGAGAGAGATAGAGGAAAAAATGGGTCCGATCTTGTGGTCTAGATAAAACTGATGAATCTTTTGTTGTCCTCTCCTTGCAGTATCTGAAACAGAAAATAATGAAGGGTTGCAGCTCAAAAAGGAACATGCGCTCAAGATATTTAATTACATCAACTCTTGGACGCAAAGGTATGTTTACTTTCTATTTATAGAATGACTTTGTAATAACATTTATGTTTTCTGTTAACAAGTAAAAGGAGTAGACAATTTAGCCCCTTGAGCCTTCTTCGCTGATCTCCCCTTGACTTGAACTCCACTTTCCTGCCTGCTTCCTATAAACTCTTTAACTCATTACTAATTGTACATCTGTCTGTCTCCTCAAATTTATTCAGTATCCTGATGTCCCCTGCACTTTGGGGTAGTGAATTCTACTATTTTACTGAATTCCCCTTTTGAGAGAAGTAATTTCTCCTCCTCTCTGTTTCAAGACTGCCACCCTTGGCCTAAAACTATGATTTATCATTCTAAATTGTCCCACAGAGGAAGCATCCCCTTTTGTGTTTACTTTATCAACTCACTTTTTTAACATTTTGTATGCCTCAATTATATTTCCTCTCATCCTTCTAAACTCTGAGACATACAGAGACACAGAACGTTTTTAAAAAAAGTGGTAGACCAGCAACTGCTTGAACCTGCTCCTCTGTTCATTACAATCATGATTTACATTTAGTCTTGGCTGCACTTTCTTGTTTGCTTCCAGATTTCTTGATTCCATGAAACAAAAGTCAGTCTGTCTGGTTGTTATATTCAACAATGAAGTATGTATAAACCTCTGAGGTAGAGATTTCAAAGATTCACAAATTTTTGAACAAATAAATTTCTCTTCGAAGTCTTAAATAATCTGCCTCTTATGGTCACCTGGTCAGCCCTTTCAGAATCTATTGTGTTTCAATGGAATCAACTCTTACTCTTCCAATTTCCAGACAGCACAGGTTGGATTTATTTTGCAACCTGACCTGGGACAGCTCCCTCAGCCCAGGAGCTAACTACACTTCTTAGATAGGGAGATCAAAGCCGTACACAATAGTTGATCAAACTCCTGTTCAATTTTAGCAGGGCTTCTCAATTCAGTCATTTGGCATTAAAAGGTGAATATGCCATTTGCTTTCCTGCTGCATTTACACGCTAATATTCTATGCTTCTTGTAAGTATATACCCTAGATCTCTAAACAGCAACATTCATCGTTCTAAAAAAAAGTTGGCTTTTTTATTTTTACTACCGAAGTGAATAATCTGTTACTTCTCTGCATTATGCTTAGTTGTTGCTTATTCACTTAACCTATCTGTCTGTCTCTGTCCCTGCAGCCTCAATTTGTCTGCACACCTTATATTCTCATGCAGCTTTGCAATGTCAGCAAATTTAGATATGTTTCCCTCTGTCCTTTGGTTTAGGTATTTCAAGTAAACTGTAAACATCATCTGAAGACTCACTAATCACAGCCTCCAAACTGAAAATGCCCTGTTTATTCCTACTTGCCAGCAGTTAACAAATCCTCTTTCCATGGAAATTTGTTGCCCTTAACCCCATGACCCCTTGTTTGGTGAGACCCCCTTATCAAATGCCTTTTTGAAATCCCAAAATAGAAATGTAACACATAGGAGCTGTAGCCTTTTGGCTCCTTGAGCCACATCATGGCCAATATACCTCACACTTATGTTTTTGCACTATTTCCATATCCCTCAATATCTTTAATAAATGGAAATATATCAGTCTGTCTTGAATATACCCACTGACTGAGTCTCCATAGCCTGATGCAGTAGAGAATTGCGAACATTCACCATCTTCAGAATTAAAAAAAAAACTTCTTCCTCTTAATGCTAAATAGTATACCTCTTTTATTTTGAGCCTGTCCTCTGTAGACTCCTTGATGCCATCACATGGATCATCCTTCCTGCATTAACCCTGCTGAGCTCAGTGGGAAATTTGTATGCTTCAATCAAATCACATCTCATGGTGTCTCTGTACCATGGTACATACAATTGCAACAAGACTTTTTTTTTAACTCCAGTATTTCTTTTGTAATAAAGACCATATATCATTTGTTTTCTTAATTTATTTGCTGCACCTGCATACTTCCAGTTATTTATGAATAAGGACACCCAAGTCACCTTTAGATATTAACACTTCTAAACTTTATTCATTTTAAGACACATCCTGCATTTCAGTTCTTCCCACCAAGGAGAATAACTTCACATTTTTCCATATTATAATTCCATTTTCATCATTCGTTTAGCCTATCTAAATCCCCGTGATGTGTTACCTAAACTGCACCTACTGGATCCCATGAATCTAACCTACGAATTACATCTTTGAAATAACTCTGAATTAATTTCATAAACGTAATTTCCCGTTTGTAAAGTCATGTTAAATTTGATGATTCTGACAAGATTTTCTTTGTGAGTTGTTGAGACTTCTTTAATAAATTTTGGACTTTACCCAGTGACTGACGTCTGACTAATTGGCTTGTAGTTCCCTGTGTTCTCTCCCTTCCTTGATCGAATAGCGATGTTACCTCTACACACTTCAAATTCATGGGACTGTTATAGAATCTAGGCAATTTTGGAAAATAATAATCAGTATGTTGACTATCTCTGCAGCTACCTTTTTTTAGAATCCTAATATGTGGACTGTCATATCCTGGGTTAGGGTTTAATTCTTTAAATTTTCTCTAAGTTTTCACTAATATTAACTATTTTATGTATCTGTCCCTCTTCTATTAGCTCCTTACACACACTTTCTGGTGTGTAATTTGTGTCTTTCACTGTGAAGGCAGACGTATACAATATTTGCCCATGTTTTTGCCATTTTCTTTTTCCCCATGATTCTCTGCTGTTTCTGCCCCTAAGCGACAGACCTTTTTACTTTAACAACGCATCTTTTTATATACTTGTAAAAGCTATTAGGATCTGTTTTTATATTCCTGACTAGCTTGCTGTCATACCCTTTATTTCTTTTCCTGTATATCCACTATTTATTTGTTGGCTCTTAGCTGGTTTCTATAGGACTCTCAATCCTCATAGTTAGACATATATTTAGCAACGTTTTAAGTCTTTTTATTACTATCCTTAACTTTGTTTAAGCTGTAGATCAATCAATTATTATTTCTTTTTTGCTGAGTTTTTTATTAGTATGTATTTTTATTGAACACTTCTTTTAATTGTTTCTTGAAAAAAGTTCCACTGTTTATTCATTGTCATACCTTTTTCATTTACTTACCTAGTCAACTTTAGTGACCTTCCCCTCTACCTCTGTAACTAGCTTTTAGATTAGATTAGCTTCCTTACAGTATGGAAACAGGCCCTTAGGCCCAAACAACTCCGGCCCTCTGAAGAGTAACCCACCCAGACCCATTCCCTTACCCTATATTTACCCCTGACTAATGCACCTAACACTGGGCAATTTAACATGGCCAGTTCACCTCACCTGCATATCTTTTGGATTGAAGGAGGAAACCCAAGCAGACATGGGGATAATGTGTAAACTCCACACAGACAGTCACGCAAGGCACAAATCTAACCCGGGTCCTGATGTTGTGAGGCAGCATTGCTAGCCACTGTGGTCTGCCATCCCACCCTGCTTTGTTTAGGTTTAAGATTCTTGTTTGGGCTTGAGTATGTTGCGTTCAAACTTAATATGATATTGAATTGCGTTGTGGTAACAAGATGTCTTCTCATGGATCATTTTACTGTGCAATTACAAATTAACCCATTCTCATTACATAATATTAGTTCTGAATTAGATTTATCTTTCTTTGTTTCCATAATGTATTGTTCCAGGAAATGTTGCAAGAATATTTCATAAATGCATTTTCTCGACTACCTTAATTTGATTGGGTCAGACAATATGAAGATTAACGCCCCCCACCATTATTACACTCTTTGATTAAGCTCCATCTGTTTATTTGTTTGTTCAATGACACTGCTGTTGTTGGAATATTTAAAGTACTCCCATTTGTATTTCTAGACCATTGTAATTTCTCATCTAACCTATGTTCATTCTGACTCGGCCTGATCTGGGGCACGTCTTTTCTGACTAAAAGTAATTAGGAAGGCAAAATGGAATTTTTGCATTTATCACTAAAAGAGTAGAGAATGAAAATGAGGGAGTGTTGCTGTAACTGTCCAAAATATTAGTGAGACTGCACCTGGAGTATTGCATACAGTTTTAGTTTCTGTACTTGAGAAGGGATGTTCAAAGTTTGTGCGAAGATTTGTAGCTCAGGTGCTCGTTGTTGTGGTTCTGTTCGCCGAGCTGGGAATTTGTGTTGCAGACGTTTCGTCCCCTGTCTAGGTGACATCCTCAGTGCTTGGGAGCCTCCTGTGAAGCGCTTCTGTGGTGTTTCCTCCAGCATTTATAGTGATTTGTATCTGCCGTTTCCGGTTGTCAGTTCCAGCTGTCCGCTGCAGTGGCTGGTATATTGGGTCCAGGTCGATGTGCTTGTTGATTTGAATCTGTGGATGAGTGCCATGCCTCTAGGAATTCTCTGAAATTCCTAGACAAGCAACATGAGTTTGACTGGGACAACACTACTATCCTAGGACAAGCCAAACAGAGAACAGCCAGGGAATTCCTAGAGGCATGGCACTCATCCACTGATTCAATCAACAAGCACATCGACCTGGACCCAATATACCGGCCACTGCAACGGACAGCTGGAACTGACAACTGGAAGCGGCAGATTCAAACCACTATAAACGCCGGAGGAAAGATCACAGAAGCACTTCACAGGAGGCTCCCAAGCACTGAGGATATCATCTAGACAGGGGATGAAACGTCTGCAACACAAATTCCCAGCTCGGCAAACTGAACCACAACAATGAGAAGGGATGTAGTTGCACTGAAGGCTGTTCAAGGAAGGTTTGTTACATTTATTCCAGAGACTAAGGTTTGATCTTATCTTATGAAAGGAAGTTGAGCAGTTTAGACCTATAGTTTCTGGTGTTAGAAGAAATGGTGGACTGAGAATCGTGTGGATCATGCAACTGCTCCTGAGATTCAGGCTTATTTCTATACTTCAAGATTTCTTACAGCTGTTACATTTCAGTAGTATAGGTGCTCAATCCTTTATCTGAAATACTCGGGACCAGCTGGTTGTCGGAAATCAGAATTTTTCAAATTTCCGAGTAATTGATAGTTTGGTGAAATTTATAAAAAAATCTTAGTGGAAGAGTAGACTCAGAGTAAAATGGACCTTGAGACAGAATTGAGGCCTGTCAGTGCTGGGCCACGCCCACCCATGTTGCATCTGAGTGGCACGCATCAAGTGGGTGTTGACTTGGGTTAACTGTTTGTGTGCCAAACAGCCTTGTTAATGAGAAAAGCACTTCACAAAACAGCCTTTGGACTTTGGAGCTTTTCGGATTTCTGATAAAGGGTTGTCAACCTGTATAAGATTTTTATTTTGAATCATTTTTTGGCTCTTTTATAATCAAAAATGCAAACGTGCATGTTTTTTTCAAACTGAATTCTGTTAACATGTAGAATTATACACTTAGAAGAATTTTTTTTAAATTGCGGAGGAGTTTTTTTTAAAACAGTTATGTTTACGGAACTTCTGGAGAGGCCTACACATGGATGGCTCTGGAGTGAGTTTTGTTTTGGTCAGAAGTTTGAAAGCTGTCTGCTGGACCACTTGAGGAACAATGTTTTGGAAAAAAAAAATGATTGTTCAACTAAGTGGCTGATTTTATTTAAGAGTTTTTTTTTGCATGCTTAATATTAGGTCTTTGGTAAGGAAAGATGGTTTACTTCATATATAAGGTGCTGTTGTAAGTTGCTTCCTTGTAGGCCAAATGTTATTGAGGGCATACAAGACATGTAGACTTAGATGGCTAGTAGATTTAGAGAAGTGATAACACAGTAGGATCAGTCAGATAGATGAATGACTGACTGACTGACTCAGGAAAGTGAGAAGGTAGTTTAGAGGTCTCCTATCTCCCCTAGTGGCTATTCTTCTCTCAAACAAATACAACATTTTAGGGACTGCTGAAAAGGTTAGCCTCTAAGGAAAATAGAAGAGGCAGTCAGATCTTGGGCACTAAAAATGAAGCTTATGTTAGGTGGGGTTTGACAAAATGTAATAGAATAATTTGTAATAGAGGATTCTACTGTCAGGAACATAGATTCACATTCACTGTCATAGAATTTCCTATGATGGTGTGTTGTTTTCCTGGTGCTACGGTTAAGGATGTCTCAAAGTTTGAAGCAATTGTCAAAGGGGAGAATGAGAAATCTGAAATTATTGTGCACATTGATAGGAATGACATAGGGAAAGGGTTAAGACTTTACAGAGTGAATATATAATTATTATCAAGAGTAGTCATCTCCTGGTTTACTTCTGGTCTCGAGCTTGAATGAAGGAAAGAATAAAAGAATAAAGGAGGTGAATCATTGGCTAAAGAGTTGGTACAATGTTCAGGGATTTGGGTTTTTCGATCATTGAGATCTCTTTGGGGCATAACTAGCAAAATAAATGGATGAGGATGGCTTTGAATCTGAAAATACAAGTTAATTAGAAATGACAGACCAGAACAAGTCAGAGAACAAAGTAACACTGAAGCAATAAACTGCATTTGTTGCAATGCAAGGGGTCTATGGTAAAGCTGATGAACTTGGCATGCTTGGGAACATGGGATTGGGATAGGATAGCTATCACCGAAACTTGGCTGAAGGATGGTCAGGAGCTCAATATTCTGGGTTTCAGATGCTATGGAAGGGTAGAAAGAGAAGTCAAAGAGAAGGGGGAGTGGTATTTTTGATTCAGGAAAACATTACTGCTGTAACTAGAGAAGATATTTCTGAAAAATAGTCCAGTGAAAACGAGTTGAAATTAGAAATAAAAAAAAGGAATGATCACCTTGATCACTATAGACCCCCAATAATCAGAAGGAAATTGAGGAGCCAATATGTCAAGATCTCTCCGAGATGTAAGAATAGTAAGTTGTAATAGTAGGTGATTTTAATTTTCCAGACATTGACTGGGACTACCATAGAATTAAAGGTTTGGAAGGTGAAGAATTTGTTAAATGTGTTCAAGAGAATTTTCTTCATCAATATGTAAATGTTCTGACTAGAGAAGGAGCAAAATGTGACCACATTTTTGGTAATAAAACTGACAAGTGACTGAAGTGAAAGTGGGGGAGCACTTTGGATCAAGTGATCATTATTCTATTTGTTTTAAAACAGTTATGGAAAAGGATAAACTTTTCATAAAAGTTAATGTTTTAAATTTGTTAGACAAATTTTAATGGTATAAGACAATTTCTAAAATTGATTGGCAGGTAAAAGGACGTCTGATAAGTGGGAGGCTTTCAAAAGTGTAATAATGAAACTTCAGAACTGTTGTCTTTTCATTCTAATGGAAAAATAAGACCAAGTAGGATTTAAAGAACAATGGATGAATAAAAATAGAGGTTTTAGTCAAGAATAAAAATAGAATCCTATATTAGATATAAACAACTGGATTCAAATTAATCTCTTCAACAGTATAAAGTGTGTAAAGGCATTATTTAAGAGGGGGATCAGGAAGGCGAAGAGAGGATATGAGACGGCCTTAGCCTTGACAAATAAGGCTAATCTAAAGAGATTCTACAAGTATATTAAGAGTCAGAGTCACTAGAAAGAGAGAGCAGTGCCCCTTAAAGATCAAAGAAGTCATCTTTGTGTTGAACTTCAGGAGATGGGAGAGATATTAAATGAATATTTTATACCTGTTTTTACTGTGGAGAAAGAAATGGAGGCTAGAGAAGTCGGGGAAATAAATATTGATATTTTGAAACCTATTCACATTACAGAAGAGTAGGTTTCAGAAAATATAAAGGTGGATACATCTCTGGGACTTGATTTCGTGTATCCCAGGACTTTGTGAGAATTTAGGGAGGAAATTACATGGCCCCTTGCCGAAATATTTGTATCATCTATAAATATGGTGAAGTGCTGGATGGCTGGAGAGTGGTGGCTAATGTTGTCATTCTGTGTAAGAAGGGATGTAATGAGAGGCCTGAGAACTATGGACCTGCGAGTCTGAATTTGGTGGTGGGGAGTTGTTTGAAGTGATTCTGAAATATAGGATTTATATGCATTTGGAGAGGTAAGGAATGATTAAGGATAGTTAGCATGGTTTTGTGCAAAGGAAATTGTGTCACACAAAGCTAATTTGAGTTTTTTGAACAAGTAGCCAAGAAGATTGTTGGCAGAGTGGTTACTTGGACTTTGTTTACTTGGACTTTAATGAAGACTTTGACAAGGTTTTGCATGATAAACTAATTACTAAAGGTATATCATGTGAGATTCGGGGTCAAACTTGCTAATTGGATCTAAAATTGGCTTAACAGCAAGAGACAGTGATGGTGGAGAGCTGTTTTTTGGAATGGAGGCTTGTGACCGGCAGTGTTCCACCGGGATCAGTGCTGGGTCCACTTTTGTTTGTCATTTATAAAAATGATTTTGGGTGAGAATATAAGAGGCTTGGTTACTAAGTTTGTGGATGACACCAAGATTTGTGGTATAGTGGACAGTGAAGAAGGTTATCTTCACTGGCTAAGAGATCTTGGCCAATGGAATTTAGTTTGGATAAATGTGAGGTATTGGATTTTTGTAAAACAAACAGGGGCTTTTGGTAGTGTTGGAGAATAGAGACCTAGGGATTGAGGTACACAATTCTTGAAGTTTCTATCACAAATAGATAAGGTGGTTAAGAAAGTGTTTAGCACACTTGTCTTCATTACTCAGACCTTTTGAGTAAAAGGAGTTTGGGTGCTATGTTGAAGTTGTACAGGACATTGATGAGGCTTCTTCTGGAGTACTGTGTCCAGTTCTGGTCACCCGATAATAAGGAGATTATTAAGATAGAGAGAATTGAGAACAGATTTTTTGCCAGGATGTTGCTTGGAATGGAAGGTTTGAGTTATAAGGAGAGGCTGGATAGGCTGGGACTTTTTTTCGATGGAGCATGGGCACTTGAGGTGACCTTAAAGAGGTTTATAAAATCATGAGTATAGATAAGGTGAATGCCAGGTGTCTTTTGTCTAGGATGGGGGATATCAAGACTAGGACATTTTTAAGATGAGAGGAGAAAGATTTTAAAACGACTTATGGGGCAATTTTTTTTTTTACAGTGGTGGATGTGAATACAGTCAACGTTTAAAAGACATTTAGATAAGTATGTGAATAAGAAATGTTTGGAGGGATATGGGTCAAGTGCAGGTAGGACTAATTTAGTTTGGGATTATGGTCAGCATTGGACTGAAGGGTCTGTTCCCATGCTGTATGTTTCTGTGAATAAGAGGAGATCAAGTCGAGGTATATAAGATGCTAAACTGAATTGATGAAGTAAATGTAGAAAGGGTTGTTCTCGCATGTAGAATGAGATGTCATGGTTTTAGGATGAAGGGTAGCAGATTTAAAATGGAGAGAAAAGGAATTGCTTCTCACACAGGGTAATGAATCTGTGGAATTCACTACACCAGAGCATTGTGGATGCCAGGACATTGAATAACATTGAGGAAATAGATTTTTTAAAAAATTAGTAATGTGTTAAAGAGCTGTGGAGAGCAGGCAGGAAAGTGGAGTTGAGACAGATGAGATTAGCCATAGTTGTATTGAATGAAATATAGACTCAAGGAACTGGATTGTCTACTTCAGCTCCTAGTTCTTATGTTCACCACCATCCTTTTGTTGTCAGGATGATTTCTTCGACATTGCCTTGCTGCCTTTCTGTAAAAATGTGTGTCCCCTATACTACTTATTCCCCAACTTTGGTCACCTTTGTCACCATGTTTCTGTGTGGATGATTAAATCTAAACCATTTATCACTATTTGTACCAC
Organism: Chiloscyllium plagiosum; assembly: GCF_037043375.1. Classification (NCBI taxonomy): domain Eukaryota; kingdom Metazoa; phylum Chordata; class Chondrichthyes; order Orectolobiformes; family Hemiscylliidae; genus Chiloscyllium; species Chiloscyllium plagiosum. Next base: position 69,286,873 of record NW_028270148.1, on the reverse strand, counting down.
AAGTTCATCTATCTTAAATTGTAGAGTATGTTTTAATTAATTCAGGGCGCTGGACTTTGCTACCTCACCAGTATCTTATTACCCATGACTAGTTACCCTTGAGAATATGGTAGTGAGCTGCCTTCTTAAATCACTGTAGCCCACCTGGTATTGCGAGGGAGTTCGAGAATTTTGAACCAGCTTGCAGTAAAGGAATACTGATATTGCTCCAAGTCTGAGGCTTGGTTGGGAACTGGTGGTGTTCCAAAGTTGCTAGTTGTAGGCTTTGGAAAGTGCTGTCCAAGGAGTGTTGCTGAATTTCTGTAGTGCATGTTGTAGACACTGCTGCAAATGAGTATCAGTGATGCAAGAATTGAATGTTTGTAAATGTGAACTCCAGCAACTCCTAAATGTTATGAAGCTTATTGAGTATTTGTTGGAGATGTGCATCTGGGCAAATGGGTAATACTTCATCGTCTGGAACTTGTGACTTGTACACAGGCTTTGGAGAGTTGGGAAATTAGTTCTTAATTCTAGCCTCTAACCTGCTCTTGTAGCCACAGTATTTATGTGGCTGGTCCAATTGAGTTTTTGCCAGAATGTAGATAGTGGGGTATTCAAAAAAGGTAATTCTATTGAACGTCAAGTGAAGTTAGATTCTTTCATTTCAGATGGTCATTGCATAGCTCTTGTGTGGCATGTTAAATGTTAACCTAAGCCTGGATATTGTCCAGGTCTTCTTACATTTTGGGCAGGTACTACTTCAGCATCTGAGTTGACATGAATGGTGAATGAACATTGTGCAATCAAGTGCACCTTGCCACTTCTGATCTTTTTATAAGGGAGGGGAAGTCATTGATGAAACAGCTGAAGCTGTTTTGGCCTAGGCACTACTAGAGCATTTCCCTGAGGAATTCTGTCAGAGCTGCCCTGGACCTGAGATGATTGTTCTTCACTAACCACTATCCATCTTCCTTTGTGATGGGTGTGACTTCAACTTGCATAGAGGTTTTCACCTGACTCTCATTGACTCCAGTTTTGCTAGGGGCCTCTTGATGCCAAATGCTTTAATATTAAACACTGGAATTCAGCTCTTTTGTCCATGTTTCAACGAAGGCTATAATGAGTTCAGAACTGTATAGTCTTGGCAGACCTGAAAACGAGCTAACACTGCTGATGACCCATTCCATCACTTTGCTGATGTTAGTGAATAGACTGATGGGGTGGCAATTTGCCAGGATGGATTTTTGCTGCTTTTTTTGTGGAAGAGACATACCTTGGTAATTTTCCACGTTTTACTGGGTAGATGCCAGTGGTGTGAACATACTGGAATAGCTTGGCTAGGGATGTGGCAAAATCTGGTCACAAGTCTTCAGTACACTACTGAAATATTGTCAGGGTCTATAGCTTTTGCAGTATCCAATACCTTTTGCCTGTTTTTAGTATCATGTGGAGTCACTTGAATTGATTGAACACTGGCATCTGAGATGCATGGACCTCTGATGGAAAGAGAGATGGATCATACACTTGAATTTCTGGCTGATGATTGTTGCACATGTTTCAGCATTGGCTTTTTCACTGATGTTTTGGATTCCCCCATCATTAATGATCAACATACTTGTGGAACCACCTTCTCCAATGAATTGTTTAATTGTCCACCACCATTGGCTGCTAGATTTGTCAGAACTGCAGAGATTAAATTGCAGTGATGAACTGAGCCCAAGTATTGATCCATGCCCTATGATGTTGTGGCCATAATGGAGACGCGGGTCTCACAGGGGCAGAAATGGTTGCTAGATGTTCCAGGGTTTAGGACGTTTAAAAAGAACAGGGAGGGTGGGAAAAAGAGAAGGGGGGTGTAGCATTGCTAATCAGAGAGTGCATCACAGCTACAGAAATGAAAGTTGTTGAGGAAGGTTTGCCTATTGAGTCAGTGGGTGGAAGTGAGGAACAGCAAAGGAGCAGCAACCTCATTGGGGGTTTTCTACAGACCCTCTAATAGCAGTAGGGAGACTAAAGAACCATTAAGCCGACAGATTTTGGAACAATGCAGATGTAGCAGGGTTGTTATGAGTGACTTCAACTTTCCCAATATTGACTGGAACCTCCTTAGTGCAGATGGTTTGGATAGAGCCGTTTTTGTCAGGTGCGTTCAGGAGGGTTTTCTTACTCAGTATGTAGACAGGCCGACGAGGGGAGGGGCCATTTTGTATTTGGTGCTCGGCAATGAGCCAGTACAGGTGTCAAATCTCGTGGTGGGAGAACACTTTGGTGACAGTGACCACAACTGCTTCACATTTACCATAGTGTTGGAGAGGGAAAGGAGCAGTTAGAGGGAAGATATTTAGATGTGGAAAAGGAAATTATGATGCTATCGGACTGGAGTTAGGAAGTACAGACTCTGAACAATTGTTCCAAAGAAGGGGCAAGCAGACATGTGGAGACTGTTTAAGGAGCAGTTGTTGCGAGTGATGCATGAATTTTTTTCCTCTGAGACAGGTAAGTAGGGGTAAGATTAAGGAGGCTTGGATGATGAGATCAGAGGAGCTTCTCGTCAAAAGGAAGAAAGCAGCTTATGTAAGGTGGAGGAAGCAAGGATCTTGCAAAGCTTTAGAGGATTACAGGCTTCTAGAAAGGAGCTCAGAAATGGACTGAGGCAAGGCATGAGGAAGGCTTGGTAGGAAGGATTAGGGAGGACTCGAGGGCATTTTACTCATACGTGAAGAATAAGAGAATGATCAGAGACAAGGTAGGGCCGATCAAGGATAGCGTAGGGAGCTTGTTCATGGAGTCTGAGCTGATAGGGGAAGCCCTAAATTAGTTTTTTGCCTCAGTTTTCACTAAGGAAATGTGAATGAGAACTTTGAGGAGCCGGGATATGGGCTTGAACAGATCAAGATTGATGAAATTGATGTGTTAGAAATTTAAGATTGATAAGTCCCCAGTACCAGACCAGATTTATCATAGATTGCTCCAGGAAGCGAGAAAGGAGGTTACTAAGCAGCTGGTGAAGATCTTTGCTTCCTCACTCTTTACGAGAGTCATACCAGAGGATTGGAAGGAGGCGAATGTTCCTCTTTTCAAGAAAAGTAATAGGGAAATCCGTGGCAGTTACAGACCAGTCTGTCTTTCGTCTGTGATCTGCAAGGTTTTGGAAAGAATTCTGAGGGTTAGGATTTATGACTATTTGGAAAAGCATAGTGTGATTAAAGACCGTCAGCATGGCTTTGAGGGGCAGGTTGTGCCTAACTAGTCTTATTGAGTTCTTCGAGGAGGTGACAAGACAGGTCGACAAAGGTCGAGCAGTAGATGTGGTGTATATGGACTTAAGCAAGGCATTTGATAGGGTTCCCCATGGTAGGCTCATTCATAAAATCAGGAGGTATGGGATACAGGGAAATTTGGCTATCCGGATTCAGAATTGGTTGGCTGACAGAAAGCAGAGTGGTTGTGGATGGAAAGTATTCTACTTGGAGGTCACTGTTGAGTGGTGTCCTGCAGGGCTGTGTTCTTGGGCCTCTGCTGTTTGTAGTTTTTATAAATGACTATGATGAGGAAATTGAGGGGTGGGTTAGAAAAAATTTGCAGACACAAAGGTTAGAGGTGCAGTTGATGGTATTGAGGGCTATTGCAGGCTGCAGTGTGACATAGACAGGATGCAGAGCTGGGATGAGAAATGGCAGGTGGAGTTCAACCTGGATAAATGCAAAGTGATGCAGTTTGGAAGGTCGAACTTGAATACTGAATGTAGGATTAAAGACAGGATTCTTGGCAGTGTGGGGGAACAGAGGGATCTTGGTGTTCAAGTACATAGATCCCTCAAAATTGCCACTCAAGTGGATAGGGTTAAGAAAGCATATGGTGTTTTGGGGATCGAGTTTGAGCCGCGAGGTTTTGCTACAGCTCTACAAGTCCCTGGTGAGACCACACTTAGAATATTGTGTTCAGTTCTGATCACCCTACTATAGGAAAGATACAGAGGCTTTGGAGAGGGTGCAAAGAAGGTTTACCAGGATGCTGCCTGGACTGGAGGGCTTGCCTTCTGAAGAGAGGTTGACTAAGCTTGGACCTTTCTCTTTGGAGAGGAGGAGGAAGAGAGGTGACCTAATCGAGGTATACAAGGTAATGAGAGGCATAGATAGAGTCAATAGCTAGAGACATTTCCCCAGGGCAGGATTGACTGGGACGAGAGGTCATAGTTTGAAGATATTAGGAGGAAGGTATTGAGGAGATGTCAGAGGTAGGTTCTTTACGTAGAGAGTTGTGAATGCATGGAATGTGTTGCCAGCGATGGTGGTGGAAGCAGAGTCATTCGGGACATTTAAGCACCCGCTGGACATGCACATATTCAGCAGTGAATTGAGGGGTGCGTAGGTAAGATTATTTTATTTTACATTAGGATTAATCCTCGGCACAACATCATGGGCCGAAGGGCCCGTTCTGTGTTGTACTTTTCTATATTCTATAAATCTGGTTTGTTGGTTGTGGATCAGACTTCAGTTTGCCTATAACTTATTCTTCTACTGTTTGGCAAACAAGTTGTCCTGTTTTGTGGCTTTACCAGCTTGACATCTCATTTTTAGGTATGCTTGGTGCTGCTCCTGGCAACCCCTCCTGAACTCTTCATTGAACCAGGATTACATCTTCTCCCCTGATGGTAAAGTGGGGAGGGTATGCTTTACACTTAAAGAAAATACCTGAAATTGCGCCTTTTGCTGTGATGGGATTTGAACGGAGTCTCTAGAGTGTGTTGATAGTCTGATGAAAGTATTTAGCTTTTGCCTCTTAAGTTTTGGGTTTATGTTTTAAAATATGTTAGTGGTTTTTCTGCATTTCAGTTGCAACATCCAAAATAGACACTTTTTCATATTATTGATATTCTATCTTAAAATAAATTGGTGTGTTGCAGTATTCTGTTTAAAAATACTGAAAATCTTTAAGACTACTGCACTTAGAGTCATAGAGATGTACAGCATAGAAACAGACCCTTCGGTCCAACCTGTCCATGCCGACCACTTAGGCAGTTTTACATTTATGTTCTCCTGCAATGTATACAAATCCCATATGTGGTGTTGTGATTTGAGTTTTCACTCACTATTTTATTCATTCTTTTTAGCTAAAGCTTGAACTACTGATGTAGTGTCTTTCAAATAGCTAATAAAAACTGGTGCTATTTTATTCCTAGAATCTGTATTTAGTTGCAAGGTTAGCCACAAGGTGTCACAATGGGGAAACCTGTGTATTTGATTGCCCACTGGTCTCAATCCTGTTTGTAAAGGTAAGAAGGAAATCTCACGTGTGAATCAAATTCAGATTTGTAAATAGAAAAGAAACTTCCCTCTATATCATGCCAAACGAAAGGATCATTTTCCTTTTAACTCCAATCATTGAGGGAATTTTGTCCCCTTGTTAGATTACCATACCCCTGTTTCACGCTTTAACACTTTTTAAAAAAAAAAGTGTATGTGTCCAACTGGGCTATGATTTTGTAGTTTTTTGTTGTCTTTGCCTCATGCAATACATTCCATCCGCCAGAATAAAATAAGAGTTCTGTGCTGCAGTTTGTCAACTCCTCCTCTAAATCTGTGCATGATACAATAGTCCACTTTTGTTGCATAAGATGTTTTTAACTGAATGCAATATTGTGATTTGCCCAGTATATTTGTAACCTGGTACAGCTATCTCATAATGTTGTTTAGAGCGAGATGGGAATATACAACAAGGGTAAGAAATTTATTGTTGCTGAGTGCATATTGATGCTAAGTTATTGAGACCACTTTTTATTGATGGGGGTCCAAACTGTTTTAAATGTGGTATTATGGCATTAATAAAACTTTGGTGCCAATTGATTTGATGCTGAACTCTTGTGTAAGCAAAAATTATATGAGATCCTTCATGAGAAGTGGTTCAATTTTTCTGTTAGAGAAATCTCTGCTGGGTTGTTCTTGAATATGCTGGTGTGTTTGCATTTTGTTAACAGAATATGACTAACACTCACTAGGAAATCCAAGCAATTGTCACAGACTCTCTTAACTTGCTGTGCTGGCAGATTTGAACATCTAATGGCAGGGATTGCTTCATATGGAATGTTTGAATTCCTATATTGTTGATTAGTGCAAGTGTTCGTTTTAGTCTCTGTTACTTAAGAAATTAAGTAAGAAGTGTGATTGTTTGGAATGCTATTTCCTCTGTCACATGTTTTGCAATAAGATTGCATCTGTTGTGAATAAACTTTTGGCTTATAATATTGTATTTATTGTCTTACCTCTTTTCACTGTTATTTCATCTTGGCATTCTGGTCTATGTATGAGTTACACCAAGTGGTCTCGTCACCTGATGTAGCAATGTTCTAACTTCAGATACAGTTCTTGGCTTTTTCTCGCTATCACTGTACTGAACATTAACTGCTGTTCAAGTTTTTCCCAAAAATATATACCTATATCTCCTATAGATCAAAGCGAGCTGGCTTTTTAATACTATCATAATTATATTCATTATACCATGATAGATATATCTTCTCGATCCTTACTTCCTAATGCAGGTACACAGATTTGTAAACCAAATCAGCATTTGGGTAAATTCCCCTAATATTTTTGCCCAATTTTATGTTTGCTGTAAAACTGTTAATACTATGTTTCCTTCTTATAGGCAATGTCTTTGTTGCTTCAAGGAGTACAAGCACCTGGAAATCTTCAACCAGGTGGTTTATGCCCTTATCAATATGGTGACTGCCCAAGTCCAGACTCTCCAGGACCAGTTATGTAAAATTTGCACTAGTAATGATTCATCGTGGCAGGATCTGAATCAGAAAATCCATGAACAGGCTAATCAGGAAGGCGAGTGTAATAATGATGAAGAAGATATTGGTCGGAAATCAAAGGATTTTGTGGAGAAAAAAGCAGATAATAGAACATGTGGGAGAACTGAGGAGGTTTCTGCACGGAGCACTGATCCATTTAGCACATGGAGTACAGAGGAGAAAGAAAAGTTGCTGTTATGTGTGGCAAAGATATTTCAAATTCAGTTCCCTTTATATACTGCCTACAAGCATAACACTCATGCCACTATAGAGGTATAATGTGTTTTTTTTTGATGCATCAATTGATACATGTAACCCAGTAATTGTTAGATTGTGAACATTTTCTGTTGCTTTGAGGAAAGAAAATGACAATGCATTATTTATCATTTGTAATTTAACATACCCAAGATTGGTTAGGAACAGAAAACATATATTTAAAATTGTGTAGTTAAATTATTATCTATATATATAATATCCAATGTAAGGGAAAAAAAAGCCTGATAAATTGTTTGGGCAATTCAGAAAGTGGTTTTGATTTTTTGTTTATAAAATTTATTGTTTCCTCGCTAACTTTGGAGTGTTATCAGTTTTTCAAATTTTTTGAAGGAGTTATAATGATATTAACTAATAGATGTGAATGTTAGGGTAAATAGAAATTAGTTTTCACAATAACTGAAAGCTTTTTGTTGTTCTAAAACTTGTGTTTAATATATTGGGGTTTTGTCTTCAAGTTGCCATTTCTACACCAAATTAATTTTTTGGGTGGGGAAGAGAACAGCACAGCAATTTGTAGGGATATATTTCTGAGATCAACTTTTTGTTTCTTTCTTAGTAACAGCTTACTACTAGCTAATATGAATAAGGAAACTATAAATGCCAACAGTTGAGGGTGATTCCGATTTGATAATTGTTTTAAACATGATTTGATTATGAGCATTGTGCTGTGGTCATCCTGCGTTCAAATTTTTAAAAAAATCACTCCAGAATTTATTGTAGACTTGTAGGCTAAAGTACCGGTTAGAGGAATTTTCATTTAATACACGAATTAACTTGTATGTCAGTGTTGCTCAGCAAAATTTGACTTGATCGATCTCCATGTTGTTTCAACAAGCACTAAGATATTAAAATCCAGTTACCCACGCTATTACTGAGTTCTTCAAAAGTGTTAGTAGCTTACCTCGCTAAATTGGAAGCTGTCACACGTAAGCTTATGGATAATATTATTTATTGTTTGGAAATAGATTTGTCACTGCCTTAAAGCCCAGTGTTCTCTGTACTATTGAAGGGAAATCTTAAGCCTTCAAGTGAATTAACCAAAGCAAATGCCACTTAAATTTGCCTGGCACATGAAACTTTGCGCTACCATCTTCATGGTTCTGGGTGAAAAATGTGTCCTTCTTGCATTTACATTTTGATTGGAATTTATTATGCATGTATTTAAGGTTTCCAAGAATATGTTTTCATTAAGGATCTTAAAATATAAATAAAATTTAAAAGTAAATCCAGCTACAATAGAGTGAATAAACCTGGAAAGCAAAAAACTTATATTTATATAGCACTCTAAGTCATCCCTAAGCACTTTACAATATAAAAGTAATTAATTGATTGTAACTACTGTTATTTAATTCATCATTCCAGTGCTCTAGTTGCTGCCAGCAGCGTTCCCTCTAATTTTCCTTCTGATTTGCAGGGGTCTACAAGGTCTGTGCAGAGACTTCCAGAGGTGGAAGTCCGTCCCTGCTGATTGCCATGTGCAGAATGTCAGAGCAGATGGCTGTGCACACAGTAGAGGGAACTTTGTTTGCTAGCATCCCATTTTGTACACACCCAACACACTTTATTTCATCCAGAACTCTGTCTATATGCTCACTTGTGTTCACCTATTATCTATGTGCTTCTTGACCATCATTGGCTCTCTTCCCTTTGGCAACACCTGTCTCTTTTAAGAATCTCATATTTGCTTTCAAATCCTCTGTCCCCTTTTCCGTCATGGCCTCACCCCCTAATTTCTGTAAACTTCTCCAGCCATCCAACCACCTGAGAACTGTGCTCCACCAATTCTGCTTCTTGTGCCTCCTCGACTTTCATTCCCTGCTGAACTCTGGAATTCACTCCTTAAACCGTTTCTCCATTAAAACCTACCTAATTTTTACAAATTGTTTATAATTGGTCCTAATAACCCCTTCTGTGGCTCTGTCAAATATTGTTTGTTAACACTCATTTGTGGAACCTTGGGATGTTTTTGTTATGTTAAAGTCACTGTATAAATGCAGTTGATTAGTAATAAATATTGCCAACAATTCAGGAAGAACTTTTTTCTCCTTTTTCAATAATGCAGTTGGACCTGAGCAGGCAAACAAGACACTGATTTAACTTGGATAAGTTGGACTTAAGTGCTCAAATGTCACTGTTAACTTTCACCTATTGCCACCTGACTTAGATAAAATTGCTATCATTGAAGAAATGCTGACACTGTAGAATTTTATTTATTTATCAATGCAGTTTTTAAATCCTCTACTATAGATTGAGTCAGTAATGTAGTTTGTCTCGACAATGGAATGTATTGTGCTTTCTTCACTTTGAAGAATTGTTTTTCTTTAAATTGTGCTAACTTTTCTTCAAATTAGGACATTTCAGCTCATGAAAGCAACTTATTAGGGGCGTTTTGTGATATGAATGTAAGTAACATTTTAAAAAAAACTTTACATGATTTTGTTTTATTAAACTTTAGAACAGGATGAATAAATAGTCATTTTGGGAAATAAGAATATGTTTCAGAATGAAATTCTTATACTTTGACATCAACCCAAATATAAAAGCTGTGTAGACATGATTAAAATTTCAGCTTTTTGTGTCCACAAACTACCGTGACTAAACTTTTGTTTAACGGACAGAAAGGAAAGCATGTTGAGAAATTAGTTTACCAGAAGTAAAGATGAGATACAGTTAAGTATGTTTTTCAGGAAAAACATAATATTAGGAATCATCAAATCCAGTATAACTCTTAAAGGGATTTCCTAGCTGTATAAGGGGCTGAGTTGGTTGATTTTAAGTGATTATTATGTTTAGAATGGAACTAATGCTGCATCTTCGGAAGTTTTATAAAGAAAACACAGATTGTCTGTGAAACTGCAATTTGCAGTCGGCTGTAATGTCTAAACATAGATTGTAAAGTTCTCTCTTCTAAATTAAATTTAGAAGTAGTAATTATTTACAGGAACAAAAATTAATTTGTTAGTTCAATGTTCCTGCCATTTTTTTTAACCATTTGGATGCCGATGCTATCGCGTTTACTTAATTGATTTGGGGCCTTTTATGACACTCCATTCACATTCTTTCAAGTCCTTCTGCAAACACACATTTCTGTGGAAGAATTATATATTCTGTCAGTTTTCTTTATTCTGAACCCATCAATCAAATTACCCCATTTATCTTCTGATCCCTCTGGTATGTAATCCAGATATATCCCAGTGCCTCCTCAAATTCCTATATTTTATACATAATATGGTAAAGTATTTCTCACTGGACCAGCTAATAATGTTTAAAATGGACATTCAAATAATGTAGTCCACAGTGAGGTCAGGTAAATGCATTGTCTAATATCTGTTGTTTGCTTTTGTATTTTCTTATGGTAAATGTAACATCTCATTAGATTTGCAACTGCTGGAAATCTGAAGTACAAACTGAAAACAGGCAACACCACCTGTGGGGGAAAAAAATAAAGAAGTTGATATTTTCAAATAGATATTTTGTCAGATCTGAACCTCCGTTTTAATTTGATCATTGTGAAAGCAAAATCAGCTAATAGTGCATTAATTAGGATTCAATTGTAATGTTTGTACCTCTCCTGAAATTCCAGGGAAAATTATTGTATGATTCAAACTCTTGATAAGTATAGTCTTACTGTGAATACCAATAGAATATATGTATTAATTTTAGCTTTCTACAAAACCAGAGAGAAGCTAAGTGGAAAATTTTAATCATTGTAAAGGTGTTAAGAAATAGTTCTGGCACCCTTTTATAACATTTCTATTTTTTGATCGTAATGCCAGCCAAACCTTTATTAAAACAATATAAAATATTCAGTGGGAAAGGTGGGCAGGGAAAGGTTAAATATTCAATTTCATTTTGAATATCTTATGTAAATTATTTTGTTTTTATGATTTATTTGTAGTTACCACAGCCATAACTATTTATATTTTCTTTTGTCATCTATTTAGGATGTGGAAGTACCTTTGCACTTGCTTCGTTATGTCTGCCTCTTTTGTGGGAAAAATGGGCTATCACTTATGAAAGATTGTTTTGAATATGGAATGCCTGAAACTCTTCCGTTTCCAATAGCACATGCTTTTATTACAATAGTATCCAATGTAAGTAGTGATTTTTAAAAACAAATTCTATTAAGTACCCATCTAGCTAGCTGACTAATCTATCAAAATGTCACTCTTCCCTGCAGATCTAGAAGTAAGTAGATTGGTCATGTGAAAGGACAGTGGCATTTTGGGAGGGGCTTGCATTTGTGACCTCAAGAGCCATTGTGTACATAAGAACATAATAAATAGAAGCAGGAATTGTTCAATTTGGTCCCTTGTGCCTACTGTGTCATTCAGCATAGCTGATCTATTTTGTGGTCTTAACCCAATTTCCTGTCTACTTTCCAAAACCTTTGACTACCCTACAGATCAAGGATCTGCCTAATTTGGTCTTGATAATATCCAGTGACCCAGTGATAATTGTGGCATGAGTAGAAATTGTTGAAGGCACTAACATATAGGGCACAGATAAAATGAGTAAGAGTTCAAAAGATGACAACCTGTTCAAGGGTTTTGAAGAGGAAGAAGGTAGAAATGAGCTGGTAGTTATTAAGAATGTAAAGATTGCTATGAAACATGTCTGCAGGGGCTTTGGGTAAAGGCCAAGACTACGAGTTCCTGGCTAGCCCTCAAGTCTTGGTGCATGCGCAGTCCATGGCAGCGTTTCCAGCTATACATCTTTTGTTCTGGGCCGTTTGTATTCCTTTAAGTATTCCAAGGGCTTAGCCATCAGAGTTATAGAGAATGCAATAATCTGAGTGTATGAAGTCCCCAAGAAAAGGGGAGCCCACAGGACTTGGGTGTATTTCAGTGTAGTGAAAAGATGCTTCCAAACGTAGCGGAAGGCAGTTGAATAGGTCTGAAATGGTAATTAGGTAAAGAAAACAACTGGCAACATTATCTAGTAGTTCGAGAGAGGAAGATGATAAGGATCCAGGACTTCTGACAAAAGCAGTCAAGATATTAGAAGAAACTAAAACTTAAAAAGAAACAGGAACTAGGACAAGGGTAATTGGAAAGGCTGGACAAAAACTACAGTGAATTGACCATTGGTGGAGTACTGAGAAGGAATCTCCAATCGTTACTGCTTGCAGACTGAATGTTTAAGTAGAGCTGTAAGAGCCTGAGGAGAGTTGAGATGCAGCCAGAGGTTAGCCAGGGAGTGTCTCTCAGAAAGCCATCTACAAGACTAGGTTGAACCCACATCATCTAGGCAGGTATTCAGGCATTCCAAGTTAGAGTGACATTGGAGGGAAGTAAGAACTGGAGTCTTCAGGAGTGAAGAGTGAAATCCCTCTGGAGGAAGGCCCAAATGTAAAATGAGTTTTGTGACTGTCAGCACTTGGATATTTGGGTGGGTTGTTATCAAATCCATGGAATTTGTCTTGGTCTTTTCTGAAACTTTAAAGTGCCGTGTATGGGGTATTTGACCAGAATTTGTTTACTTTTTATATTTAACTCATAACTGTTACGTTGTGTGTGTATAATGTAGATTGTATTACCTTGTTAACAGAAATGTTTATTTTATTTAAATCTGTGTAATCTGGTGGTTTTGTTTTGTAAACAAGCATTTAGGATTTCTAGAATTCATTAACTTTTAAACAAAAATTTACTGATCCCTAAATGTGAGTGTAACAGGATTAAAGTTTTTTTAAGGCAAGAGGTGAGGACTGCAGTTTTGATAGAGAGGACCACAGTACCTGAAAGGAGAGAGTCTTTAATTGTGCCAGCAAAAACTGAAGCAAGAAAGGAAAGTTGGGTGGTTAGTTTGGTTGAAATGAAATTACTAGACAGAATGAGGGGGACCTGGAACAGAAACGTGAGAATCATGCAAGTTTAGTGCTGGGGAATGAAAGAACCTTACAAGAGGTTTGTCTTGATGAGTTAGGGAAAGGAACACCACAGAACAGGTGATAAGCTGTCATAATCCTGGTTACAGAGCAGAACATGAGTTTTTTTGCATTTGAGGAATAAGGAAAAGGGGTTTAAGAGTGATTTGCAGTTGTGATAAAGAGGTTCTAGGTTGATATTGAAATAGTTTTAGCAGATGACCATTGAGCTCAATGGTTCTTACTTTGCTTCATTCAGATCTGATGTTGAATGACTAAGCTCGTTGTCTGTAATACTTGTGCAAGTTTGCATTCCTTAGATTTAAGAGAGCAGTGATAAGGCAGTACGAGGTAACAGCCAGGAAGAGAGAAAATAATGGTTTTGTTAAACAATCTTTGTTAAAGATGGGGTCAAGGATACGGTTGAGTGTCTCTGTAGTTGCAGAAGTGTCTCTGTAGTTGCAGAAGTGTCTCTGTAGTTGCAGAAGTGTCTCTGTAGTTGCAGAAGTGTCTCTGTAGTTGCAGAAGTGTCTCTGTAGTTGCAGAAGTGTCTCTGTAGTTGCAGAAGTGTCTCTGTAGTTGCAGAAGTGTCTCTGTAGTTGCAGAAGTGTCTCTGTAGTTGCAGAAGTGTCTCTGTAGTTGCAGAAGTGTCTCTGTAGTTGCAGAAGTGTCTCTGTAGTTGCAGAAGTGTCTTTGTGAATGGAGATTTAAAGGCTAACCAGTTGAGATTTTGAAGCTCTAATTGTGAATGAATTGGGAGGGTTGTCCTTGATGCAGATGCTGAAAGTAGTAGAATTGGAGTTTGAAGTGAGATAAACATTGTGGTATTGTGTCACCATAGTCTTACCAGACCATGGGGCTGCTCTCTCATGAGAGAGAGAGAGAAGTGACTGGTGGTGAATTAACCTGAGGGCCACCAGACTTCAGGCAAGGGAAGTGTTTGAGAAGGAGAGTCCTTCATGGTAACCTCAAACCTGTGGTGGGAATTGAATCCATGCTGTTGGCATCATACTGCTCTGCAAACCAACAATCCAGCAGATTGAGCAAAACTAATTCCCAAGATAAGCATGGTGAATGATCTAAGCAAGTGATCAGAGAAAGTCTTAACTATGATTTAATGGGAACAGCAAGTGTTTAGGGATTGGATTGTTAGATTTATGGAAGGAAAGATTAAATGAGGATAGGAGAATGGAATGTCAGGGAAAAGTACATAATGAGATGGAGTTGAAACCAGCAAGGATGTGGAGGCTGAGAAAGAAATCCAGTCTACAGCATCTTCTAAAGGGAAATCTGAAGTAAACATTTGCAGAAGTGCAAGCCCAGGCAAGAGATCACATCAAAAAAAAGTCCAGGTTTTTAAAAACTTTGCATTGGATAGAATCCAAAATATTGTAAACCGAATAATTGATTTCACTCTTAAATTGGGATTCAATACTTTAAACCTCTGGTTTGCTGTTTATGAGAATAGTATCGAGAAGTGTGGTGCTGGATAAGCACAGCAGGTCGGGCAGCATTGAGGAGCAGCAGAGTTGATGTTTTGGGCATAAGCCCTTCATCAGGAATGCTCCCATGTCCTTTTGAGATGGTGGAGGTTATGGGTTTTGAAGAAACATGAACATAAGAACTAAGAGCAGGAATAGACTAATCAGCCCCTCAAATTTGCTCTGTCATTCAATACAATCATGGCTGATCTCATCTCAGTCTCAACTCCACTTTCCTGTCCATTCTCCATTATTCTTCAACCCCTTACTAATTAAAAGTCTATGAAAATACTTCCTTGTGATCAAACTACGTAGGACACAAGTAGGCCATTTGGCCCATCGAGTCTGCTCCATCGTTCAACATCAGCCATATTTTTGATGATCCTCAATGCCAGTTTTTTTAACCTTATCCTCATAACCCTTTTTGATTGAATACTTGTCTATCTTAGCCTTGAATATGCTTAATGACCCAGCCTCAACAGCTGTCAGCAGTACAGAAATCCACTATTCTCTATCCTCTGAGAGAAGAAATTTCTCCTAATCTTTGTCTTAAATGGGTGATCTCTTAGTATGACATTTATTCCCTCTTGTCCTAGTAACTCCTATTAGGTAAAACAACTTCTCTGTCTCTACCCTGTTAAGTGCTCAAAGAATCCTTTTTTTCAATGAGGTTGCCTCTCATTCTTCTAAACTACAATGAGTACAAGCCTAACCTACTTAATCTCTCAAAATAAGAAAATCCCTCTTTACCCAGAAACAATCTAGTGACCCTTCTCTGGACTACCTCCAATTCCAGTGTATCTTCCTTTAGATAAGGAGCCCAAAACTGACTCTATTTTGGCTAATGCCTGTATAGTTTTAGCAATACTTACCTATCTTTTATACTCTGTTTGGCTTACCACTAACCTTTGTCACTTTGTATCAAATTGAAAGAAACAATTTTTAAAATGTCCATAATTTCCTTGGTTAACATATTTGGTTTAACTGCTTCTTAGAATTCTTTTCCCACACTGGTATGTATCTTTGCTGTGTGTCATAATCTGTTTTCTTATGCCACTGTTCCTCAACTGTCTTTTCTGCTAAACTCTTTTTTCCCAGTCCACTCCAGACAACTTTGCCCTCATTCCAATGTAATTACCTTTATTTAAGTTAAATGTACTTGTTTCTGATCCGAGTTTATCGCTCTCGAATTGAATGCTAAATTCTATCATAGAATAGAAACTGATCTCTGAGTGATCTTCTGAGATCATTTATTAAACCAGACTCATTACATATTAGTAAATACAAAATAGCCTGATCATTGCTTATATCTACAATATATATTTTAGAAAACTGTCCCACTTGTACTCTTTGAATTCTTCCTTATGGCTGCCTGTGCCAATTTGATTTTCCCAATCTACATGAAGATTAAAGTCACTCATGATTAATGGGCTTTTTTTAATATTCCCTCACTATCTCCGGGTGTATTGTGTCCTGACTTCAATGGAGATATCCTTTACTTAGTGTTAAAGTGGAACTGCCGCTGTGAAAGGGGAATTCTGCATCATGAGATTTGTTTGTGCTAATTTCTTCGAGATCAGCAAATGCAGTCACCCCACCCCCCCCACTTCTAATAACAAAACCCAACCCTTTCTTCATTCTAGCATTTGGTGGTAAGATAATTTTAATTTTTTTTGTAAAGTCTAATTTTGTTTGTTAGTGTTAATTAGCATTTAACTGAAACCTGCAGTTTAAATTTCTAAAGTTCTCAGTCTTAATCCAGGTTTTAACAAGGTTTCCACTGGTGGAACAGTTGGGCTTACTTAGCTGCAAAAGCGGTTTGAAAATGGTTCCTCAATAACTGGATCAGATAAGCTTTATGTTGAAACTTATACAGCAACCTAATTTAGCGGAACAGAGGAGAAGGGGAAAGTATCACAGTTGCAGCATGTTTAATTGAGAATAAACACACCTGGACTACAAGTTTGATGAGGAGCTTTGATTCAGTTTGAACAGGAGTCTCAACTACAGTTACCATGACGGAGGGTGGAGTTATTGGATTCTTTCTTTCATGAAGCCTTCATACATCTTGATTGGCATCTTCTGATTTAAGTCGGTGTTCAAGGCAGAGAGTATGACAGCAAGTGAGACTGGTAAAGAGACCCAGAAAGCGGGAGCCATGGCCTTGCAATTGTCCAATGGGTTTGAGGTTCTTTCAGTTTATTTGGAAGAGAGTGAAGGTTGCATGTTGGAAGAGCTACAGGATCGTGGCACTGGAAGCCATTCAAATTCGGAGAATAAATAGAAGTGCTGTGGTAACCAGAGGAATTGATACTATTCAGTACAACAAAGAGCATGAGTCTAGACTGCTGTGTTGCTTGCCCTGTACCTGGGTTCAGTATATCTGCTCAGGACTGGAGACAATTTTGTGAGAAGATAATCCAATTATCGTGCTATGTGCAATTATGAATGAAACAGCCAAGGCGAGGAAAGGAAGTTCTGGATTGTGAGTAAAATTATCTTGACACCAACTTAAGCAGAATCTTAAAGCTCATAATATTTGAGTTATTGCACTAGCAATGTGCAGATTGGCATATGGTAAATCAAATTTGCCAGATTAATGGTGTGGGAGAAGTGGGTTCTGGTTTGTGGGGGAATCTCCCTAATACTTGCGAAAGTCCGATTTGTACTGTTGAAACTGTCAAAGTAAATTGATCGATAAGGTTAGAAGTTGCAAAAACAATATAACCAAAGATTATCTGCATGCACATAGTATTTAAAATAAAACAGGTAGAGTAACAGTTCAAATAGGTATGAACTGGTAGTTCTACAGATGTGGCTGAAGGATGACATAGACTGGTACTGAATATTGAACGGAATAGGGCATTTAGGAAGGATAGGAAGCTAGGAAAAGGTGGGAAGATGGCTATGTTAGTTAATGATGGTATTAGTGCAAATGAGAAGGCTGACCTAAATTTAGGAATCCAGAATGTGGAAACTGTTTAAGTAGAGATGAGACATTACAAAGTCAAGACATTGCTTATGGGAGTGGTACACAGGCCCTGTAAGAGTAACTCTCTATTGTAGGTTGGAACATAAAGGAAGAAATACTGTGAACTTGTCAGAAAGACAAAGTGATGATCTGGTTGGTGGGGTGCTGGATTTTAAAGAATATGTGGACTGGAGAAGTCAGAAAGGCAAAGGTAGGCAAGGTGAGGAGCTAAAGAATGGTTTTGGAATTATTTCTCAGAAAAAAAGGTGACCTTGAGCCAACCAGAGAAACATGTTATACTAATCAGATATTATACAAAGAAATAGGATTAATTATTGATCTCTGTGAAGGCACCCCAAGACAGCAGCAACTATATCATTTCATTTTATATTCCGTTTGAGAGAGAGAGAGTACTACTTCCTTTTAATTTAACTAAGAACAATAATGACTGCTTGGAAGCAGTGCTAGCTAAAGCTAAATTGGTTAAGAACGCTAAAGGCTGCATCAACAGAGATGCAGTGGTAGGGATAGAATCAGATGTCCAGCACAAAAACAGACCCTTTGGTCCAACTCATTCATGCTGACCAGCTATCCTAAATTAATCTAGTCCCATTTGCCAGTACTTGGCCCATATACCTCTAAACGCTCCTGTTCATATACTCATCCAGATGCCTTTTAAATGCTGCCATTGTACCAGCTTCCACCACTTCCTCTGGTAGCTCATTCCATACACACACCATCCTCTGTGAAATTGTTGCCCCTTAGGTCCCTTTTATATCTTGCCCCTCTCACCCTAAACCTATGCCCTTTAGTTCTGGACTTTCCCATCCCAGGGAAAAGACCTTGACTATTAATCCTATCCATGCCTCTCATGATTTTATAAATCTTAAAAGGTCGCCCCTCAGCCTTCGATGTTCCAGAGAAAACAGCCCCAGCCTGTACAGCCTCTCTCTCTAGCTCAAATTCTCCAACCCTGGCAACATCCTTGTAAATCTTTTCTGAACCCTTTCAAGTTTCACAACATCCTTCTGATAGAAAGGAGACCAGAATTGCACACAATATTCCAAAAGTAGCCGAACCAATGTCCTGTACAGCTGCAACATGACCTCCCAACTCTGTATTGAATGCTCTTCACTATCCTATCTACTTGTGACTCTACTTTCAAGGAACTATAAACCTGCACTCCAAGGTCTCTTTGTTCAGCAGCATTCCCCAGGACCTTACCATAAAGTGTATAAGTCTTGCTATGATTTGCTTTCCCAAAATGCAGCACCTCACATTTTATCTAAATTAAACTCCATCTGCCACTTCTCATCCCATTGGCCTATCTGATCAAGATCCCATTTCAGTCTGAGGTAGCCTTCTTCGCTGCCCACTACACTTCCAGTTTTGGTGTCACCTGCAAACTTACTAACTATACCCCCTATGCTCACATCGAATGTGAGGGGATAATTTGGAATAAACAGATTAGATAATCCTCCTTATCTATGAGGGATATGGACATGGATGTCCCATGGATAACAGAAAATGCAGATACTGCTGCAGTGTAACTTTTCTATGTACCTCAAAAGACCACATGATCAGCTGGATGAGGCAGTAAAGAAAATGGGTCTGGGGCCATCCTTGTGAGCACACAGATCCATGGTAGCGAATCACTGGGTAATAAGGATAGAGTGTATAACAAATAAGAAATAAGGGACAGACCTAACATTCATGGTTAACTTGAAAGGTTAAAAATATTATCCAAACAAAGTATATTATTACGCACAGATCAGTGGTGTGTCAGAAGATTGGACAGAATATACAAGAAACAGAAAATGACAGATGTGAATGACTCTTTGAAAATAATTATTAATGAGGAAAGTGGGCAAGAAGTTACAAAGTATAGATAGGTTAAGCGAGTAGGCAAAGATCTGGCAAATGTGATATAAAGTGGGAAAATGTGAAATTGTCATTTTGG
Organism: Chiloscyllium plagiosum; assembly: GCF_037043375.1. Classification (NCBI taxonomy): domain Eukaryota; kingdom Metazoa; phylum Chordata; class Chondrichthyes; order Orectolobiformes; family Hemiscylliidae; genus Chiloscyllium; species Chiloscyllium plagiosum. The sequence goes on along the minus strand of NW_028270148.1, from coordinate 69,267,541 downwards.
TAGGAAGAACAAAACAAAGATATTATCTGAATGATGAGAAATTACAGATACCTGAGATGCAGAGGGATCTGGGTCACTGAGCAATGAGCGGCTAGACACGCTCGGTTGCTATCTACTAGAATTTTTAAAAGCATGTTTAGAGGTGATTTGATAGAAACGCACAAGATCTTGAGAAGCCTTGACAGAGTAGATGTGGAGTAGATGCTTCATTTGTCAGGTAATTAGAAGTAGGGCTCACATCTTTTTAAAAAATAAGGGCCCATTCCTGTGCTGTCCAGTTCTAAAAGATAAATGAGGCAAATGTTTTTCTCTAGTGTAAGAGTTTGGAGCTCTTCCTTTCTGAAAAAGTGGTGGAAGTGGATTCCTTTAAATATTTTAAGATAAAGGAAAATTCTTGTTTGGAATGGGGGGGTTAGGCGAGAGTTTATTGAGGTAGACAGAAATTTGGATTTCTGATTAAAATCAGATCAGTTTATTAAACAGTGGAACAGGCTTGGGGTCAGAATAGCCAACCAGTCTGTCTTGTTCATGTGTTCATTTTGTTAGATTTCTTTGCTCTCTATCTTGATGAAGTTGGTGTCTGTGAGCAAGAGATAGTAAGGATTTCAGATGCTGTAAGTCAAAGTCAAAATGTGGAGCTGGAAGAGCATAGCAGGTCAGACCGTATCGGAACAGCAAGAAAGTCGATGTTTCGGGTCAAGACTGTTTGATGAACTGATCGAGTTTTACCCACACCTTCCACCCCTACCTCAAATTCACCAGGACTATCTCTGACACCTCTCTCCCTTCCTGGAACACTCAGTCTATATCTTTGGTAACCGACTTAGCACTGACATCTATTTCAAATCCACCGATTTCAATAGCTACCTTAGCTATACTTTTCTCTCACCACCCTCCTGCAAAAATACAATCCCATAGTCCCTATTCCTCTGCCTCCGCTACATCTGCTCCCAGGATGAGGGATTCCACTCCAGGACTTCCCAGATGTCTTCCTATTTCAAGGACCATAATTTCCCCTCGCCGGTGATTTAATAATGCCCTCAACTGCATCTCCTCCATTTCCCACACTTCAGTCCACACATCCCCTCCCCCAACCCAATAAGGATAGAGTTCCCCTGTCCTCACATACCATCCCATCAATCTTGAAATCCAACATATCCTCTGCCGCTCTAGTCAACTGCAGTCAGGCCCCACCATTAAAAAGATATTTCCTTCCACCCCATCTGCTTTCCGTAGAGACCACTTACTCCATGACTCCCTTATCAGTTCCGTACTCTCCACCAACCTCTCCTACACACCTGGCATATTTCCCTGCAACCTGCCCCTACTACACCTCTCTCACCTTCATCCAAGGCCCCAAACAATCATTCTAAATCCCGGCAACGATTCACCTGCACTACTAACCTGGTTTATTACATCCATTGCTCCTGATGTAGTCTCATCCACATTGGAGAGGCCAAGCGCAGAATTGGGGACTGGTTCACAGAGAATCTGCAGTCTGTACACTCCAATAAACTCCACCTTCAGGTTGCCAGGCGTTTCAATTCCCCCTCCTATTCCCTTGGTGACATGTCCATCCTGGGCCTCCTCCAGTGACAAAATTAGGCCACATGCAAACTGGAGGAACAACACCTTATATTTCACCTCGGGAGCTTTGAACCCAATGGCTTCAACATAGAGTTCACTAGCTTCAAAATCTCCCCACACTTACCCTTAACCCATGTCCAGCCCTCCCTCTCCTCCCTGCCTCCTTAACTGACCTAACCTGTCCATCTTCCTTCTCACCCATCCACTGCACCCTTTCCACTGCCGAATTATAATAAATCTCTACCTGCATCTACTATCACTAGCCCCACCCTTCCATTTATTTCTGAGCTCCTTTACCCCTCCCCAGTGTCCTGATGAAGTGCCTTACTGAAAACATCAACTTGCCTGCTCTTCCAGCAGCTCTTTTTTTTTGTCTCATCTGCTGTGTTCTTCCAGCTTCACATTTTAATGACTTGTGTCTGTGAGCATGTCATGTTGATGTTTTGTGTTATGAACTCCTGTGCCTGAAATTTGACATTGCTTGTGTAGATTTGTCTTGGTGTACATTGCACCTGCTCTTCCTCTTCACATTTCATAACCATCAGTGGTAGTAGGGTGTAATTATAATAAGTTTGCATAGGCAGTTTCTGCCATAAGGATGAATAAAATAATTTATGCCTGTTTGATGGACACATTTTGCCAAAGCTTATTATCTTGCACTCATCAGGACATTTTTGCAAGAATATCAGTTCAAAGGGAAAATCAACAGTTATACTAAATGAGAGGGGACTATTGGAAGTTTGTCAAGTCGACACTAATTATTAGAGATGTTACCATAAGAATGCACCAATTAGCGCTCACTGATAGCTGCAATGCTTTGCTCTCTTTAAAATTTAAACATTTATCCTAACCATTCAAAGTCAACATATCTCATTTAAATTTAAACAAAATCTGTCTATTAACTGAGAAGGTGATGGCCAATTGCCATCTTGAGGTCTTCTAGGGCCTGTGGTGAAGATACCTCTACAGTGAAAATGGATAGGGAGTTTCTAGATTTTGATCAAGTGACGATGAAGGAACAGCGATGCACTGTTATAAAATATTCATTTTAATTCTTCAGCCCCTTGCCTTAGTTTTCCACCCATACCATTGCGAAGACAAGATCGGAAGTGATATTATTAAAATTGATTTGTCCTTTTGTTGGTAGCTACTATAATTTAATACTTTGATACCAAAATTATATAAAGACAGACTGAAGTTCTTTTATTTAATACAGGTACCCCTTGTAGACTTTGGTCACTGGCTTATGATGCAAATCGTATTCGACTTAAAACGTAGCTGCGTCCAAATCCGAGACAAACCACTGAGAACTACATTGCTCTTCTTCCCGGAGTTCTGTAAATATAAAATTGAAAAAAGCAGAAATAATTAAAGGCAACAAGTACTTCCTCTGTTAATCCTGATGCTCAGCATCAACTAAGTCTTGAATGCTGTCAACGCCTTACAATCATTGGAGTACTGGGAAAATGTCTTGGGGAACGATGCAAATAATCTGAAATGTATGGGTAGTCTTGAGGCTGTTGTACACAATTATATCAGTGCACACAGACTATTTTATTCATTTTAAAGGAGTTTGCTATCAATTACTATCTACCCTATAACCACCTTATCATCCAATAAACATCTGTATTTTATGGCAGAGTTTGCTATTGTAAAAGCACCTCAGCAGTTTCTAAAAAAAAAATTAACTTTTAGAAAGAAATGTCCTGTGTATCTGAAATTTTGCATTGCAAACAATCCAACTGTTAGGAAACCCTTGATCTGTTTTGATATGTTTGTAGCATAGTGCTTTAGATTAAAAGGCTTGTTATTTGCAGAATCTTATGAACAGAGTCTGTCAGCTAAGAGCTATCAAAAATTGGGCGAATTAGAGTAATTTCTTGGCAGTTAGCCAAATTGTCACAGCAGAGCCCAGTTTTACAGAATAGTTAATTACAATCATTGTTGTATAATCCCCTTGTTAATGCAGAGTGTAATTCTGGTATTTGGCATCAGCACAGAATTTACAGACTTGACAGTCGCTGCCATTGGGACCTCAAAATTTAGGCCATTATGTCTCAATATTGGATTTACCCATGCATTGGCACCACATGCACTGTAGTAGTTAAAGAAGATAAACCAACGCCACCTTTTGAGAATGTCTAGTGATTGGCATTAATTAACTTAATTACCAGTGATATTCAAATATAGAGAATAAACAAATGATGTAAGATCATATCTTATTGGAGGTATTCATTTTCTTAATTGGTTTTGTAGTTGTTGGAAGTGCAAATTTCTTGCTTATGTTATCATTTGTACTAAACTTTGTCGCTGGAATTTTGGGAATACTTTAATTGATGATCTGAGTTTTGTGGTGAAATGGGATCTCTTGAAATAAATGCAGATTAAGCTATGTTCTTTTTTTTTAAAAAAAGCCAAGTCTGTATTTGAAAGTGAACACTGAATTTGTTTTAAAATGCCAGATTGAATTACATTAATTGCACTATGGTTATGATATTGTCTGCAAAGGTACCATGACGGTCTGCTGAAAGACTGATTGAGAGACTTAGACTTAAATATGAGATCTAGTAGCCATAGATTTGTGTGTGGGGGGAAAATTACAATAAAGTTCACCTGACTAGTAGTTTGCAATGAAGGCAAAGTCTTTACCCTAAGTCCATTTAAAGGTTCCTAGGGCTTTGCAGGTGGATGATTTATTATATTTTGCAATCTTCTGTGTGAAAAGTATCTTTGGAGAAAAGTCAACAAATTGTACTAATACACATAGTTGATGGCAAAATTAGAGATTGAAGGTCAAGCGTTGGTGCAACTAAATGTATAAGTTTGTATTGCCGTCATCTGTGTTGTGGAAAGAGCAGGAGTGAACTGTGAAACCCTGTAACTTTTTTCTCTTACTTTCTTCAATCATTGTGGATTTTAGCGTAGAGGATACATGTATTTCCTAGGTCCTGGAGTCTAGGTCAATTTAAACAACATCGCCATGCTTTTAAGGGTTTGAATAAATAGGATTATTTATTCACACATTCCCCCATTCATCCAAAAATATCAGTGCTATATTACTTACACCCACGCACACAAATTTATAGTTGAAGACAGTGGTGTACTTCTACATTTGGTTAACAAAATGTTAGTTATTAGTTCATAGTAACAGCTATGGACCCAGAACAGCAAATTTTTCACTCTTGAAGTGTAGTTTAAGGTAGGTTCAAATCGGTGGAGTCCAATTTCTGGATTCTTGCAGGATTCCTTTGAAGAACTGAATGTTCAGTAGGTCTTAAAGTTAGATTTCTTTTAGCAGAAGATCAAATTTCATTAGAGATGGACTTCATTTAGGGATCAGATTGGATGTCTTATTAAGATATAGCCGTTTCAATTCGACTTTGGTCTGTTGGCTGGTATTCTGCAGTGCTATTATTTGCAGACTGTTTCAGTTTCTTGGGTTAATAAAGGATTTTGTTATCAAAAACAAGCTTCAGTCACATCAGCGACTGTTGTCCATCCCAAATGGTTTAAAGCGAAAGCCATTCTGCACAATGAAAGTTAGATGATGTCTGCTTCACACCTGTTTGTACTAGCTAGTTTCCTGCAGTTTTTCCTTTGATAGGATGCAAACTTGAGGACATGAAGTGTAGAAATTCATTTATTCTGAGTTTAGAGTAAACCAATAACAATAAAATATGAAATCAAAAAGCAGAGTGTTCTTTGGATATATTCATTTGAAGGGGGTGACCCCCATTCTGGATGATTTCAGAAGTAACTTTCTGCAAGCTTGATGTGGTCTGTGTTGAATTCAAGGGACGTCTGACCCCTAGCAGCCATCTTAGTCACCTGTTGGTGTCCATTTGGAAAACAAAGTTCTAGAATGTTACATATAAATATATTTCATGTTTAAAGTGATGATTTGGACATGAATACACTGGGAATAGCATCTTGAACTTTTTTTTTGTATGAGATATGAGAGAATGTTGCTTATTGATTTTTAAATCCCATTCCTCTCTAATGTTCTGATTTTTGAAAATGTAGGAATGAGTTCCACAGATACTGGCAGATCTCTTGTGTTTTATCCATTTCTCATGTCACTAAAAAGAATGGTGATAAATTATTTGCAATGAAGGCCATTGCAGTTCAGATTGATTGTGTACTCACTAATAGTTTATCTGTACTTTACAGTAATAGAGCATTTGATAGCCACCTGCTTATGTTATTAGACAACTATTCAGAGTTCAGATTTCACTGTAGTATGTTAGGATGAGCTTGGGTGAATTGCTAATTTGTGTGATAGCACCGGAGAAATTACATTAAATCTTGTACATTGTAAAAGTGCATCTGGTTTACTTAATGCCTTTGGAGCCGGAATCTAGTTGTCCCTTCACACTATAATAGGTATATGACTGCACTTCCATATTATGGAGTTGACTCTTATTGCCCTGAAGTACCTTTTTATTAATTATTCATAAGTAAAGACTTGATTTGATTTATTTTTGTCACATGTACTGAGATTCAGTGAAAAATATTGTTTTGTGTGCTCTAGAGGCAGATCATAACATACAAAGTGCATCAGATAGCAGAACAGAGTGCAGAATACAATTACAGTTGCAGAGAGAGATCAGATCCGTTCAAAAGTCTGATAACATTGGGGATGAAACTGTTATTGAATCTGTTCATACATGCACTCAAACTTTTATATCTTGTACCCAGTGGGTGAGGGTGGAAGAGAGTATAACTAGGGTGGGAGGGTTCTTCGATTATGTTGATTTGCTTTCCTGAGGCAGTAGAAAGTATAGTTGGAGTCAATTGATGGAAAGCTGGTGTGTATGATGGACCGGACTGTGTTCACAACTCTCTGTAGTTTCTTGCAGTCTTGGGAAGAGCAGTTGGCATACTATGCTGTGATGCATCCAAATAGGGTGCTTTCAATGGTGCATCTATAAAAATTGGTAAGAGGTTTTGTGGGCATATCCACAATTTCCTTAACCTCCTGAGGAAATAGAGGCATTATTGTGCTTTCTTGATAGTTATGTCGATGTAGCTGGACCAGGGTAGATTATTAGTGACCATCCCTCCCAGGAATTTGATGCTGTTGACCACCTCCACCGTAGCACCATTGGGGGCCTGCCCTCCATTCCACTTCCTGAAGTCAATGTGAGAGATTGTTGACTTGCCACTTAGCATTCATTTTCTTCCCTATATTCTCTTTCATTGTTTGAGATATGGCCTACAATGGTGGCAGAATCATAGAACCCCTACAGTGTGGAAGCATGCTAGTTGGCCCACAGAAGGTCATATCTTGATTTCCTGTATAGGTCAGGATCACCTAACTTGAACATCTCAAACCTGGACTTCATTAGAGAGTGGTTCTCCCGGTTTCAATTGAGGAATGTTTGCATTAATTTCTTTGGCATGCAGTGTTCTACATACATACTTGTGAAGTCTGTAACGGTAGTGGCATATTCATTTAGGTTGGCCACTAAGTTCTTGAATATGGACCAGTCCACCAACTCTTAAGCAGTCCTGTAGAAGCCCTTCCATTTCCTCAGTCCTTGCACTTCAATTTCTGCTTGTTTGCCAGGAGGAGGAGCACAGCATTATGGTCTCATTTACCAAAAAACGGATGGGGGCTGGAGTGGTAGGCATCTTTGGTTGTATAACAGTGGTCAAGGATGTTTGGATCTCTGGTGGCACATGAGATGTGTTGAAGGTATTTTCGTTGCACTTTCTTGAGGTTGGCCTGGTTGAAGTCTTGAATCATGATGAACAAGGCCTTGAGGTATTCTGTCTCAAGATTTTTTTTTGTGTGTGTGTCTGGTCTGTGTGTTGCAGAGCCCCAGGCTGTAGGGCACAGCCAGGTATAGCTGGCGTGAGCCCTGTTTCTGCAAAACATAGCATACGGTGGTTCCTTAATTGTCTTTGGAAGTTGAGGTTATCCATCTTGTGTTCAGTGGCTTGGATGTTTGCCAGGTGTATGCTGGACAGGGACGTAAACCTCAAAGTTTCCGTCTCACCATAAGTCCATTGCATCTCCCACATTTCCTTGATACATGGCTGTTCCAAGTTGATCCCAGGTGTCAACGAGGGAAATCCACTGCTCTGGGAAGGTAAGTGCATGGGGGTCCTGGGCACCATTTGCAACCTTGAGCATTTTGAGGTGTCTTGCAGTTGGTCTTGATGTCTGGTCACCTCAGATATGAGTATCCACAAGGTTAGGGAGGTCAGGCCTGCAAGAGACTGGAAATCCTCTGATCCCTCTGGACTTGCAGTTCCAGCAACGGCAAGAAATGTGAGTACATCTGCTGGGTTCCTGGGTGCTAGTCGTATCCATCAGTGCTCTGGGGGTGTCTTCCAGTCAGTCTGGTTGGGACTCCTAGATGTCTGGTCACTGTGGGGTCTTGTTCATGCATTGATTGGGCCTTGGTTCCAGGTTTCCATGGTGAGGTCAGGTTTGTGAGAAGCCCGTAGGTCTGTGATCCCTCTAGGCCTGCCTTCAGTGTCAGTAATTGGGTCTTGGGGAATCTTCAAGCCTGAGAGTATAGGCAATTCTTCTATAATGCAAGGTTTGCGTTCTTGTACAACCCTGCATTATAGAAAAATTGCGCTTTAGAAACAGTGCTTAACATGTTGGTGATGTAATTATGTTACAACCAACGCAAGTTTTAAAAGTTCGTGCTTAAGAAACAGTGTCTTCAATTCGTCAATCACGTTACAGCGAATTTGCATTGACAAAACATGCAAAATTTATAGCAGAATGACCTGTAGATTTAAAAAAGCATTGTTAGAAATTCTGGTAGATTTAGAATTGAGATTTAGAAGAGCAGAACAATTATAAAATATGTCAGAATAAGATCTGCTGTAGACCGCTTGCAAAGAGGTGCTCTGGTGCCTCTGGAATCTGTGTTAACCCTTAATAGCCTCACAGAACATATATAAAGAAACCAGTATTTGACACTGACTAAACTTTACTGTTGTGTAGAAGGCTATACTCTCTGGACAAAACACAAGGTCAGGTTTTTTTGCCTCTTCCTATCTTCTGCACCATATTTTCTACCACTTGGAGACCAGTTACTTTGTTTTCATCATTCGTGGCATGTTCAGACTCTTGAAATCCAAGCAGGCACTCCAGATCAAGTATGTTTTGAATTAAGTTATCTGAGTGCTTAAAGAATGTGTGAAACCTAAATGTATTTTTAATAATTAAGGAAAAGTTTTAAAAAATGAAGGTCTTATGTAACATATTCTGACTGTTATTATAAAAGCTCATAATCTGCAAGGTTACCCAAGTATCTTGTCAATTGAGTAATTGCAACTTCCTTTGAAATAGCTATGGAGACTGAAGTAACAAAAATATACTTTTAAACCTTCAAAAAAACAGGAATTCTGTTCTGAGGAAAGGTCCGAAATGTTAACTCTGATTTCTTTCCACAGATGCTGCCAGACCTGCTGAGCTATTTCAGCAATTTTTGATTTTGTTTTGGACTTGCAGCATCTGCAGTTCTTTCAGTTTTTATTTTAAAATCATTTGCTCTTCCTTACTACTTTTCAGTAGTCACTTAGTTATTTTGGCTGTCTCGTTTATTCGCAATTGTATTTCTGCATACTTGTTACATGTAGCCGAGAGCTATCTAATAATTAATTATTATATTTTTCACATTGATAACATAGAACTGTTTTAGATTAGATTCCCTACAATGTAGAAACAGGCCCTTCGGCCCAACCAGTCCACACCAACCCTCTGAAGATCAACCCAACCAGACCCATTTCCCTCTGACTAATGCACCTAACACTATGGGCAATTTAGCATGGCCAATTCACCTGACCTGCACAGCTTTGGATTGTGGGAGGAAACCGGAGCATCCAGAGGAAACCCACGCAGACACTGGGAGCATGTGCAAACTCCACACAGACAGTCACCCAAGGCTGGAATCGAACCTGGGACGCTAGTGCTGTGAGCCACTGTGCTGCCCTTATTGCTTGGATTGCCGAATAGTTTTAAGTTGTATGAAAAACAGGATGTTTTGATTTAGGTTGCCTGTATTTTAGGGCATTATATCCAAACTCTGACCACCTCCAGATTCTTAAGCCGGGGAATCTGGTCCTTCAACCCGAAGCAAATAAAATAAATGCCCCTTTTTATTTATTATCCAGTGAGTTGCAGAATTCATTTGAGTTCCTGTAGATTTGAAATGAGTTCTTTTGAGACTTATGTCGTCTGAGACTTTATGGTATACACCTACGCAGTCCTCAAAGATCGAAAAACCTGACACGATTATTTTAGGGAACTTGAAAATTGAATATAAATATGGAGTGGAAAGATATTTATTTTGAGATGTAAATTGGGGCTTATGAGAATACTTGCCTTGATATAAATTGGGATAAGCTGAAACTTTATTGCTGGAACAGCACAGCAGGTCAGGCAGCATCTAGGGAACAGAAGATTCGACGTTTCGGGCACATGCCCTTCTTCTCACATTCCTGAAGAAGGGCATGTGCCCGAAACGTCGAATCTTCTGTTCCCTAGATGCTGCCTGACCTGCTGTGCTGTTCCAGCAATAAAGTTTCAGCTTTGATCTCCAGCGTCTGCAGACCTCACTTTCTCCATAAATTGGGATAAGTTCATTTCCTATAGTTTCTGACACATTGCAATTTGTTTAGAATGGTTCAATTGGATTCATGATGAAGTCAGGATAGGTAGCATCTTCTATTAGTTGTCAGTTTCTTTTTGGAAATTGCTGCCTTTAAGATGGAGTTCCTAATAAAGGCAAAGTACAATGTAACGAAAGATGTAAAGAATTACTAACATCTTGCCTATTTCCAGATCTGTAACTGTCGTGGAAATTAAATCAACTTGACTCAACTATTAGCAAGAGGAAAGAAAGGAGCTTTATTTTTACTTCTGCAGAAGTGACTCCAGTACACAAATGCTAGATGCCTTAATGTAAAAAAAGTGCCTTAGCATGGCACAGACACTTGCTTTATCCTGTTTCTTATCACGCTCTCTAGGGTGAATCCCCTAGTCTTAGACATAACAGTTCTTTAGCTTTCACTGAGTTTGACTATCGCAAGGTCAAGTTGAATGTTTACAGAATTCAAACCGAGATAAGCTGACTACAGGCCTTCATCAAAGTATTATTTAACTTATGCAGCATTAAGTTAAAGAAAAGCATTCTCTTTCAAATTTCACAGTAGCTGGATAATTAATTTCACAGTAAATGGATAATTTTCCATTACAGTAACAAAGCCTGCATGTGTTGTCTCCCTTATCCATAATACATCAGATGCTAAAACCCTAACCCTAAACCTGACTGCTCCCTGACCAGCAATCCACTTTGCACCATTTAGAAATTTGGTTTGCCCAAACCCATCTGTATCCTATCTTTAAACAGAACTTGGTACACTCATTGCCTTTCTGTTTGCTAATTTGTATTGACTGGCAGTCTGACACTATGTTTTTCCTCTTTTTGATTCTAAATCCTTCTATGCCTACCCTATACAATAGGATATGGCAGTAGCCTTGGGAGTCAAATTGCTGATGAACTGCTATTACTTAAGCATTGACCATTTAAAAAAATCTTTGCATTGGTTACAGTGTAAAAACATTGGTGGCAGACTATTAATAATTTCTTTTGAAGGGCCTACGTTTAAATTGGTCGTGGAATTAATAAATTAATTGAACATGAAGACGTAGCTTTTGAGCTTTGTCTTGGGTACTTCCTGTATCTCAAACAAAGTAAAAGTGGAGGAAGCTAGCTCTAGCTTTCATGGAACCTTGTTAATAGACAGTGAAGGCAACTATAGTGCTTTGTTATGCATGTGATCATTTCAGTCAAACATTAATGGCATTTGCAACATCACTGTGATGCAATGAAAGTCTGCAGTTGGTCGGTCACGTCATTTTGCAGGTTTTCTCACTTTACTGCTTGTGATATCTTCAGATAGGCAAAAGGACAAATCTTACGCATTCCACTTGTTTGTTGCATTTCTCAAAGCACAGGGTGCCATCAGTAGAAGACATGTCATTTGAAGTCACCTGTCACATACATCTATAGGGAAGAATACCATTTGTTAAGTGAGAATGCCTAAATGGACCATAAACACCAATGCAGATCACAAAGAAAAAACAGATAATGCCCTCAATGCTCAAACCTAGCTGATTCATTCATGAGAATATGTAAAAGATCTGAATACATCTTGAATGGTGAAGCTTAACCATTGACCATTCACTGAAGGACCAAGTAGAAAGGTTTGACTGCATATATTAAGTAATAGTTAAGTAATGGGGTACATGATAATGCTGAAATCGTCCATCCAGTGCCCTTGCTGATAGTGGGTGGGCTGGTACTGATCCAGGGAGGTGGTGAAGATTGTGGTGGTAGCACATTGCTTGCAGAAAGGACTCGACCATTATATTGCAAAGCCTGTAGAATCTAATTGAATCGAATAAAAATGGCTTATATTGATTTGACTGATTTACTCTAAGGAGAAATTGAAAAAAAAAAAGTCACTCCCCTTGAGACTTAAATCCAGATGTTCCGAAGGCTATAGTTGTGTCTACCATATTGCTACAAAGGTTAGGCTGGCTAAAGAGCTGGTAGTTTTAATTTGTTTGGTAAGCAATTGAAGTGGCAGTGTGTTCCTCCTCCCCTCCCCTTTCCCTGGAAAACCCTCAAAAAGATGGCTAAAATTGATAAGCAGTGAATGTTTGTTCCTGCATTGTAAACAATAGTTGAGCTATTTCCAAAGGACCATAAAAATTTTGTTCAGTATTTATCCAGTTGAAGAAACTAAATAAAAACTGAGGTAAGTAGGCATTTTCAAGTTTGGAAGTGAAGTTGTGATATAGTTATACAGGTCTACAATTTGGAAAAAGGCCCTTTGGTCAGGCAGCATCCGAAGAGCAGGAGAATCGACGTTTCGGGCATAAGCCTTTCATCAGGAATGTGAATTTCTCATCCCTGATGAAGGGCAATGCCCGAAATGTCGATTCTCCTGCTCCTCAGACGCTGCCTACCCTGCTGTGCTTTTCCAGTACCGGACTCAAGACTCTGATCTCCAGCATCTGTAGTCCTCACTGTCTCCCAACAGGCCCTTTTGGCCCAACTTGTCCATGCTGCCCAGTTTTCATAACTAATCTAGTCCCGTTTGCTTGTGTTTGGTCCATATCCCCCTCCCCCCAAAATACCCATCGCAGTCGTGTAGCTGTCTGAATATTTCTTAAATAATGAAATTGTACTCGCTTCCACCACTACCTCTAGGAGACCCCATTCTAGGCACTCACCACCATCTGTATGGAGAAAATTGCCCCTCCCTGGACCCTACTGTATGATTTAAAACTTGAAGTTTTCAAGCTATTCCACATAACCTCTGAACTTACGGGCAGCAGCAAAAACAATATAACAAATACTCAGGAATGATGCACATTAATTACAATAAGTTAATTGAACAAGAAGTTGCATTTTAAAAACTGCTTATGTACTACTATAATATATTATTATATTGTAATTGCAGTTGAACTAACTTTCTGTCATTTAATGCCATTTTGTGACACATTTTATTTCCCTCTATGTATCTTTACTCTTGCTATAGCCTCTTGGGTCAGTTTTTCTTGAGTTATCTCCTGATGCCCTATAGAGGCACCATACAGTTTCCATCTGACTCCCAGAAAGTTGTATTTTGATGCTGAAAGTGATGGTTAATATTTTTAGCATGGTAAAATAAATGTATTTGCTAAATAGTCATAATGTAGCTCTAGCAAAGGAGTTAATTTGTAATTGAACTATAACAGTTTATGTTTTGTTTAATGTTACAGATCAGGATATGGTTACACATCCCTGCTGTTATGCAGCATGTTATCCCCTTTAGAACTTATGTTATAAGGTAAGTGATCAGACTGAATACGCATTTTAACATTCCATCAAAAATACTATGGCAAATACTTTGTTTTTCATTTGGAAAAAAATTAAGGTGCATTTTCAAAAAAATAATCCTATTTTACATTTTTCAAAAATGTTCATATCTAGGTATCTATGTAAACTTTCAGACCAGGAATTGCGACAAAGTGCTGCACGCAACATGGCAGATTTGATGTGGAGTACAGTTAAGGAGCCCTTGGATACAGCACTATGTTTTGATAAAGAAAGTTTGGATCTTGCATTCAAGTATTTCATGTCACCAACTCTAACTATGAGGTTGGCTGGACTGAGTCAGATTACAGTGAGTCGTAACCTTGTAGACATTGACTAACTAACTGAAAACTGAATGTTTGTGACATACAATTGGTTCTGGTTACTTGTTGCATTCTATTATTGTGCCTAAACTTGCTGCTTAAAAAAAACTGCTTTCATTTAGAATTGCTTGTAATTGTATGAACAGGACAGATATTTAAAAATACATCAGTGGAATGTTGGTGGTTTGGGTTATTGTCCATTCCTACTTCCCTTGAGAATATGTTGATGAACTATCTTCTTGGACTGCGGCAGTCCATCTGGTATAGGTTGACCCATTTATTCTGTTAGGGAGAAAGTTTAATGATTTTGATCCAGCGACACTGAAAAAAACAGCAATCTATTGCCAAGTCAGAATGGTACAGGTCATTCACTTTAACTGATCCATGCAAGTGTTTAGACTCTGTTTAAATGGTTACCCCCCCCCCCCCCCAGCCGCTCGATCAGTTGCTATCTGCATATCTTTAATTTTTATTCACAGGCAGTACATTTTGAAATCAGGAGTTCCATATTTTGACCATTCTATGTCAAGACAATTTTCCTGAATTCCTTATTGGACTTCTTAGTGTTTAGCTTTTTATATTTTGGTTTCTTGATATACTAGTAATATTGCTAACTACACTAACTAGCCCTTTCATGAGGTATCTGAAGGGTTGCTCATTAGTCAGTATAAAAATTCCTAGATATTCAGCAGTTATTGATTGTATTTTATAAATTCTGGTACCATCCTTCTGAATCTTCTCAGCAGCTTCACCAGTGTTTCAATATCCTGTTTATAATATGAATTCTGGAACTGTGTACTCTTGGGTGATGTCACCATCAAATTATGTTTGTCCATTTAAGGCAGTGAGTCACCCATCTCAGATAGATGAGGAATTTCTTTTGATAGTAGTGAATCTGTGGAATTCTTTACCACAGGAGACTGAGGCTGGGTATATTCCAAGTTGAGAGACAAATCTTTAATCATTAAAGGGAATCAAGAGCATGGGCACAATGGAAAGTGGAGTTGAGCATTATTGGATAGATTGTGATCTCATTGAATAGCGGAACAGACTTTGGATGAAAGATCTATTGTTTCTGTGTGTTTTGTTTTACGCACATGCAATGTAATTTCACTCCTTTCTAACTCCTTCCCTCTAGAAATGCACTGTTTTTTATTTGTTTCAATGCTTTATTGTCTTCTTCTATTGTTACTCTTTGTGGTGTATGTATTTGTAGCTCCAAATTCCTTTGTTCTTCCACCAATTTAATCTCGGTTATCCCAGTAATAGACTGACTTCCATGTCTTTCCTAGCAAACTTTGCCACCTCCACACATGCTTATATTAAAATTCATTTGTCAGTGCATGCTCATTTTGCAAGTTTAGTAATGTCATGCATTTGATAGTATTGTGTAATAATAACTAACCGTGGCAATTTAATGTCCACAGATTTTGAAATTTTATTTCTGATTCTAGGATGCAAATCATTTGTTTGTTTTTCAGTTACACATTATGTTGATGTTACAGACAATCTATACATGCAACTTTTCTACTTTCCCAAATTAACAGTTCTGCATTTTTTCTGTTTCTGGTCAAATAAGAGCAAAAGTACTTTTTAATATTAATTACTATGGTGATCCTATGTTTGTGAACCATAACTCAGTTGGAGAGGCAAGTAAACTCTGGAAGAATAGTATAAATGATGCTTAGTCTTTTTTTTCTTGGATTTCTTCACTTCTCTACAGAAGATGAGCATGGGAATCTCCCAGAAATTCTTTCCTATTAACTTTGCCTGTTTAGTATACATAATGGGTCAGAAAGTACATTCCAGTTTAAGTACATTCCAGTTTAAGTCCTTCCCAAACTTCATATGCAAGTAAATATGCATTTAAAAATTAAGATCACTTCTTGCTTGATGTTATTAGTTTTGAAGAAAGGGTCACTTGATCCGAAACATTAACTGTTTTCTCTCTACAGATGCTGCCAGACTTGCTGAGTTTCTCCAGCAATTTCTATTTTTGCCTTGTTTCTCCTTTTTTGATGTATTTCAGGATAGGCAATGGCAAACATGTAAAGAGTGCATGGAGGAAGTGCAACAATTGGTCATTCCTGTCTGGCACAAAAATAAAATGGGAAAGTTGGCCTGACTGTGGCTAACAAAGGAAATTGGGGATAATATTAGATCCAAGGTAGGGTATTCCTGAAGATTGGTAGCAGTTTAGATTTTGGCAAAGAAGGATAAAGGAAATTAAGATTTGGAGATGCCGGTGTTGGACTGGGGTGTACAAAGTTAAAAATCACACAACACCAGATTATAGTCCAACAGGTTTAATTGGAAGCACTAGCTTTTGGAGCACTGCTCCTTCAGGTGGTTGTGGAGGACACAATTGTAAGACATAGAATTTATAGCAAAAAAGTTTACAGTGTGATGTAACTGAAATTATACATTGAAATATACCTTGATTGTTTGTTTGAGTCTTTCATATGTTTGAGCACCATGATCGTTTCACTTCTTTCATATGTAAATCACAACTTTTTTTTAAAAGTTACATTCTTAGGTTAACTGTAACAATTGGTGTTAGCCAGATAATCTGTTGAAGATGTTAGCCCCCTGTGTCCTCTGCCTGTGCCATAATGTTTCGACTGATTCTAATCTAAAAAGTGAGTTAACAGAGTCTTACATGAATTCATGCAGTTTTTGAGCAAAGTACAATGTAACTCTGCAAGTACAAATTCACCCCACGTGCATATGGGTTTTTGTGTGCGTGTGTGATCTGCACCTATAGGGAGGGCCTCAATTGGGACCTTGGGTTTATGTCATACTACAGGTGACCACCATTGCACTATATATATATATTTTATATATACGCGCACGCACTCCTATACACAGACACGCACACAGCTACTCTCACACATGCACTCCCACACTCTCACATGCATCCTCTCACAGACCATTCTACACTCACACACATATACACTTTCTCACAGACACTCACAACTCCCCACCCCAAACACACACACCTCCTCACAGACTTAGACACTCGACACTCATATATATACACTCACTCTCACTCACAACCCACCCCAGACAGACAGACACACACATGCATTCATATACATATATGTTTCTGGGGTGAATTTGTACTTGCAGAGTTACGTTGTACTTTGCTCAACAACTGCATGAATTCATGTAAGACTCTGTTAACTCACTTTTTAGATTAGAATCAATCTAAACGTTATGGCACAGACGGAGGACACAGGGGGCTAACACCTTCAACATGTTATCTGACTAACACCAATTGTTACAATTAACCTGAGAATGTAACTTTTTTTTTAAAAAAAGGTTGTGATTTACATATGAAAGAAGTGAAACTATCCTGGTATTCAAATAGTTGATAGACTCAACAGACAACCAAGGTATATTTCAATGTATAATTTCAGTTACATCACACTGTAAACTTTTTTGCTATAAATTCTGTGTCTTACAATTGTGTCCTCCACAACCACCTGTTGAAGGAGCGGCACTCTGAAAGTTAGAGCTTCCAATTAAACCTGTTGGACTATAATCTGGTGTTGTGTGGTTTTTAAAAAGGAAATAAAGTGGGAGAAAATAGAGTACGAGAGTAAATTTGTAGGGGCACGTACAAATAGTAAAAGCATTTATTGGGGTATGTAAAAATGATGAGTGGAAACAAATGTAGGCACCTTCCAGTCAGAAACAGGGACAGTTATCAACTTGACGATATGGCAGACCAATTAAACAAATCTATTTGGTTTTGCCTTCACAAAGGTGGATGCAAATAACGTCCCCCAAAATTTTGGGAAACACTGGGTCAAATGAAAGGGGAACGGAAGGAAATCCGTATTAGTTGGGAAATGGAGGTGAGAAAATTAATTAGGATTAAAAGCTATTAAATCCACGTGGCTTGATGATCTACATCCCAGAAGTGACTCTTGGAATGGTGGATGTATTGCTGGTCATCTTTCAAGATTTTAAAGACTTTGGAACAATTCCTATGGATAAGAAAGTAGCTAACGTCATCTCATTATTATTTTGAAACAAAAATGGAGGTAGAGTAAAAACACGGAATTATTGATTGGATGGACTGACAGTAGTAGGGATTATTCTAGAACCCATTAGACAAGGTTTAATAGCAGAGCATTTGGGAAAACAGTGACAGGATCAGACAGTGTCAGCATGGATTTATGAAAAGAAAGTCATGCTTGACAAATCAGCCAGAATCTTGAGACTATAACCAGTAGAGTTGATAAGACGTTTACTTGGATTTTCAGATGGTGTTCAATAAAGTCCCACGAGATAACTGTAAAATTAAAGTGCTTAGGATTGGGGGTAGTGTACTAACATGAATAGAGAACAGGTTGACAGGCAGGAAGCAAAGTAGTAATAAATGAGATTTCTTTTGGAGTGGCAGGTAGTGGCTAGTGGGATACCATAGGGATCAGTGCTTGGACCCCAGCTATTCACAATGTATAGTAATATTTTAGTTGAGGGAACTAAATGTAACATCTCCAAGTTAGCACATGAGACAAAGCTGGATAGGAAGGTGAACTGGGAGGATGCAGACATGCTTCAGCGTCATGTGAGCAAGCTGAGTGGGCATATACCTGACAGATGCAGTTTATTCTGGGTAAATGTGAGGTTATCCATTCTGGTAGGAAAAACCAGAAAGCAGATTATTATCTGAATGGTGATGGGTTGGGAAAGCAGTAGGTGCAATGAGACCGTGGTATGCAGACACTGAAAGTGAGCATGCAGGTTCAACAGGCTGTAAAGAAAGCAAATGGTACGTTGGCCTTCATAGCAAGTAGATTCAAGTTCAGTAGCAGAGATGTCTTGTTGCAGTCGTACAGAGCTTTGGTGAGACTACATCTGTGTTGTGTGCAGTTTTTGTTTGTTCTTTATCTGAGAATTGATGTTCTGGCTATGGCGGGAATGTTTGGCCAGTCTGATTCCTTCGATAGCAGGGCTGAGGTATGAAGAGGGGCTCAATGGAAAAAGGTTTAATTTGATATTACTTTTAAGAAATTTGTTTTCTAAGCATGTCCAATAAACCCCTTGGTTGTACTGTTTCCCTTTTAAATCAATTGTATTCAATAAACTTCACATTTTCAGTAAAGTAATTAATTTGCAAATTAACTTATCTGTAAAATTTAATTTCTAACTTTTCTTTCCTGACAGAATCAACTTCACACATTCAACGATGTTTGTAATAATGAATCTTTGGTGTCAGATACTGAAACGTAAGTAACGGTGTTTCAATTAGAGAGATGATCCAACATCAAATGCTTATGTGGAGAGAAGATAATTAAGATGATTGTTTACCAAATGTCCATAAGCCTTCTGAAAGAAAATTAACAATGCAGTTCTAGAAAGTTGCAGAAGTAGGGAATTGAAGGAAATCTTTAGGTGTAAACCTTTTTTCCTGTTTTTACTATCGTGCAGGTCAATTGCAAAGGAACTAGCTGACTGGCTAATTCATAACAGTGTTGTTGAACATATCTTTGGACCAAATTTGCACATTGAGGTTTGTCTGGATCACTTTTTTTTTCTTCTTTCTCTCCCACTCGTCTACTGAGCATCTCAAAACAAGCTTGCAAAACATGTTTCCTGCTTTCACAATTCTTCCATTTATTAATTTTGCAGATCATCAAACAATGCCAAGTCATCTTGAACTTTCTAGCTGCAGAAGGGAGACTTAGCACACAGCATATAGATTGTATTTGGGCAGCAGCACAGGTACTAATGAAATAAATCCACAATTTTGCAGACTTCTGGTGTTTAAAAGACAAATACTGTATAATACAAATATACATATTTGCTTTTTTTTTCAAAAAAGTGACTATTTTAATGATTTTCTTGGAAGTAATTTTGCAAAGGTAGTGTTTATTAGGAACACTCAACGTCAAATCCTACTGAGACAAAAAGTGATTTAAATTTTTTTGTTAGAGTTGGCCTTAATTTGTGTATGCCAGTGAAATATTGATAAAGGTTTTCTTTTCAATACAATGTTTTGAATTTGTGCATATAGGTAAGTAGTTATATATTTATGCAAACACAAAAAATGTAGTAGCTCATTTGGACTATGTTCAGTGGTTCAAAGCTGACTGTATATTAAATATAGTTACCTTATTTCAGCAGCTGAGATTAGTTCATTGCAGATTTGAGCAACAAAGTTTGTGAGAAGATTTGTAGCTCAGGTGCTCGTTGTTGTGGTTCTGTTCGCCAAGCTGGAAATTTGTGTTGCAGACGTTTCGTCCCCTGTCTAGGTGACATCCTCCAGTGCTTGGGAGCCTCCTGTGAAGCGCTTCTGTGATGTTTCCTCTGGCATTTATAGTGATTTACAACAACCGGAAGCGGCAGATACATTTTTGAGATTCTTTGCATGCAATCTTTCATCCTTGTCTCCTTGGCAGGAGAATAGGCAGCAGCATACCACACACGTGAGACCCCCCCCAAAACCCCGTCCAACACCGCCTCCCGTCCAACATTGGCCCCCCCCGGCCTTCTGCCACGACCGCCTGCCCCCCAACCCCGTCCAACTCTGTCGTCTCCTGCCCCCAGCCCTGTACAACATCACCTGCCCACCCCATAACCCCGTCCAACACCTGCCCCCCAAGCCGCTCCAACACTGGCCCCCCACCCCCCCCAACTCCGTCCAACACTTCGTCCCCTGTGCAGCCCCGCCCCTGCTCTGGGGCAGCCGGACTGGACACCAACAACAAGAAGGCTGCTGCTGCTGCCTCTTGGGGGGTGAGTCTCCAAATAACGCGCGCACACACACACACACGCACACCCCTTTCTACTGCAACTTTTTGACAGGTTCTACCTTTGACAGGACAATGTTGGAGAGATTATTTGGGGAAATGGGGCGTTTAGGGTACATCCCTGAGTAGAACTCCAGGGAAAGTAGGGAGAGGGTCGTAGGTCAGTCATTTGGAGACAGTGCCTGGGCTCCCATCTGTGCAGGACAGTTCTAGGCAGCATTTCAGGAAGCGGAGTTCATTTTTAATCACTGTAAACGAAAGGCGCGATCGGTCTTTGATGTAATATTTCTATCGGGACCTCGAGATCTCCTTCGGATAATGCGATTTTCGGATAATCGATTTTCCTCTGAAATGGAATATGATTGGATTAGATTTTCCTAGGTGATCAATGTATCCGTTTTCAGCATTTGTGTTTGTTGGTCATGGGAATTGCATTAGCTGTTCAGTCATATGGTGATGCTTTTTCAGAATTGTTTTTAGTTTTTTTTTCTCTGTAACATGTGACAGCAAACACATTAGAAATCTGTGTTTTGTGATATGTTTCCTTTGTTTGACAGTTAAACACTAAAAATATTTGGTTTTAGAAGATAATGAGACACCCCCCCCCCCCCCCCCCCCCCCCCACCCCCCATGATCTTGTCAATTCTATGTTCTCTTGAACAACACCTTCTTGCTATTCAGTTTAACTTGGTTCTAATCAAGCTTTTATTTGTCTAAATTCTCAGTTTGCTTTAATCTAATCCCATCAATAATTTCCTAGGACTGTTTGATGTAATCGTGTCTTTCTTTGTAATGTTGCACTTGGACAAACATTGCACTGCTGCAACCTGATTTAGAATAATGGCTCAATCCATCACCTGGGTTAAAGTTTCTTTTGTAGAAGTTTCTCTTTTGAAAACTGTTTAATTCGTGGCAATTAACTTTTGTAAAACTTAATTATGTGATCAGCTTTAATATCTCCAGTTTGTGACACTTGTTATTTCAGCTGTGCACAAGTGTATTTTTTGACATGTTTCCTTTTATGTTCTCCTCTCCTGCAATACAGTTGAAGCACTGTAGTCGATACATCCATGATTTGTTCCCTTCCCTTATTAAGCACCTGGACCCTGTTCCACTCCGTCACCTTCTTAATCTAGTGTCCGCTCTTCACCCCAGTGTGCACACCGAACAGGTAAGACATCTGCATGGATGTGTCTAAGATTTCACACTATTCCTGTTTTGCCAACTGTTGCTCACATTGTAAAATGTTCTCTGGTCACCTGAACAGTCCATATTGAGAGCAAGAGCAGTGAAATGGGGAATACTTGCCCTTCAACTAATGATGCCAGAATATTATTATCTGGTCATGTCTCCTCTTGTGGGACGTTTGTGTATAAGGTGGTTAGAGTATGTCGTATGGTTCCATAATCAAGCATTTGAGGTAAGCAAAATACATGCATTTAAGAGGAAGCTGGAAAAGCCCATGAGTGAGAAAAGAATAGAAGGTTATGTTGATAGGGTTAGACGAAGGCTATGGAAGGGAGGCACATATTGGGCATAAGTTGGACCAAATGACCTAAGTCTCTGCTTAGTTATTTGTATATTTTGAGGTTTTTTTTCTGGATGTAGATTATTGCCTGTCTCTAGACATGGGTGTAGGAAGAGTGAGCATATTGTCATGAAGGAGGAGCTTTGAAAATGAAGGAAGGGGCATGATAAAATTATTGAGCTGGTGGAAATGACAGGAAAATATGGAAAAGGAGAACAACAGGGAATCTCATCATGGTTTTGAAGTGGGGGTAGGGATTCAACGAAAAGGGGAATAGAACCATGGGGAATAGGATTGACTCAACTAAAGGTCTTGACTATTATGGGAAAGAAGAACCATTGCAAGAAGGGAAGATTAGTATGGAAGATTATGTCATCAAAAAAGAATTGGTGAAACTGGGAGAAAGAAATGGTGTCTTTTCATGAAACTGCATGGATTTGAAATACAGACAGTTGAAATAGTCAGTTGGTTTGTTATAGAACACAAACTACCGTGGGAAAGGACTTTGTGCCTATAGAATTGGATTTATATCTAACATATGTCTATCGGGTTTGGTATTATTGTGTTTTCAGACTATGGATGAAAATCCTCCCGATGGCTGTCGGAACAAAATGGAATGGTAGTTATCCTAACAGTAGGGATGATCCACAGCGTGCCTCTGTCGGAAGGGTTGACATCTCTAGAGCTGGGCATCTAAATATTTGTGACAATCTCCCATGATACTTGTTCTACCAAATTCAAGGGATGTGGAAGTAGTTCACGAATTTCGGAAGTCCCAAATTTTGTATTATACTGTTAGTCTGGGCTCATTGCTGAAAGATCAAGTAATGTTGCCACTATTACTTTGAACCAGATGTGTGAATTAAAATCTCTCATCATTTTGCTCTCCTAGCTTTGCACTGCTTCATATTTTCTTTTTAATGAGTATGATTTTGAAATTTATAGCCTGTATTGATTGGTTAGTCATGATTTTGGAATGCCGATGTTGGACTGGGGTGTACAAAATTAAAAATCACTTAACACCAGGTTATAGTCCAACAGGTTTATTTGACATGATTTGGAGATGCCAGTGTTGGACTGGGGCATACAAAGTTAAAAATCACACAACACCAGGTTATAGTCCAACAGGTTTAATTGGAAGCACACTAGCTTTCGGAGCGCCACTCCTTCATCAGATGGTTATGGAGGACACAATTGTAAGGCACAGAATTTATAGCAAAAGTTTACAGTGTGATGTAACTGAAATTATACATTGAAAAATACCTTGATTGTCTCTTGTCAACAGACAATCAAGGTATTTTTCAATTTATACTTTCATTTACATCACACTGTAAACTTTTGCCATAAATTCTGTGTCTTACAATTGTGTGATTTTTAGGTTTATTTGGAAGCACTAGGTTTCGGTGTGCTGCTCCTTCATCAACCACCCACCTAATGGACTATACTCTGGTGTTATGTGACTTTTAACGTTGAATGGTTATGTAGTGTTTTATTTCCTTGTCTCAGTACTGAGAGGACATGAGAGCTGCTGTTCATGCCTTAAAAAGATTTTCATGCAATCCTTGATTAATGCAACTTTTAAAAATGCAGATGAAGTCCCATTTCAAATCCGGCTATAATAGCTTGATTGCAGAAGCTTTATTTGGGGAAGGTGTAAAAACATAGTTGAAGTCCTCCCATTAAATTTCTTATTAATCCAACAATAATTTAACCAGTGGCTGATGGTATGTACATCCGTTTTGATAATGGTACCAAATACGTATCCCATTCTACCCATGAAAGCAAAGGTGATGCCTTAACTACAATTTCCCAGTTGCTGCATGATACACATGAGAAACCAATGTTTCTTTGTTCTCTTTGCTGCAGACTTTGTCACTGCTGCAGCACTGTCTCAAACCCATTCATCATTGATGATGCAGACACTGGGCTGTCAGTAAGTGTTGCCACAGCAAGTTGACTTAGCTTTGTGGTTTTCAGTCCCATAATCCAACAATGCATTGCAGCATATCAGTCAAGACATTATATAAGGTGCCCCATTTCTTCAGCCTCAAAGTCATGTTTTTGCATATATTGTATATATAATTGATCCCCTTTACAGCCATGGCATGCTATATTCATATTAGTAGTCATCCACAATTTTTCACCCACAGTAAATGCTATAACTGGGTGCAAAACGTCAAATTGATGCTATGGAGCCTCTTGTGAAGGCATGCGAAATTTTAAGACGTGACCACATGTAACAGTTGCACTGAGGGTTCAGTTTTTAATCCTCTAAATCTAAGTCGACCCCTGACTTTAGAGGATTTTTGAGACTTCAAAGTTTACTTGTACATCTGTGTCTATGGTAATGACTTGCAGCTTATGCATTTCAAAAATTGGCAAAGAAAAAGGCTAAATACACTCATTTAGTGTTCTCAATTTATCCTAACTTAATTGTCACCTCCATCTTTTTAAAATTAATTTATGTATATTTTTGTAGTTATACAATGGTGTTGAATTCAGCAAATTAAACAGAATTCATTTTAACTATTCAATTGTCTTAATGCCAATTTGACATGGAATGTCTAAGTAAATCAAAACAGTAATTTGAAAGTAATTAGTCTTAGAGATAGACAGCATGGAAACAGCCCCTTCAATCCAACTCGTCCATGTCGACCAGGTATCCTAACCTAATTAGTCCCATTTGCTAGCGCTTAGCCCATATTCATCTCAACCTTTCCTATTCATATACTCATGCAGATTTCTCTTAAATGTTGTAATTGTACCAGACTTTTCCACTTCCTCTGGCAGCTCATTCCACACATGTACCACTCTCTGCGTGAAAAAGTTGCCCCTTAGGTCCCTTTTTAAGTTTTTCCCCCTCTCACCTTAAACCTATGCCCTCCAGTTCTGCACTCCACCACCCCAGGGAAAATACTTTGTCTATTTATCCTATTCATGCCACTCATGATTTTATGAACCTCCTATAAGGTCACCCCTCAGCCTCCGATGCTCCAGGCAGCCCCAGCCTATTCAGCCTCGCCCTATAGCTCAAGTCCTCCAACACTGGCAACATCCTTGTAAATCTTTTCTGAACTCTTTCATGTTTAACAACATCCTTTCTATAGGAGGGAGACCAGAATTGCACACAATATTCTGACAGTGGCCTAACCAATGTCCTACACAACTGCAACATGACCTCCCAACTCCTTTCTCAATGCTCTGACCAATAAAGGAAAGCAAATCAAACATCTTCACTATCCTATCTACCTGTGACTCCACTTTCAAAGAACTATCAACCTGCACTCCATGGTCTCTTTGTTCAGCAACACTCCCTAGGACCTTACCACTAAGTGAATAAGTCCTGCCCTGATTCGCCTTTCCAAAATGCAGCACCTCACATTTATCTAAATTAAA
This sequence comes from Chiloscyllium plagiosum, assembly GCF_037043375.1. Lineage (NCBI taxonomy): Eukaryota > Metazoa > Chordata > Chondrichthyes > Orectolobiformes > Hemiscylliidae > Chiloscyllium > Chiloscyllium plagiosum. The sequence goes on along the minus strand of NW_028270148.1, from coordinate 69,242,049 downwards.
CTCCATCTGCCACTCCTCGTCCCATTGGCCCATCTGATCAAGATCCCATTGTACTCTGAGGCAGCCCTCTTCGCTGTCCACTACCCCACCAATTTAGGTGTCATCTGCAAACTTACTAACTTTACCTTCTGTGATCACATCCAAATCATTTATATTCGTGTGAAGTATATCAGTTATCCTAATTATGAATTATCCATTTGTTTTAATCCTCTTAAATCAAATATTTGTATCTAGATGGTCATATTCTTTTAGATTTCAATATCATTTAATTATACACAAAATTTATTTTTTTGTTTAATTAAGAGCTGATGCACAATTGTGGTCCGTTGGGCTGATTTATTATCTTAATGCATTATCTACAGCTTCCATTGAAGTATATAAGTAAAAACATTTACTCAAAACCCCACTTTTGGCCTTGTTCACAGACCTTGTACTTGGCATCAATGCTTATTAAAGCTCTCTGGAATAATGCACTTGCTGCTAAAGCTCAACTGTCCAAGCAGAGTTCCTTTGCTTCTCTTCTTAATACAAACCTCCCAATGGGAAATAAGAAAGGTAAGTTCGGTGTTTGGAGAATGGATGCATTTTATTATTTTAAGTGCTTACATATATAAAATGTAACTTTATAAGCTTGTATTTATTTTACTAATTAGTATGAAAATGAGATTGTACAACATTGGCGGCACGGTGGCACAGTGGTCATCACTGCTGCCTCTCAGCGCCAGAGACCTGGGTTCAATTCCTGCCTCAGGCAACTGTTTATGTGGAGTTTGCACATTCTCCCTGTGTGTGCGTGGGTTTCCTCCGGGTGCTCTGGTTTCCTCCCACAGTCCAAAAATGTGCAGGTTAGGTGAATTGGCCATGCTAAATTGCCCGTAGTGTTAGGTGAAGGGGTAAATGTAGGGGAATGGGTCTAGGCGGGTTGCTGTTCGGAGGGTCGGTGTGGACTTGTGGGCCGAAGGGCCTGTTTCCACACTGTGAGTAATCTAATCTCGTCTAAACATTTTAAGATCTAGGAACAGAAATAGATTATTCAACTCCTTGAGCTGCTGCCCAATTCAGTATGATCATTGCTGATCTTCTGCCTCAACTTCATTTTCCTATCCACCCCTTGTTGCCAATCAGGTAAATGTCCGTTTAGCAAAGGAAGGAGCAGAAATCAGTTAATCTTCAGATGTTTTCACTATATTTGGTGCATTGTGTACAGATTACTATTTTTTTTTTGCAAACTAATACACACAGAGTGGAAATAGATCCTTTTTAAAAGTTATGACACCCCTCAGCAGCAGGTGGGACTTGAACCTGGACCTTCTGGACCAGAAGTAGGGACATTATCGCTGGCAGCAAAACACTAGATACTCTTGCCAGTTTTCAGAAATTAAGATTCTATTAGAAATTGTTAAATGGTGTAAAAGATGCTTTTTCTTCAAATTTATCTGCCAGCATAACAGTTCTTAGTATATTAACATTTGTGCTCTGATTTAAACAAATATTATTTGAACCGTCCTATCTTGCATTGGAAGACACCTCTTGTATGCACAAATATCTTGTGAATTATGCATTAAATTTAAAATCTGTTTTTAACGTTGGTAAAATTAACAAGTCAACTTTTATATTAATGAAATGTTTCTTCTTGCTGGAGCAGTGTATTATAAATGGAAAACCAAGTATTCTATTATACAAAAAAATCAAAGTACTGCAGATGCTGGAGATTTGGAACAAATTCTAGAGAAACTCCGCATATCTGGTAGCATCAGTGGTGAGAAACACGAGTTAATGTTCAGATTCTAATATGACTTTAGAACTGAAGGGAGTTGCAAAAGTGGTTGGAAAACAAAGGAGGAGAAATTAGATTTAAATGGTGGGTACGTAACACAAAAAGAGTGCTCTAATTGTAGTAGAAAAGAAATATAAATGAAGGGTAGGTGGAAATAACAAAATAGGTTAGCTCTGCTGCTGACCACTGCTATTTTAACTCCTCCCTCCTCACTTTCCAAAACTCCAAATTTTATTAAAGAAGCAGCAATTTATTTGTATGTCTTTCAGTCACAGTAGAATCTTCTTTGGTCTCACCAAACGGAGATAGGTGACTAATTTATAGAACACTCTGCTGTGTCTGCAAGCATTACCTGAACATTCCAGTCCCTTGCCATCCAATACACTTTTTCTTACTGTCTTGTTAACATTTTTATCCTAGGCTTGCTGAGGTATTCCAGCAAAGCCCTTTGTAAGCTGGAGGAATAGTGCCTTATTTTCAACTGAGGCATTTTACAGCCCTCAGGGCTCAACATTATGCTCAACAACATAAAATTATAAGCTCTGGCTTCCACTTGAGGACCCGCCGATCCCCATCTTCCAATGGCTTGTTTACATAGGTTTGCTGTCAGATCTGACTGGTTTTCTGCCATTTGCACTTAGCATTAACTCTTCATCTACACATCTGTTGTATTACCACGAGCACGCCCTTTTGTCTTTTTTGCTTTGGGCACCCTTTGCCATCAGTTGCTTCTCCTTCCCCTCCTCCTTTCCATCCCCTTTTATTTTATGTTGTTTTAAAACAACTTTTCTAGCACCCTTCTGATCTGAAGTAGTAGTTTTGGACTCAAATCTTAACTCTTTCTATCCCTGGAAATGCTACCGAATCTGCAGAGTTTCCCCATTATTTTCTGTTTTTACTTTATTGTAGCATTTATTTGTTCTCTTACTTTTTAAAACAACAAATATCCAACCTCATGAAATAAAATTGTCCTGCATTCAAATATTGACTGTACAAAACTTCCTTTTTTTAGATAGTGATCTTATGACTACCCAACAAATTCCATAGAATCCCTTTATTTTTTAATTGTTATTTTACTTATTATGGTACTTGGAAAATTGACAGGTTGGAGTAATTCTTGTTGAAAATAATGACCTTTTTTGTTTCTTCAACTAATTTGCCATGTTCTTGCTGCACCTAAGAGATCACATTGAAACATTAATGAAATCAAAATCTATCGCAAATGCATTGATAATATTTTAAGATTGTGATTCTGCTTTATGCAATTATTGATTGTGATTTACAAAAAAAACTGTTGTCTTATATTTATTGTCATTCTGTGGCACTTTCCTTATTTAAATGTTTGTAAGGTTATTTTTAATACACGTTTAGTCATTTCCAGCTCATTTGGACTGATGAAAAAGAATCTGAGATCAGGATAGAATGGTTGTGTACGAAGGGAAACTAATGTTAATTTTTATGAAAAGATCTATATGCTGAGACTCTTCTGAGTATTTGTTAACTGCTTCTAATTTAACTAAAATTACAAAAATATTTAACTTAGGATCGCCTGCAGCTAGTCCACAAAGCAGTGATAACAGTGATGCACATCATAGTGGAGGCAGTGACATTGAAATGGATGAACAAATGATCAACAGGGCAAAGCGTGCACAACAGCGATTGTCAGATACAGAGGTAAGAAATTAAGATGCAGTAAATTCATTGATAAAGAGAAGGTAAATTAATTAGGCAAAAAAAGTTTATTGTAAGGCTTAGCTGTGGTATTATGCTTTGATTGGTGGCATGCTGAATAGACAGTTATATTGTGTTTGGGCTCTAAGCTCAATGTTATGCTTTGGATGGCAAACTAAGATGGCAAGTTTTGAACAGTGGTTGTTAATCCATAATATTGCTATATTTGTTGTTGCAATATCATCTGGAGCATTTCCTAAAATTAACAGAATTGATTAATCAAAAATAAATGGATTATTTTTAGGAGTCTATGCAAGGAAGTTCTGATGAGACTGCTAATAGTGGTGAAGATGCCAGTAGTGGGCCTGGCAGTAGCAGTGGACACAGTGAAGGCTCCAGTAATGAAGTAAATTCAAGTCATGCCAGCCAGTCGGCTGGAAGTCCAGGAAGTGAAGTCCACTCAGAAGACATGGCAGATAGTGAAGCTCTCAAAGAAGAGGAAGATGATGATGAAGAAGAGGGTGAACAAAGTATGCAGAATGAGAGCAGGAATCCTGAATTGCGAACTTTGAGTGCAGAGTCCCAGCCAGGAATTTGTATGCCAGAATCACCCAGTGGAATAGAACGTGACAGGCATAACAGTGGATCAGGCAGGGATATTTCGTACAGCACTAATGCAGTATCATCAGGGGAAAATCGAATTCGACTGCTGGATACTTGCACGCATCCTGAAGACTCTGAACATGATATGTCAGGGGAAATAAATACTGCACACATATCACAAGGTCCTCAGGACTCATGTATCACACAAACAGGAGATTTTTTAGGAGAGGCAATTGGAAACGAAATATTTAACTGCAGACGTTTTATTGGTCAGCAGCATCAACATCACCATCACCACCACCATCACCACCACCACCACCACCACCATCATGATAGGTAAGTTTGCTCTACTTCATTTTATTTTAATCTTGGAATGGTTGATGCTAATATAAACAGGTGTACATTTTGATGCAGAAATAATGAAACATGAAATCTAATGAATGATTTGAGATGCCTCTCGTTGAATGTTATATTTTAGTAATACACCAATCTGAATTAGAAAAGGTGACTTTGGTTCGTGGCTTTAGGATTTGGACTGTATAATTTATGCATTTATTAATCTAATGTATCAAACTTTAATTTGTAAGAATTCTCATTCCTGACTTTTAAATCAATCTATAATTGAATATATCATTTTAAGTTCATGTCTCCTTTGCGGGAACTGCTGTATCCCTCAAAATCCACTGCCAGATAACCTAATGTACTTGGCATACATCTCCTGAGGATTTTATATTGTGAATAAACTACGCTCATATACGCAGGTGTTGCGACTATCAGATCTTCCTAATAGAGTAAAAAATTGAAGTTATCCATACTTTGTCATGCTGCAACAAATAAAGTACTGATCTCTGAATTAAATGTTAAATATTTGTTGAACTCCATTTGTCACTCCTCTGCATTATGTCAATGTCTCATTGCAACCTACAACAGCTGTCCACACTGTCCACAACTCCACCAATCTTTGTGTCATTGGCAAACTTACTAACGCACTGTTCCAGTTCCTCAGCCAAATCATTTATAAAAATCACAAAGTGCAGAGGTCCCAGAATAGATCCTTGTGAAACGCCACTTGTTACCAAGCTCCAGGCTGAATACTTTCCATCTACTACCGCCCTCTGTTTGCTCGCTGAGCTGGAAAGTTCATTTTCAGATGTTTCTAGGTAACATCAGTGAGCCTCTGGTGAAGCACTGGTGTTAGTGACCCGCTTTCTCTTTGTGTTTAGGTTTCCTTGGGTTTGTGATGTCAATCCCTTTTTTTTTCTCAGAGGGTGGTAGATGGGGTCCAAGTTGATGTATTTATTGTTAGAGTTCCGGTTGGAATGCCATGTTTCCAGGAATTCTCATGAGTGTCCCTGTTTGGCTTGCCCTAGGTTGGATGTGTTGTCCCAGTGCTCCACCAGAGGCTTACTGATGATTTTACCTAGTATGGTGATGAAACGTCTGAAAATTGACTTTTCAGCTCAGCAAGCAAACTTACATACAGAACCTCAACCTGAGCTACAAATCTTCTCAAAACTCACTACCACTCTGTCTTCAATGGGCCAGCCAATTCTGTATCCCTGTATTGTTTTTGTGTTTTCTTTTGGTTTACAAAGCTTTCCCAACCTTTGGTTTGCAACTAACCTTTACTACATTGTATGTTTTTTTCAATTTGATGCTATCCCCGACTTTCCCAGTTAATGACATGTTAAATTGAGGCCGCCCTTGCTCACTTGGATGGAAATGATATTATTTGGAGGAAGAAAAAGTATTTTGAGTTTTCCTGGTGTTGTGGCCAACATTTTTCCTTGCGTCAACTAATGTCATTTTTCTTGTCTGTTTTGTTGGTCTTGTGCACCAAATGCCTGCTGCATTTACCTGCTCTAACTCTTTAATTCATTGTGAAGAATATCAGGACATTTGAAGAGCTGAACTTATTTATTTTGCATATTTCTGCAGTATACTTAAACTGCAGTTCTAAGTTCCCAGAACATGTTTTGTACAAAATAATGTTCTTGTTTCCACTAATGTGTTGTCTTCATTTTGCTGTGTCCATCCAGACGTTGTCATGTTCTTGCAGGAGGACAATTCTGAGGCAGAGTAGGTTGTCACATACTTTGGTTGAATGACTTAGAGATGCCGGTGTTGGACTGGGGTGGTCAAAGTTTAAAAATCACAACGCCAGTTTATAGTCCAACAGGCGTATTTGGAAGCACTAGCTTTTGGAGAGCTGATTCTCTGCAACCATCTAATGAAGGAGCTAGTGCTTCCAAATAAACCTGTTGGACAATAACCTGATGTTGTGTGATCTTTAACTTTGGTTGAAGGGGTGGACCATAATTCTTAAGTCCTAATTGTAAAAGAGTTGTTGTAGAACTATTCTTAAAGCTGAGAATGATTATTTTATTTTTCAAATTGATTATTTTCCTGTTTTATCCAATTGCCATCATAGAGCAGTGTGTCTAGTGCTTACCCAGAGTCTAAGAGTTACTTGGGGCCACATTAACATTCTCATCCTGGTTCTTTATACACAACACTACTGGCTTGAATATTTCTGTCTTCGTTACAATCGATATGTTTGCCTCCAAGCCTCATGTTAATTTGTCCTTGCTAGCAAGCCTTTGGAATGAAATATATCAAAAGAAGATGTATTTTCCTGATGCAGATATGCATCCCAGCTATGAAGGGGTAACTGAATAACCAGATTTAATGCTAAATTTCAAGCCTAAGCCTGACTACAATCAGTTACAAAACTGATCTCTTTCTATATCAGTTTAGTGTATGCAATTAGAAACAACAGACATTTTCTTTTTTCACAATGTTGGGCACAGTAGTTTAAATGTTTGAGAAGACTCCACTTTTGATCGTCATAGTCATAGAGATGTACAGCACGGAAACAGATCTTTCGGACCGACTCATCCATGCCAACCAGATATCCTAAGGTAGAGAAGTCGATATTTCAGGTGTAACACTCCTGTTTACTTTGGATTCCTGCATCTGCAGTTTGTTTGTCTCTGACCAGATATCCTAACCTAATCTAGTCTCATTTGCCAGCACATGGCCCATGTCCCTCTAAACCCTTCCTATTAATATACATATCCAGAAGTGTTTTAAATGTTGTAATTGTACCAGTCTCCACCACTTCCTCTGGCAGCTCATTCCATACTCACACCACCCTCTGTGTGGAAACGTTGCCCTTTGGGTTCCTATTATATCTTCCCCTCTCACCCTAAACCTATGCCCTCTAGTTCTGGACTCCTCCACTCCTGTCGGCTCATTCTGTTTTTGAATACTTTTCTCTAAGTTTTGTATATAATGAAAAGATTACCACAAGCAAATGAAGGATGATACCACTGTGTTGTCAAAGATATGGATTGAGATTTAAACACAAGCTTGCTTTAATGTTATTTCTGTGGACTCTGACCTTTTCAGTAGTTTGTTCAAACTCGTAATGTTAGTTAGTCCTGTTGCCAACTGTAACTTTATCCACAGGTGTGTGAGAGTTCTAGGATTCTGGACAATTGACCACTAGTATGTTCCAAATGATTCAACTTTACCTGTATTGGTGACTAATTATATATTTTTATTTTGCGTGGGTGTGCAATATCCTGACCTGCACACAGAACAGATTACACGAGGGTGAGTTGCACTCTGCCAATGTCGTTTACTCATCCTTGTCAATCTGAGTCCAAATAGGGACTAGCAATTTTCATCATTTGACTTTTTGTTGAAATTGGCTTCTGAAATCTGCTGTTTTAAAATATATGTTTGGCATGAGAAGTGCCTTGTTCACACATCAAATAATTAGAATCTAGAGTGGACTGCCTAGAAGTTTGGTGGAGGCAGGTTTAATCAAGACAACAAAGAGTACATTGGATGATTATTTGTTTCAATTACATATGCAGGGTTATGGGAAAAGGGGAGAGACACAAATTCCTAATGCTGATTTAGAGAGCTGGTGCAGATCTGAAAGTGCAGGAGGTATTTCAAACTGTGAGGATTCGGTGATTATATTTTGACTTTTGGTGCTATAATGGGGCTGAAAAATAAACATGCAACTTTGGTCTGATCAGTGATAATGTGAACTAACTGTAGAACTCTGATTCCTTTCTCTTGTACATGGGTGACAGGAAGAGAAAGAGAGAACACGGTAGGTGGATGAGAGTGAGAGTTAGATATGGGAGAGGGGAAGAGAGCTTGAGGTGGGTGTGGGAATGACGTTAGGGGAGAGAGAGAGGCAGTGTGTGAGAGCAAGCGGGAGAGGGCCGGTTGTCTGAGGGGGAGGGGTTGGAATGGGAAGTGGGAGAGAGACGTGTGAAGGGAAGTGAGACAGATGAGACTGAGAGGGGCTGGGGGAGATGAGTCTGAGCTAGTTTTAAGTTAACAGTTAGATTCTGGACTTTGAATCCACCGATCTGAGTTCACATCATGGTGGAACCTCAAATTGTCTTGTTCCAACAGTTGCTTAGTGGTTAGCATTGCTGTCTCGCAGCACTGGGATCCCAGGTTTGATTCTAGCCTTTGGTGACCGTGTGGAGTTTGTATGTTGTCCCCATGTCTGCATGAGTTCTCATGTTACCTCACACAGTCCAAAGATGTGGAGACTAAGTGCATTGCTCATGCTAAATTGCTTCTTAATGATGTTCCGGCTAGGTGGATTAGGCATGGTAATGCAGGGTTATGGGGATAGTTGGTTGTGCTGAATGACTTCTTTCTTCACTATTGGGACTCTGTGATTCTATAAAGGGGAACGAGAGAGATGGTTGTGGGGGAGTTAGAGTTGGGTGTGTGAGAGGGACAAAATTCATATGCTGCTTTAGTGCTATCTTGTAGTTGCTGGCATCCTTGGTCACGTGAATTTCAAAGTTCTTGTATTATTCATATTTGTTCCTGTGATCTGTGCATTTGCTACCTATTTCTAATTGCCTTTAAGAAGGTGTTGGTAAAAATAGCATCATGTTGGAAAATAATTCACAAAGCATTGGTGTTGCTCTTAAATTCACTTTGCAAGGTCATGTTGCGCTGTTTATATTAATTTAGTCTGTATTACATTCACAAACTATATTGAATTCCTGTGGTCACTTTGCTAATCTTATACATTAGTCTTGATGGTAATAGAAGGCAAATAAATAAAAATAATGTTTCTACCCAGTTGAAGTAATTTTAGAAACATTTCCATAAATCATTAAAAGTGCTAAAATTACATGATTTCTTATCTCAAAAGATTTCAGATCTTTTTGTCTTCTGCCATAAAATTATGATTTTATTTTTGGTTTGATTTTGGCTGCTGCTCAGAGAGTCAACTGGAGATGATGCTGAATGGAGTGGGTGACTTTGGTACTTCAAGTGCTTCTTAGGCTGTTAAATTTATTTTGTATTCTTCCATTCATTCTACCAAGTAAAACATCACTTGCAAGGATAAGTAAATCCTAACTCACCAGTGGTAACACACATTGACTATTGTCACCTGATTTTGTTGAAGTGGTTTGCCAGGGCATGGTTGTTGTCACTAGCTGTTGGAGACAGAAATAAGCTGGATTCTAGACTGAACCAATGAAAGCTGATCCACTCTGAAGAGCACAATAAGTGCTCCTAACACTCTGAAATGCATTCCTTGCCTTTTCTATTCAGCATAAACAGTATCTGAGCTGTAGTTAACAAGGTGGTTATGTCCTGGCTAGAAGGCTATGAACTCTGAATCTCCCCCTCATGGTAATGACTCTTGGCTACTTTTATCTGGCAGGTGTGACAAGTATGTTGTCCAATCTCTTCCTTGGCCAAGTCTGATGGATGGTGCTGATTCCCAGGTCAGATGCCTCTTCACCCTCTGTGCTTGAAGAGTACCTTTACAAAGCCTTGAGAGAACATTTTAACACAATTGTGAGACTACATCTGACTTAACCCATCCACTTTCAGATTCATTGCCACATGGCCTACCTAGCCGTGATCAACATCTCATGAACCCTGAACAATTTTTTTTTAACATTTCTTGGCTTTTGCCTCAAGTGTCTTGATCAGATAGACACTGAGGAAGTGTTTCCACTATTCAGCAAGCCTAAAACATGGAGCTGATCACTTAAGACTGAGATGAGAGAGATTATATCACTGAAATAGTTGTGAATCTTTGTACTTCTCTGCCATGATGTTCCATCAGCGAATACATTTATGCCAATGTAGACAAATTTCAAGTGTCTTGGGAATTGAGGGGAAATAGGGTCCAATGGGAAAGTGGATTTGAAACCCAAGGTCAGCCATTATTGTGTTTAAATGATCAAGGAGGCTCAGTGATCTGAATGGTCTATCTCTAATTCTCGTGTTCTCATAATGCAAAGTAGCACCTTTTACACTGAAAGGATAGCGTATCCTTGATGGCTCCAGCTAAAGGCATCGTTTTTGACCTGACCTTAACCAGGGCATCAGTGTTTCTCTCTGCCTGCCCACTTATCACATTTCAATAAGCTACCTAGGCCATATTCCCATGAGAATGAAGCTGCCTCTGTTTCCAATTTGTTCTTTTATTCCTACGGTTTTAAATTAATTAATTAGCCATATTATCCATTGCCTCTCTCTTAATTGCCCTGTTTTTCCTACTATCCCTTCTTGATATAATTCATGCAACACAATTAACTCTTAATACAAAGGTAAATCAGAGAATGTTATGCAAGTCGATATTCTTGAGATTACATGGTGTTGGTACTCGAAGACACGCTTTTTGATAAAACAATTTACCTAATTATCAACTAGGCAAAATACTGAAAGGCACCCAAATACCTCCGTATGTTGTTTCTATTGTCTATAGAGATCTGGTTAATTTTTGATTATTCTAGTGACTAGGTAGTATTTCTTTTGCTGTTATTTGGATTCTGACATTTGGGCATTTTCAAAGTATTTTCTTTGCACTTGAGCTCTGTGGTCTAAACAGGGTCCTGTCAACCTTCTCACCAGAAATGCAGTGTTTTAGGATTTGAACGTACCTCAGCTTCATAATTTAAGATTGATTTGTTTTTAATTATTTGGGGGATATTCGCTTTGCTGACTGAGATACCACTTTTTGTTGTCCATCCCAATTACCTTTGAGGAAGTGCTGGCGAGGTGCCTTGAACTACTCCAGTCTATTTGGTGCAGGTATGCTTACACTGCTCTTATGGACCTGAGGATTTTGAGTCAGCGATAGTGAAAGAACTGCAATATATTTGTAAGGTAGGATAGTGAGCCTCTTGGATAGAAATGTACAGATGGTGTGGTATTTGCTGCCCTTGTCCTACAATGTGGTAGTGGTCATGGGTTTGGAAGATGTTATCTAAGGGGCCTTGATGCATTTCTGCAGCACCTCTTGTACTTAGTACAAACTACTGCTACTGTATATTGATAGTACAGGGAGTGACTGCAGTGCCAATTGTCTTGGATGGTGTCAAGCTTCTTGAATGTTGTTAGACAACATTCAGACAAGTGGGAAATATATGGCATCACATTCTGGATTTGTACCTTGTAGATGATAGACTTTGGGCAGTGAGATGGTGAGTGACTCACTGCAAGATTCCTAGCTTCTGAACTGGTTTTGTAGTTTTCATATGGATTGCCCAAATCAAACCTGGATGTTATCCACGTCTTTGCATTTGGTTATCTGTGAGAAGTATGCTGAATATTCTGCAATGCTCAACAAACACCCTTGGGAAAATCACTAAAACAGCTAAAAAAATAGTTAAGCATCAGACACTATTCCAAGGATCCTGCAGTAAAGCAAGGATCCTGGAGCTGAGAGGACTCACAAACAACTGCATCCTTCTTTGTACTAGATATTACTCCTATCAGCATAGTTTCCCCCTTACACCCAATAACTCAATTTTTACTGTTTTAATGTTATATTCTCTCAAGTGCAGCTTTATCAAGGGTAGTCACTTTCACTTTCAAGGATATTCCGCTCTTTTGACCATGTTTGGACCGAAGTTATAATGAGGAAGCTTTGTTGAGTGGTTATTGCTAAGCATGTGCTGCTTGATAGCATTGTTGTTAGCTCCTTCCAGCAGTTTGTTGATGATTGAGGGTAAACTGGGGCAATAATGGGCTGGGAGGAAGACCGGGCTACAGAGGCTGGAGATCAGAGTCGAGAGTGTGGTGCTGGAAAAGCACAGCAAGTCAGGCAGCATCTGAAGAGCAGGAGAATCAACATTTTGAGTATAACCCCTTCATCAAGATGCTGTGCTTTGCCAGCACCACACTCTCCGTAATGGGCCAGGGTGAATTTGTCTTGCTTTTCTTTGTGCAGAATACACACTAGGGCAAATTCTGGGGCACATCTTAAATTTATTGCTGAAATATTGTCAAGCTCCAAAGCCTTTTCAGTGTCTAGTGCCTCCTTCTATTCTTGACATTGTGTGGAATGAATCAAATTGGCTGAAGACTGGGGAAGATGTTGGTGACATCGAGAGGAGGCTGAGCTGTAATGTCCTCTTGGTAGTTGTGGCTGAAGTTTGTTGCCAGTGCCTTAGTTTAGCTTTTACAGTGATGTGCTGGGCCCGTCCATCATTTTGAGTTTGTAAGTATTTGTACAAAGTTAAAAATCACAACACCAGGTTATAGTCCAATAGGTTTAATTGGAAGCACTAGCTTTTGGAGCTCTGCTCCTTCATCAGGTGGTTGTGTTTGATGAAGGAGCGGCGCTCCGAAAGCTAGTGCTTCCAATTAAACCTGTTGGACTATAACTTGGTGGTGTGTGATTTTTAACTTTGTACACCCCAGTCCAACACCAACATCTCCAAATCATAGGTATTTGTAGAGCTTCCTCCTCCAGCGAGTTATTAATTGTTCACAGTCATTGAGAAATGAACATTTCTGACTCGAACCTTTTGTATGCTGTTCTTTGTATTCTTCAGTAACGCTATCCATTAGTTACATCTTATTGCTCTCCTTGGGTTGTCATAAATTATCCTCCAACCTAGCAGCAATGCTCCTCTACGTAGAGGTCACAAGTGGCCCTGATTCCTTTAAACTAAGTTTTCCAAATTATGGGAAATATGCATTCCCCAGCCCTGGGAGGAGTCTCTTGGAAACAAAACATTGCTACTTCAGAGTTACTTCGTAAAGTAGTAGCATTCAGGAATTTCCAAGTTGCTTTAAAGCCAATGTAGTTAGGACTTTAGAAGTGCAGAGGGATGCTGGGTTGTAGCAGATGACTCGCATGGTGTCTTTTGAAATAGCACAGTTGGGCTGTGATGGATAGATGGACCTTCAGTTTCTTTTGTCTGAAAGGTTGCAACTTTAACTGTGCAGCATTCTTGCACCATTATACTAGAGGTTGGCCTAGATTTTGTTCACATCTCTATTGTAGGCCATGATCTCTCAACCTTCTGAATCAAGAAAATGTGTTATTGCCGTTGAGCTGCCATGAATAGGATTAAAAAAGTCATGAAATCTGAACTTTACACTTAGCAGGATTCTTTAACATTGTGTTGATAGTATTTATCTATGCAATCTTTGTCCAACTCTTCAAATGCTAGAATCACAGAATAGCTACAGTGGGGAAGCAGGCCATTTGGTCCATTGAGTCCACACTGACCCTCCAAACAGCATCCCACCAATCTTTTAATAGTAGTCTCCAGTTTTCAAATTATTTTTCTGATTAGCTATAATGTTCAGAATTTTTATCATGCCAACATTAACATGTATCTGGTCACTGTCTTGATCTTGAAACTGATTTTACAGAATGATGCTTTTGCTTCTGGTGTTTAACTGTAAGCACTAATTAAGAAAAGGGAAAGCCATAATCATCTTTGCTCAATTGAAAAGAATTAAACTTGTTTTTGAGTGTGGCAGTCTGTCATGCCCCAGGTTACTTTCTTTTAAATATAGGTTTAATTTCTAGTTCAGTGTGTGCTTTTGATAACTATTAAATTCTCTTACAACATATGTGTCATTTCAAATGTGTGAATGTAAATGTATTTCTTGCAAATTATTTTCTGTATAGATAGGAAAGAAAAGGTTTCTTGTGAAGTTCTATTATTATGAAATATTTGCTTTACAGGCACTTGGGTGATGATATGATGAGTGCAGATGATGTCAGCTGTAGTAGTTCTCAGGTCAGTGCAAAGTCTGAAAAGAACATGGCTGACTTTGATGGGGAAGAGTCAGGTTGCGAGGAAGAACTGGTACAGATTAATTCACATGCAGAACTTACATCTCATCTTCAACAACATCTCCCCAATCTTGCGTCTATCTACCATGAACATCTTAGTCAAGGTAGGAAAATGTGCATTAACTTTCAGAATGAATGGTAAAATGGAAAACTGTTGCATGTTTTCTATTGCTATTGCTTGAGACTTGTGAATGCATTGGATTGTAATAAATTTGAATTATGTTGGAAAAAAAGTCACTTCAGCCAATTTCCCCTAAGATTATCAGAAAGATTAGTTCATAGGAGTTTACTGTATGTTGCAATTTGGCAAAGCTGAGTTTTGCCTCTGAACTGAAATTATATTAAAATGCTTCACAGTAATAATGGTTCTATTATTGTAACCGGCAGCAACAAAACTTATGTTTACCCTAGCCCCTTAATCCCACTCTACCATTTAATATTCTACTTCAGTATCATGTCCTGCAGTAGCCCAGTTTCTGCGATCTTTAATACCTAGAAATCTATTCATGCATAGCTTTTTTTCATTTGTGTTTCATATGTACTTAATGTCTGAGCATTCTGAGTCTTTCAGAGTACGGAATTCCAAAGATTCACCACCTTCTAAATGAAAAAGAATTCCTCCTAATCTTAGTTCCTAATGGCCTATTACTTATCCTGAGATGGCATCTCCTGATTCTGGATCTCTCTACTGCCTTCAACCAGTCTTCACAGCTATATGCCATCTGACCTATTGAAGAATTTTGGTTCAATTCGACCACCTTTCGTTACTGTAGACTCTAAGGAGAATATAGGCACAAACTGCTTAATTCCTCGCAGAGTCAGAGTTGTACAACACGGAAACAGACCTTTTGCTCCAAACCATCTATGCTGACTAGATATTCGAAATTAATCTAGTCTCATTTTAGTAGTATTTGATCCATATCCCTCTCAACTCTTCCTATTCATGTACCCATCCAGATGCATTTAAAATATTGTAATTATTTACAATATCTCTACCAGCAAATAATTCCATACATGTACTATCCTCTGTGTGAAAAAGTTGCCCATTAGGTCCCTTTTATATCTTTCTCTTCTCACCTTAAATGTATGCCCTTTAGTTTTGGACTTCCCTGTCCTGGGGAAAAGATCTTGGCTATTCACCCTATCCATACCCCTCATAATTTTATAATCCTCTATAAGGCCGTTCCTCAACCACTGACACTCCAGGAAAAATAGCCCCATCCTCTCCCAATAGCTCCATTTCTGGCAACATGCTTGGAGATCTTTTCTGCACCCTCTGAAGTTTAACAACATCTTTCCTAAGCAGGAAGACCAGAATTGAACGCAATGACCAAAAGTGACCTAACCAATGACCTGTCTAGCCACAACATGATATCCTACACTCAATGCACTGACCAGTAAAGGCAAGTCTACCAAATGCTGCCTTCACTATCCTATCTATCTGCAACTTCACTTTCAACAACTATGAACCTGCACCCCAAGGTCTCTTTGTTCAGTAACAATTTTCAGGACCTTGTCATTAAATGTGTAAGCCCTGCCCTGATTTGCCTTACCAAAATGCAACATCTCACATTTATCTGAATTAAACTCCATCTGCCACTCCTTGGCCCACTTAATCAAAGTTCCATTGTGTTTTGAGAAAACTTTCTTAGCTGTCCACTACATCTCCAATTTTGGTGTCATCTCCAAACTTGCTAATCATACCTCCTATGTTCACAACCAAATCGTTTGTATAAATGACAACAAGCAGTGGATCCAGCACCAATCCTTATGGCACACTGCTGGTCACAGACCTCCAGTCTGAAAAGCAACCCTCCACCAACATCCTCTGTCTCCTACCTCCACAGGACAATCCTGCCATCTCAGGTATCTGTACGGTATAACTTTGATGCACTCCCCCTATGGTAAGTGTATCAGTCCTTGCCCACTCTGGTTTCACAAAGGCTTTATACAATTGCACTAAGACATTTTTACTCCAGTACTCAAGTCATCTTGTGATTAAAAGCTAAAATGATATTTGCCTTGCTAATTGCTTACTGGACCTGCATGTTTGCTTTCAGTAACTAATGATTATGCACATCCAGATCCCTTTGGGATACCTTTTAAGAAATAGGCTGCATTTCTGTTCTGTATACCAAAGTGAATAACTTCACATTTTTCTATATGTTGTTTTGCTCAGTCATTGTATTTAAATCGCCTTGAATCCTCTTTGCTTCCTCCTCTCAACTCTCATTTGCACCTGGTTTTCAGTCGTCAGCATATTTGAAAATATCCTCCACACCCAAGTTTTGAACAGCTGGGGCCTAAATG
The DNA here is from genome assembly GCF_037043375.1 of Chiloscyllium plagiosum. NCBI lineage: Eukaryota > Metazoa > Chordata > Chondrichthyes > Orectolobiformes > Hemiscylliidae > Chiloscyllium > Chiloscyllium plagiosum. The sequence goes on along the minus strand of NW_028270148.1, from coordinate 69,225,577 downwards.
ATGTTGTACACAGCTTGCCATAGCCTGTCAAGCAGAGTGTGAGCTGTTTATTTCCACTCTCTACTTTCTACTTTGTTTGTTAAACAGTTCTCAATGTCAGTATTTTAGTTGCAATCCCATATGTTGTAATTTTGTGTAATAACTTACTGTGTGGAACCATGATTGAAGGCCTTATGAAAATCCAAATACTGAGCACCATAACTAATGGTTCCACCTTATCAGTCCTTCATTCTAAAAACCTCTGTCAGGCCTGTCAAAAATGATTGTCCTTTCAGTGAATGCAGTCTGCCCAATCCTGCCATTATTTTATAAGTGTCCAGTTACACATCTTATATTATGGATTCTGGCATTTTCCCTACTGATTATGTCAAGCTAAGAGGCCTATATCTCCCCTAATTCTCTCTTCTTCCTTTATTAAATCATGGGGTCACATCAGCCACCTTTTTCAACACTTTGGAATATAGACCATTACATTCAGGGGATTTATCAACTTTCATTCCTACTAATTTCTCCAGTGGCACCTTTTTTCCAATACTCATTTATTTCACTTTTTATTCTCATTAGTCCCTTAGTTCTCTAGTATTCCTTGAAGGAATGTCTTCCTCTGTGAAGACAGAATTGTTGTATTTGTTTAGGTTCTCTGCTATTTCCTGATTCCCCATTATGAACTTTCCTGTCTCTGCCTCTGGTGGACCTATATTTGTCTATTCTAACATTTTTCATTTTATGTACTTAAGCTTTTACAGTCCATCTTTGTTTTTCTCTAGTTTACTTTCAACATTCTATTTCACTTTCATTTATCAATTTCCACTTTGTGGAATTCTAAAATTCTTCCAATTATTTTGTTTTCAGTATTATTAGAGGAAACCTTTTTTGATCAAATGTGATTTTTAACTTCTTTTGGCAGCCATGGTTGGGTCACCACACCTGCTAGGTTTTTGTGCCTTGAAGGAATGGACTTTTTTTTGTGAACCATGTATTAATACTTTAAATGCTCACCAATATCTATGTACCATTGTACATTTTTAATGAAGTTTCCCAATATACCAGATCAATATTTACATCTTATACCTTAGTGAATTCCCTTGTTCACATTTGAGACCCTAGTTTCAGATTTAACTACATCACTCGCAAGCTCACCTTGTGCTCACTACTTATCTGTAGGCTTTTTTGCAGTATGATTATTAGCCTTTTCCCATTGCACAATATAGAAAGTAGCCATTCTATAACTGGTAGTTCAACTTATTATTCTAGCAAACTACCTTCCTAGCAAAAATGTCTTCCAGGAATTCTTCCACAGTACTAGCATTAGATAGGTATGGCCAGCTTACATGTAGCTTGACGTCTCCATGATTACTTTTGTTACATGCACCTATAATTTCTTTTGATGTATACTGTGTCCTACATTACCACCACTGCTTGGCAGCCTGAAAACACATCCCATCAATGTTTGCTGTCTCTTTCTGTTTTTGTTTAAGTCAAACTGGTACTATATCTTGCCTTTTGGATTTAAAATCCACTTATTCAAATGTACTGATTTCATCTTTTATTGACTCTATTACCCCACTTAATTTTGCCTGTTTGGGAAGGGATAGATAAAAATTACACTATCATTTGAATGAAAATTTTCCTTTCAGGACTTCAACGTATTGGCTAGTATATGAAGTTAAATAACTTAACACTAATATGGCACTATGTTAGTGGGGAGATTATTCTCTAAAGTTTAGAAAGACATTTGATGAAAACTGTAACTGGAATTATACTGAAGTAACTGTTATGATTTTATTTTTCTCATTTATTACTTGTGATACTGGAATTAAGAGCAAATCAGTTGACCTTGTTTAGGTAATTAATATTACTTGTTGATGATCTGTTGGTATACATAATTCTTGTCGTACTATTCCAGACTGTAATGAAAATATAACATCTTCTGTTGGGGAAGAAAAGGTGGGCTCCTTTGTGCGATCATGAGGAAGTTAGTATAAAGGCAAAACCACATATGCTGTGAAAGATTTGGAAAACTGCCTTTTATACATACAATGAGTTTGGATCAATAGAAAAATGTAGAGAATTGTAAATGCAGGAGGAAAATTGTTGAGTCTTAAGTAAATAATTTCTCTATTCCTGAGTATGCATTTTATTTTGCTATTTGAATATTGTACCTTCTTTCCTCAGCTCCTAGTGTTCATAAGCATCAATACAACTCAAATGCAGTCACAGACATCAATTTAGATAATGTTTGCAAAAAGGGTAATACTCTTCTTTGGGACCTGGTGCAAGATGAAGACGCGGTATGTTTACCTTCATAATAACAATTTGGAATTGTTTGAATGGAGTGCTTTTGGTTACTTTTCTGTTTGTCTGTGTAGGTTCATCTCTCAGAGGGGTTGATAAATGAAGCTGAGAAACTGCTGTGCTCCCTTGTATGCTGGTTTACTGATCGGCAGATTAGAATGAGATTTATTGAAGGTTGTTTAGAAAATCTGGCAAATGATAGGTAAGAAATAAAAGTATGATATTTCCCAGTACAAGATGAAGTTGATATACTGTACATTCTAAATATGTAGTGAGTACATGATTCTTAAGATGTCATCACTTACTTGATTGAAATTAAAACTAGGTGTTCAAAGTTTGTGAGAAGATTTGTAGCTCAGGTTGTTGTTGTTGTGGTTCTGTTCGCCGAGCTGGGAATTTGTGTTGCAGAAGTTTGTCCCCTGTCTAGGTGACATCCTCAGTGTTTGGGAGCCTCCTGTGAAGCGCTTCTGTGATCTTTCCTCCGCCATTTGTAGTGGTTTGAATCTGCCACTTTCGGTTGTCAGTTCCAGCTGTCCGTTGCAGTGGTCGGTATATTGGGTCCAGGTCAATCAAAAAGCACATTGACCTGGACCCAATATACCGACCACTGCAACGGACAGCTGGAACTGACAACCGGAAGTGGCAGATTCAAACCACTACAAATGGCGGAGGAAAGATCACAGAAGCGCTTCACAGGAGGCTCCCAAACACTGAGGATGTCACCTAGACAGGGGACGAACGCCTGCAACACAAATTTCCAGCTTGGCGAACAGAACCACAACATTAAAACTAGGTAATCATATGTCACAAATTTAGAATGAAAATGTAATAAAATTGATAACTTTAGAAATTGTTCTTACAAGATATTTTGGTATAGTTTAAAGAAAGTTTGCTCAGTATGATTATTTGACATCCAAAATTAAATAATTATTTAATATTAATCCTGTCCAATTATCTTTATTTAGATCTGTGGTAGTTTCACTCCGTCTTTTGCCAAAACTATTTGGCACTTTTCAACAATTTGGAAGCAGTTATGATACGCATTGGATAACTATGTAAGTAACCCACAATTGTACAATACATTGCGATTTTTCAAGTTAAATACTTCAGTTTACTTACAAATTGCTAATATAAAGAAGACACATTTTTTATATTTACATAACATCTAGATACATCTCCCACTTATGTTGATATCTGTTCAGAAATCCAGCAAGGGTTTTTAATGTTGGCAAAGAAAAATGTTTCCTGCTAGATTTCAGTAGTGCTCTTACAACACTTGAACCATGAGAACATTTTGCGTTTAATGATGTATCCAAAGGCTATAATCTGAGCGGTTGGGAAGAAGTAGAAGTGAAGGAGTTACTGGAAGGACCGGAACTGCTTTTTGTTAAATGCTGAGGCCTTTTCTGACACTCGTGGCTATTGCCTTTTTCCAAGGGAAGTGGCCAGTTATTTTGCTGGGAGTTATGGTGTGATGTGGAGACAGAGGCTGCAAGATGATTGGGAGCTGAAATTGGAGTGTGTGAATGTTTTGGAGCCTAAATGAAGAAGCTGCAAGAAGCTTGGAATTTGGCAGAGCAGGCTGCAAGTGAAGATGTTGGTGTTGAAGTTTACTGGGGTTGGGTTAAGGAGCTGTGGGCACAGGCCACAAGAGGGAGTAAGGAGGAGGCTGTGCCACGTCGAGGAATTTAAAGGGATTGACAGTTTTAACATAAGACCAGATAAGGTTAGTGAATTTGTTGGTTGCAGGAGTCTATCGATATTATAAAGTTTCATATCTACTCAGTGTTATATCACCTCACAACCTTTTTTAAGAAAAGCATATCTGAAGTGTGGCATCCGAGTTGTCACATTTCCAAAATGTGGCATGTGTAACAGACCAAAAGATTATAGGAGCAGAAGTAGGCCATTCAGTCCAAAGAGTCTGCTCCATCAGCCTCTATGCTTCTCTCTTTCTCCACCCCCCCCCCCCCCCCCCCCCAAAACACCCATGTAACTTTTCCCTTTATGCACCATTTATATTTCCAATTAATAACCAATTGTTAAGGGCAGTGTAATAACACTAAAGGTACGGGGGAAAAAATGGTAATTAACTAAAGTAGCTATTTTCATTTTCTTTTACATTGTATATATCTATGCATATTGAAAATTTCTGTTCATTCTCCACCTTTTGGAGTTTCTCTATGCTCTGTGCAATAACAATATTTCATGTAGAGAGTCAGTCAGACAAATCACAAGAAGTTTGAAGTGCATGTTTTGTGAGGGCAAGGTAGTAAATTTCATATTTTGTTTTAACGTGTATTGCAATCAAAAAAATCTGAGCAGACATCTACAATAAAATAGCATTTTAGTAACGTAGGACAGATAAGTGAGCTGGTGCCAGAAGATGGTGATCAAAGGTGATTTGCAGTTGACTCAGATGAAGACAATTATATTTTATAATTATGTAAGTAAAAGGTTCTACATTGTAAGTAGATGGAAATGAATGGTGTTAGGGACAAAAGAACCAAGTTGTTTGCAGTTCACATAAGTTTATGGAGTGTTAGATAAAGGCTTTATAGATATATATTTGTAAAATTAATTTTTGATATGAGTAAAAGATGTGCTAACTTGTCCTCAAATAGTTATAGTGTAATACACACCGCAGTAGAAATAAAATTGCCATCCACTTGTGGATAATGAATATATAATCAACTTTTTATTATATAGGTGGGCAGAAAAGGAACTAAGCATGATGAAACTTTTCTTTGACAATCTAATACACTACATTCAAGCAGTTAGAGAAGGAGTCCATAAACATTTGTTGTAAGTATGTCTGCTGATCATCTTTTTGAATATTTTTGAACATCAACATCGATTTCAGCATTTGATTAGTTTAATCTGTGTTAAAATGCATACAGTCAAATGTTAAACTAAGTATATTGAACAGTTATTTTTCGAAGTTTCAAAGAAGTATAAGTTGTGCATTTCACTTCTTCAGAGATTAACTTTATATAAGTACTAAGTTCTCAAACTATTTAAAATTTCAATTCTTAGCTACAAGATTAATTTAAACTTATTCTCCAAATGTAAGGTATATCAAAGTACACTCTTTCCTTTTGATACTTTAATTTGCTATTCGTGGATCTGCATATTAGCGTGCTTGGTCACAGACCCGATATTTTTTCCCACTTTACAGGTCCTGATGTTGCAGTCCTTTGTGGTAGATAGAGAATTTCTATTATAGCACTGTCCATGTTTTTGTGCTATCCGTAGGAACTCCATGCTCCTATCCCTTTTAGATATCAAGGATTTTGCGTGATTTGTAATTGTACACAGAAGGAATGTTCTGAGAGAATGTAAACAGTGATTCTTGTGTCAAGGCACATTCACCTTTATGAAGAATGTATTTTAAGTTTAATGTATAATTTTGTTTGGCCATTGTAGGTAAATTGAATGGAGGCAGTGAAACGTCTTGTACTCTAAATGGATGTTTTATATATCATGTCTTCATATTTCTTTGCTACGTTTTGTGCTTTTGAGGCATAATAATAATGAGGAAATCAGATTGATTGCACATATTGGGGTGGAATCTATATCTGTTGGAATTTTGCCTCATAAGCAGACAGATTAATTTCTGGCTACGGGGAGGGGGGCGCGCGGTGAGAAACGGTGTGGTTGCATCTGGAACAAAAGGCTGTACACTTACCTTTAAAAGAAAAAAAATTAAAGTCTAAAGTATCTTTTTAATATATTTTGAGGGGATTTGATCTGATCCATTACACGTGACATTTACCACCACCTGTACATGGATCTGCAATCCAGATTAAGTGCCTAAACAATTCTTCCTGAGGCTGCAAAAATGTTCTATTTTTAAGTTGTTATTGGTTAATTTCAGGCTACAAAATGGGATTTCTGTAGTACAACCCAGCATTAACTAAGCAACAGATCCAGTTTTTAGGAAAACTCGGCATTCATCCATTTTATTGTATCACCAAAGCAACAAACTGGGAGGGCTATTCAGTTTTATTACATTGCTTGTTTCTCTCAAGTGGAGGAAGTTTGGAACCAACATTGCACATTGCTGTAATGTTCATCCATTTAGCCTTCTTAATTGAAAAGTATTCAATTTTCAATATTCAAATTGTGTTGTGAACAGTGATTAGTTCTCCATTTTTGCCAAATTTGTAATGAGCAGTCATGAAGTGCCTTTCTCTTCCTTCATCATTGAACTTAAATGATTGATGCTGTGTAGAATAAAGCATGTCATTCTTCTTTGTTTTGAAATAATTGATCTTGTTAGGTTGCAATATATAGTTTCAGGTGAGAATGGGCACTGTGCACAGTTTCCAGGATACATTAGTATATCTTAAAATGCTTTTTAGGTCTGTATAGAGTCTATTGGGTTCTCAAAATTCTTTTAAAGAGAAAAAACTGAACAGATTTGAAAGGAAATTTAAATGAAATTTATATTGAGTTTGATAAAATAGGATTTGTGTTTGAATGTACTACACTATGTAATATACTGTATTGTGTTTCTCATCTGCTGAAAGTCGGTTTTCATGGATTTGATTTTTATGACAGGCAGTCCTCACTTAATATTTCTCCAATTAATGTTTTGTTTTACCATAGCTTACTGTTTGGGGTTTTTTTAAAAACCGTAAATAAATGAGCCAAGCATCAGACGTAATGTTCCCTTCACGTCCCAGTTCACTCAAAACCAATATTCTGATTTTTCAAGACTGTGAAATTCCAGAACATCTGTGAATGTTAATTAGAAGTGTATGTCAATCTACCTGACTATGTCTCAAGAAGCTGGTGTTTTCTGAATTATGCATTGCTAATACTTGGGAGCCTGACAATGTGTGAATGAATAAAATCACGAAGTAAATCATCATTTGTCGAAACGTTCATCTGATATAACATATATTATGATGTTATTATGTATTGTGCATGTGGAGTACTGAATTAAAATTGGTGCATGCTATCATTCCAGAATGTCTGCAAAGCCTTGAATATAGAAATCTTAAAAAAAAAAAAGCATGATAAACAAAATCAGCATTTTCCTTCCAATTTCCCAGCATTAACTCTGCACATAATGATTTTAATACAGGTACAGCCATGGCGCAGAAGTGCAGGTTCGTCTGCAGTTTCTGACATGTGTTTTTTCAACTCTCGGATCTCCAGACCATTTTAGTAAGTCTTTATTTGCTGCAATATTTTTGTTGTTTGGTAGTACAGAACTTGATCGTTAATGGAAGAAAAGACACCGTTTTTATCAAAGCTTTTCTTCTTGCACTATTCAGGGCAATTCACAAGAAATATCCGTGTAAAGGGAAACAGTATTATTTATACTCTGTGAAAGGAGAGTGCTGATTAATTGGCAAGTGAACTCTGGTAGAGATGGAGAATGCACCAGTTAATGATAACTGACAGTTGACTGCCAAGTTAACTTTGATTGGACAAGGCATTTTGCCTTGACATTACATAGAATGTCTGTCACCTATTTTGTTGTGTTGGTGGTGGTGTTGTTTTGAATTTCTGCCAACATTGTGCACTGTAAAATGTAACCAGCATTGACCAGAGGAACCAAGAATGCATCCTTGGATAAGCTCAGCTCAACCAAGCTAATGGGAGCATGATGCTTAGGTGTGTGATAAAGAAATCATGTCAGATAAACACAGTTTGGCCTTTGAATAGTTTGGGAACTTGTGTTCTTTAAAAAACAATTTTAAACAAACAAGTGTTTGAATAAATGCATTGCAATGGGAGTGGCAGGTTCTAGTTTCCTACATATCAAAGTATGGTATCCAAGTTGTCAAAACCTAATTGTTTTCTTACTTAATCACAGAGGTATAAGTATGTCATAAAAAGATTTGTGAACTGGCTGATGATCCAGCTGCGAGAATTAACGTATTGACTCATTAAATAGCTCAGTGATTTTCTGCTAATATTTCGAGAATAAATTGCTGCTCAAGTTTGACATTTGAGGTAAAACATTTGAGTAAAATTATTTCCTGTGCTATCCTTTTGTTATTTCCATGATCATGAATTAAGGATGACCATGGTTCTATTCATTTTAGGTTGACTTAGCAAAGCTTGGTTCTTGAATTTGTTGGAAGTAAACTTTGATCACAGAATCAATCATTTAGGATTCTAGGACAGTTATGAATCAAATATTGAATATAGTTCAGGGTTTGATGATCTGACCCTTTCAAGCATTCTTTAACTACTTTGAATCTCACACAACACAGTTGCTGTTTATTTTCATCCTCAACAAGAAATGCAGAACCTAAACATTTAGTTATGACCATATTTTTAAAAGATACGCTGAGTTATCTACTCTGAAATATAACATATTTTGGATTTTAATTTCCTTGTACAAACATATTGAAAATATTTGAACTCCTGAGTTTGAGTCCACTTGAGAGGAAGCCACATTGTATGGTGGACGATTATGAATTTAGGCTCCGATCATGTAGAAGATTAGGTCGTCGGCTGTGCCTCATTTATCTTAGGAAGTTAAACTGCCAGACCTTTATCTACCATTAATACGTAACTCTAAAAAGGAGCTGGTTACCCACAAAGTCTACACATCTGGGCAGGAATCTGGATTTTGTAACTGTAATTGTATTTTTTTAGGAGAACTTTTCACAGCACTGATCAAGCCATAGTTTGGTACTAATTAGCTTACATCTTCAGAGACTCCAATGTAGAAATAACATGTTTATTGGAGTTAATTCATAATTATTGGCAGAGTTGAAGGAACTCTAACTTATATCTGTAGTTGGGCAGAAAATGCTTGATGTCATCACTGGATGTGAAAGTTGTAACATTGCATACCCCCCCAGCAGATTGTGTAAATTTTTTTAAACCGTACAAACAAACTCCTGCAAGTCAACCATTCATAATCTTTTTATATCAACAGTGGTGCTTGTGTATTGAACATTAACTTTTCCAAAAATACTGACTTTTATTGATGCCCATTTTGGATGGTGGCTTGCCACTTTGCCGTTGTTTATTTTCTGATTTTACAACATTCCAAATCTTGCCCTTTCTATTCAGAGTTTGGATTTAAAGTTTGTATTTTTCTGTTCCCTGCCCAGAAATCTTCAGTTGTAACAGCTCTTGTATTTACTTTAGGGTTAAGTCTTGATCAGGTGGATATTTTGTGGCATTGCCTTGTGGAGGACCCTGAATGTTATGATGATGCATTGCACTGGTTCCTTAACCAAGTGCGCAGTAAAGACCAGCATGCAATGGGAATGGAAACATATAAGCATCTTTTTTTAGAAAAGGTTAGTGAAACTTTGCAATACTTTGACAGTTTTGACATAACTGTCCTAGTTTTGTTTTTTGCCTAGAAACATAATAATTTTAGCCAAGAATAAATGTTAGAAGGACTGCCTTTGCACAGTCTGGAAGGTAGGCAGGTTTTTGCTGTTGGCAGTGACAAGGACAAATTGTACTAGCTCAATTAGGTTAAATCCTTTGGATAGTAATTTTATTGTAAATTCAAATCTAAGAAAATGACTGCAAACTTTTCTTTATGCAAATAGATCTGTGTATATAATGGATGAAGTTAATCTACAGTAAATATCTAGACAGTGTGAGATGTATTATGAATTTATTATGACTAATTAATTTTAGTCTTATCTCCCAGTAGCCTTGAATAGATGCCAGTTTCACTGTTTTCTCATTCTATCAAATTATGCATTATATACTTCAGATGCCGCAGTTAAAACCAGAAACTATCAGCATGACTGGTTTAAATCTATTCCAGCATTTATGCAATTTGGCCCGGCTTGCAACCAGTGCTTATGATGGTGGCTCCAGTTCTGAGGTAAGAAAAAAGTAAAAGTTTTTATAGTGGAGAAATTTCTGTGCAGAGATCATATAAATCCAGTAAGCACTGGGGCAAAGGAATTTGAATGTAAAATGGTTGCCTGTCTGCACCATAATAATACTTGACACACAAACCTTTTCCAGTCTGTAAAACAACATTTCAAAACTATTTTGTTTCCTGTCAGGCAGCCAGTTTTGTATCCAAGTTGCTAATGTGCCTTCTATTGCACGCGCTATAACTTTGTTCACATGTCTGTTATATGGTACTTTGACAAATGTCTTTTGGATGTCCATGTACACCACATAAGTGGCATTGCCTTTATCAGTCAAATCTGTCAAAAAAAACCTCAAAGTTGTTTAGGCAGATTTGCCTATAACAAATTCACGTTTACTTTGTTTAATTAATCCACGTTGACCCACGTGACAATTTGGTTTTAGACTTGAAGATTCAGAACAAAATTATGTCCCTTCAGTCTCTATGCATCCTCTTCCATTTACTTTCTCACCATTATGTAGTATCATCATCAAACTTGAAAATGGTGGACTCAGCCCTCTCACCAAGTCATTGAAAAAGAATGTAAATAGCTGAGTCCAATCACTGGTCCTTGCTGAACAGTAATTGCAGCCTATCAGCCAGAAAATTAACTGTTTATTTTCTCCCATTTTCTATCCATTGGCTAACCCTCAGTCTATACTAATTGGTCATGTGATTTCTAACTTGTAATGACTTTGTGTGACGCTTATTGAATGTATTTGAAATGCGCAATATGCAGTGGCTTCCCTTTACCCATTCTACTCGCAGGGATGTAAAATTTCATTTGGAAGATTTCAACTATTGGGTAATTAAGTTCCACTCTTATCTCCACCTCTCCCTGCCAGCTGCCACCACCAGTGTGGCCAAACCCGAGAGAGAATCACAGCTGGGGATTCATGGCCATTATCAAGGCTGGGAGCAGAATACTTCGATTTCTGTTTGTTTGGCGTTGGCTGCTATAATTTATCCCAGTGGAAGGGTGTGCTCAAGCAAACTGGGATAGAGCAAAAGTGGGGGTGAACATCTGGACCCCGGGGAGAATCTCTCTCTTCCACAATCAGTCCACAAACACTAGCAATTGGTTTGGTTTTGTAAGACTTCACACTTTATTACTCACGGCTGGGCACAGATCATCCAGAAACAGAGGTTAAACACTTCAGTGTTCCTCAGAGGAACTGCGCACATGGTTTAAAACGAAGCCATTTTCATTATTTTCTGAGAGAGGTACAGGCCATAATCGTACATGATTACCAATTAATTAACGGCATGATTTTATTGACAGCTACTCAACCCAAAAATATTTCCTGGGGACCAACTTTGTTTTCCAAAACTAAAGCCATTCTTATCTCATAAACTAAGTTTTTGCACCTGATTTGAAGGTCCGTTAGGATGGCCAGTAGTGTTATCTAGTCTAGTTATTTCTATGTTGTAAAGGAAGCATTGCCTGTTAATCTTTGTTGAGACAGACTGTGATCAATGAGTTTTGAGGAGATTTGTAGCTCAGATTGAGGTTCTGGGTATAGGTTTGCTCACTGAGTTGGAAGCTTCTTTTTCGGTCATTTTGTCACCATACCAGGTAACATCTTCAGTGAGCCTCTGGACGAAGCACTGCTAGTGTTTCCTGCTTTCTATTTATATTTGGGTTTCCTTGGGTTGGTGATGTCATTTCCTGTGGTGAAGTATTTTCTTGTTTTCTTTTCCTGTGGGTGATAAATGAGGTCCAAGTCAATGTGTGTTGATAGAGTTCCAGTTGGAATGCCATGCTTCTAGGAATTCCTGTGCATGTCTGTTTGGCTTGACTGAGGATGGATGTGTTGTCCCAGTCGATTGGAACAACACATCCATCCTCGGCCAAGCCAAATAGAGACACGCATGCGAATTCCTAGACGCATAGCATTCCAACTGGAACTCTCAACAAGCACATTGACTTGGACCCCATTTACCACCCCCGGGGGAAAAAAACAGGAAAGTACTTCACCACAGGAAATGACATCACCAACCCAAGGAAACCCAAACATAAATAGAAAGCAGGAAACACGAGCAGTGCTTCGTCCAGATGCTCACTGAAGATGTTATCTAGTATGATGACAAAACGTCTGAAAGTGAACCTTCCAGGTCAGTGAGCAAACCTACACACAGACTGTGGTCAAGTCAATTTAGGCTTTAGCAGGGTTAAAAATGATTTTTACACAGCTTTAAGCAGAATTGTCAATTTGCAGCCTAGAAGCTATTTTGATATGTTATTTGCATCAAGTAGCCATTTTATTGCCACCTAAGTTATTAAAAATATGTATTAAATGGTTGTTCCTGACAACAACTAATTACCTCCGCCTCTATTTAAGTTTCAGATCCTCAGGAGAGGATTGACAGTAGAATGCGACTGTCTGGGTTATAGTTGGAAATTGGGGGATGGGGAGGTGAATTGGATTGGTATTTAGGAATGTGGTCAACTTCTAATTTGGGAGTTATGAGTTTGGGATGAGGAGCTGCTGAGTGGATGGCTGGCAGGGTACGGTTTGCCACGAGCTGTGTGTTTGTAGATTGGTGTATATGTGTGTGGAGAGAGGCTTCACTAAGTCTTCCGTCACGAGGAAATAAGAACAGTGTGACTAAAATCTACATGAAGGATAACATGAGTTCTGTTTTTGCTGATGTCTCAGGTCACTTTAGTTTCCAGGTTTTCTACAATGTGTATTCACTCATGGAATGTGGATATCACTATTAAGATCATCATTTGTTGCCTGTTCCTAATTGCCCTCATGCTAGTGATAAGTGGGATCACATTGGAAAGTAGTTTGCAAAGTACTGCCATAGTCCTTTGCTTCATTTTTCTATGTAAATAAACTGGAAAGTAGTGTTCTGTTGTTAGAATGTATTTCAATCTGAATTACGTACGTGAACTGCATTGAATGTTAAAATACTGAGGGTACTTTGACTTTATGCTAATATATTGTTCCATATTCTTTCACAGTAGAAGGAAAACAAGGAAAAAAATGTTTCCACCCATTTGAAGATTAAAAATTCCATTACCTTGGGGTGCCTTAGAAGGATTTGCATTTCATCACAGATTAAAACCAAGTGCTGCAGTTACATGAGAGAATTCAGACCTTTTTGTCTTTCGGCCACTGTGTCTGCTGACTAGTTACTACATCAGAATTAAACATGATTTTGCTTTATAATTCCGTAAATGGTGCCTAATCGTATATGTCAGGGCAGCTTGTATAAAAGATTCTAGCATTTTGCCTCCGACTGTGTTAGCTAATTGTCCAATAGTTTCCACTTACTTCTGTCTCTGTCCTTTCTTGAATAACAGGGTTAAATTTGCTACCTCTCAATTTGCAGAATATGTTCTAGAATATAAAGAACTTTGAAAGATCAAAATCAAATGTCTTCACTGTCTTTATAGTCATCTCTTAGGATGTAGACATCGGAGCAGGCAGTGTTGGCATAGTTTACCTTTTGTGTCACATGGCGACATAGATGCTACACAGCTTTGTGCTCTGAGAACTAACACTTGTGTAAGTCGACATGTTTTTTTTGTGGGATTGGAAAAAAAATTCAGTGGACACAACATTTTGAAGAGAACATTAACTTTACTAAATTAAGTTCTCCAGTGCTGTTTCATTATTAATAATTTTGTCAAGTTCCTCATTTTTGCTAGACCCATAATGTTCCACATTACTTTTGAAATTTTTATCTAAAATCTGCCAAATCATATGCTTATTACTCTTTTTAACATTAGAACCTTCCTCGTTTTACTATCTTTACTTAGTCAATCTAGTGGAAGGTGTCGTACCACTGGTTTAGTGACACCCAGTTTGGGTGGGAAGAGGAGAGAAGTTATCCTCTGCTTCCTGGTTAATATGTGCCGCTCAGTAACGTCACAGAAATACACACACTCTTTGGTTAATAACACATTGTGTGCAATTCACTGCCTTGTTTCCTAAACCACAAAAGCAAGTACACTTCCATAAATATCTCATTGGCTATAAAGTGCTTTGAGACACCCGGTGGTCATAAGAAATGCAATATAAATTTTTTTTTCTGAACTGGATCCAGACAGGGAAGTAGAAGTGAGGTCGATATCAGATATTTACTGAACGGTGGAGATTATCAAAAGCTGTTTGGCTTACACTAACTCTCATTTATTTATATTGATATGTTAAACTCAAGTTCTGTATGAACCTTGCATCGAAGGTTGCTTTTGCTTTCCTGCCTATTGGTTGAGCATTACAGATGTAGGCCCACAATCAGTGCACCTTTTCATTATCTGAAAATGGGGAAGGGGTTGCAGATAGATAATTCTGTAACCCTTCAGCTCAAATCTGACCAACTTGAATTTTTTTGAGCAAGTAACCGAGAAGATTGACTAGGGCAGAGTGGCAGACATTGTTTACTTGGACTTCAGTGAAGCCTTTGACAAGATCCCACCTGGTGGACTAATTTCTAAACTTAGAGCACATGACATTCAGGGTGAGTTTGCCAATCTGATTCAACTTGGCTTAAAAGCAGGAGACTGTGATGGTGGAGAGTTGCTTTTTGGACTGGAGTCCTGTGACCATCAGTGTTACAAGGATTAGTGCTGAGTCCACTTTTGTTTGCCATTTATAAAAATGATTTGTATGAGGATATAGGAGGCATGGTTAGTAAGTTTGTGGATGACACCAAAATTGGAGGTGTAGCAGATAGCGAAGAAGGTTTCTTAAAATTACAAAGACATCTTGATCAATTGTGTAAGTGGGCTGAGGCGTAGCAGATGGAGTTTTAATTGCGTTTTGGTAAAACAAACAAATGTAAGACTTACACAATTAAAAGTAGGTCCTTGGACAGTGTTGTAGAACAGAGAAACTCAGGGGTTCAGATACATACTTCTTTGAAGTTTGCATCACATATAGATAGAATTGTTAAGAAGCCATTTGGCATGCTTGCCTCAGTGCTCATACCTTTAGAGTATAGGAGGTAGGATGTCATGTTGAGGTGAGGCCTCTTCTGGAGTACTGTGATCAGTTCTGGTCTCTGTTATAGGAAGGATGTTATTAAGCTGGAGAGGGTTCAGAAGAGATTTATGAGGATGTTGCTGGGAATGGAGGGTTTGAGCTATAAGAAAATGCTGGATAGGCTGGGACTTTTTTCACTGGAGCCTAGAAAGTTGAGAGGTGACCTTATACAGGCTTATAAAATAATGAGTACAAACAAATTGAATGGCAAGTGTCTTTTCCCTAGGGTTGGGGAATTCATGATTGGGGGCATATTTTTAAGATGAGAGGAGAAAGATTTTAGAAAAGACATGGGGATTTTTTTTTTTAAGTATTTATAGAGTCAAAGAGATGTATAGCATAGAAACAGACCCTTCGGTCCAACCCGTCCATGCCGACCAGATATCCCAACCCAATCTAGTCCCACCTGCCAGCACCCGGCCCATACCCCTCCAAACCCTTCCTATTTATATACCCAGCCTTTTAAATGTTGCAATTGTACCAGCCCCCACCACTTCCTCTGGCAGCTCATTCCAAACACGTACCACCCTCTGCGTGAAAAAGTTGCCCCTTAGGTCTCTTTTATATATCTTTCCCCTCTCACCCTAAACCTATACCCTGTAGATCTGGACTCCGACCCCAGGGAAAAGACTTTGCCTATTTATCCTATCCATGCCCCTCATAATTTTGTAAACCTCTATAAGGTCACCCCTCAGGCTCCGATGCTCCAGGGAAAACAGCCCCAGCCTATTCAACCTCTCCCTATAGCTCAAATCCTCCAACCCTGGCAACATCCTTGTAAATCTTTTCTGAACCCTTTCAAGTTTCACAACATCTTCCTGATAGGAAGGAGACCAGAACTGCATGCAATATTCCAACAGTATGGAATGAACTTCCAGAGGAAGTGATGGATGTTACAATGTTTAAAAGACATTTAGATAAGTATATAAATAAGAAATGTTTGGAGAGATATGGATCGAGTGGGACTAGTTTAGCTTGGGATTATGGTTGGCATCGACTGAAGGTGTCTCTTTCCGTGCTGTATGACTATAAGATGTATGAAATATTTTCACCTGAACAGTGAAATCACAATGGCAGATGGAATTTGATAAAGTATTACTGCTTATTGATATGTGGATACACAACAATGTGTTTCTTTGTTTCAAAACAGCTTTGCGGAATGGATCAACTTTGGGGCATTGCTCTAAGGGCCCAAACAGCTGATGTTAGTCGAGCAGCTATCCAGTACATCAATTCATATTATATTAATGGCAAGTAACTTTTCTTCAGTCTTAATAGGTTTAGAACTGATACTAGTTGATTTTCTGAAATAAAATGTAGATTTAAAAACAATTGTGATGCAGTTACAAAATTTGAATTTTTATTTGTATCAGGCCAGTGAATTTCAATTTACTGTAAGAACTTACCTTACTGTAAGAACAATAATTTTTGCTACATGTAATTTAACTTCCTGTTTGGTTGTTGTAGGTTTGGTCAATCTTTCCATGATGTGATATGTTCCACTGTGGAGTGGACACTGGAACCTATGAATGCAAACTCTCACTCTGTTTGAATCATTTAGTTATTGTTTCTAACACTTTGTCAACAGTTTCTAATATTTAAAAAAAAAACTGCTGTTCTTGCTCCATTACTGAACTTATCTAATATGTATAATGTGCTTCACCAAAATAAACAAGTATTATTAACAAAAAGAGAAACACTATTAAAATGTTGCACTTGCAGTCATTGTCATAATTGCAAGAATTCCAAATTTTAAATGGAGAAAAAGGTGTTGGTAAGTTGACAGGTAGATACTGGACAAGGCGTTACCATGGAGAATGCACCAGGGACTGTTATGTCCCAAGCTTTGGTAGCCTGTTTTTTTTTTTAAATCAATACTCAAGTTGTGTAGTATAGGTGATGATTTATACATCTGAGACAGATGTACAATAGAGACAAAACTCAGCATATCAGCAGCATAGTTTGATCCTGCCAAGAACAGGTAAGGTGTCCATACAATTTCTGAGCTTGTATGTGACCCAAAATTGTGCCAGTGTTCATTTTCCACGCGTTAGTAATGCGACAGTGAGACACAGTATCATGATTGAACAAATGTTCATGCATGTTGGGATTGAATAGATTTATTGTAGGATTATGCTTTTGGTATCTCATACTGCTTTTACATTTAATTTTATTCCAGTTATACCTCCACATAGTACTAAGATGAAAGCACAATATGCAACAGCCAAATGAAACATGCCCACACTGTAGAATTGTTTAAATGAAATGTTTCAGCAGTGCAATTAATGACATAACCAAATGTAATAGATCTGTATGATTATGAATTGTCGGAAAGCAAGGAATTTGCACAACTGTATTGACAAAATGCATGTCATTGTTTCTGGTGGGCCTAACTTCACAACTATTGGCTTGCTGCTCAGCATAACACATGGCCCTGTTCTGAGGCAACTTTCAAAAATGGTTGATAAATATATTTAATGAGTGATCTGGTGGCTTGTAAAATAAATTTGTCCTTGTGCTGCTCTCTGTCCACATATATTTGGGCTGCTCATGGTGCACGAGTGATGTCCCTCTATGCCCCATCTTATCTATGACATATGCTTTGCAACATAAATTGGTCGCTTTGCTGAATGAGTAGCTAGAACTTGTCTTGAGTACATTTTCTACATAAGCACTGAACAATTCCATCAATTTTTAGCAAAGACTATGAAAAGTATATATGTATATAACTATGCATACATGATTATGGATGTAATTAGAGTATTTCCTAAAGTTGAATGGCATTCAGCATATAAGGACAGTTCGATACCATCCATTGTCCAATAGTCTGGCAGAAAGAACACATGTTAATTTGACATTACTAACCTATTTGTTGATGTTTTACTCAAGGAAATTGTAGACATTTTTGTCACCTCACTATATCGTGGCAATTGAGGTGCACTGCCATTGGCTGAATTGGTATCTGTTGAATTTATGAACTTAGTAACTTGTGCAGTTGAGTTCATCTTCGATGTCAAAACCATCTATTCCCTAATATATTGTTTTATCATGGGATCTCCCAGGCCCAGTTCTCTTAACATTTTTGTTTAGTTTCTACAATCAATGTGTGTTTGATGAAATGGCCCGATAATCTCTCAGCAATTGTATAATTCATTCGTAGACATTTGCTTTATTGAATCTGCAGCAGCATTAAATAATTTCCTAATACATCTTAATGTTCTCCATCCATGGAATAGTAAAACTAGCTGCCTTTCCTTGATGTGCCAGTTCAGAATTGGGTTATCTTCAACCGTCTACTCAAAGCTTTTCTTCCCTGGTCCATATATACGCGCATGCATTATCACAGTGCCATGCATTCATAAAATTGGTCTATCAACTCCTTATAAGTAGAGATCTCATCATTTTCTCAGCCTGCAAGCTTGATGCTGAAACAGGGTACAGCAGAACTAATCCATGGGATAATGGCTAGCCCAATTCAATTATTGCTTGCTGTCTATTGCAGAAACTTGTAAATGGGCCTAAGGCCTTCATTTCTGGTCTTGGGAAATACAAGGTCTACCTCATATTGCCCAAGAGGGGGAAAGTGAATCAAAAATTTGAGTAATAGGTGAAGCTAGCCATTTCACATTGCGGCATGAGTGGTATTCTCCAATAACCAGACACTACCATCAAACTAAAACAGATTCTGTCTATTACACAAATGAGTAAAAAGGGGTATAAGTTTCTGTGATGCCAGGTATATAGGCTGTACACCCCAAGAGACCTATGGATTACATCAACAGCATATCCTTTGACTGATCGCAACAAGTAGAGTGTTAACTGTTCTTGCAAATTCAGAAGTCTCTCATTTTAGACGTGATTCTCTAATTGAACAGCACTTAGTGAACACACCTACATGTACTAAGATTTGTACTACCAACCAGTTCAGGTTTGTTAATTGGGCTTATAATGTGGTTCACTTGTGCTTATTTGAAGGTCTGTGTGTTCATTGTTATTATCCTGATCAAGACTGCCAAATATGTTGCGGCCTTGAGTGCCAGTACATTTCTTTCCCCAAAAGTGACAAAGTGAGAGATTCCAGTTTCTTTCTAAGAAAACAAAAGCACATGAGTCTGTAGCTTTGAAGAAAGTATTCCGTGATTTTTTAAAAAAGCTCACTTTAAAAAAGTAATTTTAAAAATTCGGACTTTAATGAGAAATTGCTTTACAAAAATATTTGAACGTGTGACTTCAGTTCTGAAAAATAAGTAACCTGATGACCATTACAGGCTTATGAAAACAATTGTTTGAACAAGTACTCATTGCAAACCTGCAGAAGATTTGAAGCATATGGCACACACATTATTTCTCAGTGATTATAACCCATGAACTATTCTGAGTGATCTATTAAAGATTTTGCAACAAGCTCTGTGCTTCTTGCTAGGCAGCATTGAATGTAACTAATTTTGGAACAGTCAGAGCTTCAGTTCCTTAAATGTTACAATTTTCATAGATTACTGGTTTACGCAGTACTAATGGCTGTTAAAGTAATAGATTCCATCAGATCTCACACAGGTCCTTGATCTCTTCAAGTAGAAAGCACTTGTCCATGTAATGCACATTTTTCAGTTAAACAGAAGCTTGGGTGACAAGTGTTTCCTGGTGTGTTCCCACTTTGACGAATCAAAATTAGCACGTCTTTTTGAATTTAATTAACAACTTGAGGACTGTTACCTTGTTCATCATCTATGGCAGTGCTTGATCAATCAAGTGCTCTTGTCAACTAATTGGTACTCCTTTCCTCATGCAGGGTTGTGCCTTTTTGAAATCTGTTATTCTTTTATTTGTCTTGACAAAGCAAAATTAAAACTCTGCCAGCATATTTTTTCAGCAGTATTGATTTGTGATTTGTCACACCGGGGCATCTAAGACGGGAAAGACAAACAAAGCAACTGGTGTCCTTGTTTCACTTTAGTTTTTTCATTTTTTTGGGAAAAAAAATCATATTTTAGAAGTGAATATCTTATGAGGGCAATTGATAAAATAAGTTTGATTTTAGGGCTTGTTAGTGGGGGTAGGTGAGGGAAGAATGTTCAAGGTCCTTCCCATTTGCCCAAAGAGAGCAAATATTGGGAGTTTGAATTCAGAGCTAAGGAGAGACATGTGACAGAGGAAAAACTTCAGAGGAGAAAAGTTAAGGACAGCTGTGGAAGTGTATGTGCTATTGGAAAATTGAGTACATTTGAGAATAAGAGTGAATGGGTGGGTGATAAATATATATCTAACAGCCACATTTCCTGGAAACTCTAACATAAAAACTGCCCAGGTATTGCTACTTTCTTTCCTTATCACGCTATACCAGATCATCTGTCACCAATTAAATGAAAGGATAAAAAGAAAGAGAGAGAGAAAGTAGTAATATGAGTGTAGAAAAAGATTTAAGGGACATTCTGAAAAATGCCAAGAATGAAAACCTTAGTCAGATTTTTAACTCTCCAAGTGGTTGAGTTTTGAATGCTTTAAGATTTCACCGAGATGCAGTCAGATAAGAAAGGGATCATATTCTTCCACTTATTCTGTGAAACATTACAGGATTCACACAGGTAATTTATCAGAAATTTCTTGATTGCAATTTCTGCAGGATGTATGACAAATAAATACCAGTCGGAAGTAAAGTTTTCAGGAATAGACACCAGTACTCACTTTAGTAATGGAAACTGCTTATGCAAGCTTGTTACACTAAACTTAAATTTCCTCTTCTGGTGTTTTAGCACTTCAGTTTTGCATCCACCAGGTCCTCAGTCTTCAGACCGGAGAAACTTCAAAGTCCAAATTAACTTTACTACTTGTTTTCCGAGGGTGCCAGAAGTGTTGCTATCATCTAAAAAAAATTGGATAAAAATGATTTGAATGTATGGATTTACAATGGTAACTGAATTATGTATTCATCCTCTCTTTTATTTTAAAACACTAATGTTACAGGTAAAACTGGCTTGGAGAAGGAGCAAGAATTTATCAGTAAATGTATGGAGAGCCTGATGATGGCATCAGAAAATCTTGACAAAGAACCTCAATCCAGCCTTACTATAATTGAAAGGGGACTCTTGATGCTGAAAACACACTTGGAAGCATTTAGAAGAAGGTAAAACAAAATTTGTTACTTAAAGGCCATGCATATCTCTTAACCTCATTAATTTAAGTATAAGTATTTATAAATGTCCTATGGTTGCGATTTAACCAAACAAGCCTAGCACTTGCACTTTCTACCATATCTATTTGGGGCGGCATGGTGGCTCAGTAGTTAGCACTGCTGCCTCACAGCACCAGGGTCCCAGGTTCAATTCCAGCCTCGGGTGACTCTGTGGAGTTTGCACATTCTCCCTGTGTCTGTTTCTTCCGGGTGCTCTGGTTTCCTCCCACAGTCCAAAGATGTGCAGGTCAGGTGAATTGGCCATGCTAAATTGCCCATAGTGTTAGGTGCATTAATCAGAGGGAAAGGGGTCTGGGTGGGTTACTCTTCGGAGGGTCGGTGTGGACTTGTTGGGCCGAAGAGCCTGTTTCCACACTGTAGGGAATCTAATCTAATCTAAGATTCAGATTAGTTTTTGCAATATGATACTGGTTTGCTTTTCTTTATTCTGCATTATCACCACCTAAATAATTTTGGTTAGTCTAGATGTTTCCAAATGGAGGAAAAATAGCCATTTAACACATGCAAATCTTAATTTGTAAAATTATTTTGCTTTTGCGTCATGCATGGTATTGTATGCTTGCAATATGATATTTTATACATTGCATCACAGCATGGTGGGACACAGAATTATTTAGTCCCTTAATGTGTTTCATAAGTTGTATGACCTTTTTTTTGCGAGAGTGAGGTTTTCATAGTTGAACAACTCTTGCCTTCGGTTACCCTGCACAATTCACTGGACTGCAACTGGACATAAGTCATACTGAAAATCTTGGCTGTTTTCTTTTAACCAGCGTAGCTTAAAGCATATCCCTAAATATAACAGCCCAGCATGCCGTACTAATTGCCTCTGATTTAACGTTCTCCTGTGGTGTATATGTGCTGTAACTGCAGGCTATAATTGCATGTTTAGATTGGTCACATAGCTTGAAAATGTCCATTTTAGAAAGCTGTAATTTACTGAAATTTTGGAATGACCAACCTCATTGGAATTGAATGCTTTATTTAATTAATTGGTTCGCAGTCATTTTAAAATATTCCTTAATTGAAATGCAGACTGATCCATTTCAACTTCGCAATTAAAAGTAGCACTTCATGTTTGTTTTTTATGTTATGAGCAAACACTAAAGGAAAATCCTAATCCAATATTTTAAACATTTTCTCTTTGTTAAAGGAAAAATATGTGACACTTGTTGATAGCAGTTTTGGCTTGCATTTTATCCATAGATT
Source organism: Chiloscyllium plagiosum (assembly GCF_037043375.1). Taxonomy (NCBI): domain Eukaryota; kingdom Metazoa; phylum Chordata; class Chondrichthyes; order Orectolobiformes; family Hemiscylliidae; genus Chiloscyllium; species Chiloscyllium plagiosum. The sequence continues at coordinate 69,203,028 of NW_028270148.1, read as the reverse complement.
TGCATACCATTTGCGGCAATGGCAGATTGAGGGTACAGGTATCAGCAGCCACCTAAAAGCCCTTAGTGATAAACAGTCTTTACCGTTACGAATTGTTTGTCAACCAGCTGGGTTGCCTGATAAGGTAATTATAATTTTATACAATGGAATTATTCTTGGCTGCATTGTTTCTCTCTTCATCTCAATTTTTATAATATTACAGTAAATTTGGATTCCAAGTGAATTTATGTCCTGTAGTAAAAATGACAATGTGAATTACAGAATTTATTCTTAATTGTAAAATAAGTTATTTCACACAATGGAAAATGGGAGCTAAGATCAGATTATGCTGGAAATGCAAGTGCAAACTGAATCTTGCCCATTGATGAAATTTGGCCAAATAAATTATAATTTTGGACTTATTTGTATATAGCAAAATCTCAAACCTTACTACGTATGTATATATCAGAATCAGCATTAGGCCAATCAGTACCTTGGGCCAGTTCTGCTATTAAACAACATGTATAGCTGATCTGTTTGTTTTCTCAACCTTACTTTCTAGTCCATCATGTTTGACTCCTTTGTCAAGAATTTGATCTGCTTGGCTTTGAAGCAATTCAATGGCCAAAAATGCACACAGTACTCCGAATGTGACCTAACTGAAGTTTTATTCAGTTGCAAAATGACTTATTAACTTTGATACTTGGTGCCCCAACCCGTGAAGGCAAACCTGTCATCTGCCTTCTTTGCCACTTGATCCTTTCTCATTCAAGCTGACAATGTTACGATCACTGCTACCCAGGGGTACTGCTGTTATGAGGTCATCTGTTCTTATTATACGTTTCCACGTCCAGAGCATCCTACTGTCTGATCCCTAGAATGTATGATCTAGAAAACTGTCCTGAAAACATTCTGAACTCATCTTCCAAGCTACATTTGTTCACCTGACTCATCTACTCTGTGTGTAGATTAAAATTATCCTACGATTATCACTGTACATTTCTCATAAGTCAGCATTACTGTTTCTGTATACCACAAGGTACAATGAAATTACTGTGTGGATCGAGAGCGTGGTGGTGGAAAAGCACAGCAGGTCAAGCAGCATCCTGAGGCTCATTCCTGATGAAGGGCTTATACCCAAAATGTCGATTTTTGCATGCTCCTTGGATGCTGCCTGACCTGCTGTTCTTTTCCAGCACCACACTCTGGACTCTGATCTTCAGCATCTGCAGTCCTCACTTTCTCCCCATTACTGTGAGGGTACCTATAAACTAATATTGTGAGTGACATTTTACATTTGTTATTTGAAACATGTTTGAGAGAAATTACAAACTTTGGTATTTTATGGTCTTAATCTGGACAACTTAAAGCAAGCACTTAAGATCCAACTTAAAATTAAATTAGTGTTTTGCATCATCACTTTTTAAATTAATATGACTAGATTGATTATCATGGACCGAATGAGAAAGAAGCATTTATGATTTCCTCTTATTACATAATACAGCCTTAGTTTTTGAATGCATTTTGATATGTAGATGAATTGCATGGAAATATTCATTTTTCTTGGTCTTATGTTTTGAGATTCCTACATTACAATGTCTTGTTCTTTATTTTTTCATATTAATTCAGTCTTTGGTTATATTTAATCCTTTATAAAATTTCATGAGTAGGATATCGTGTCTCACTAACTTAATGAGTTTTTTGAGAAAGTAACAAAGAATTGATGAGGGCAGAGCGGTGGACATGATCTGTATGCACTTCAATAAGGCGTTCAACAACTTTCCTCATGGTAGACTAGTTAGCAAGGTTAGATCACATGGAATACTGAATGAACTAGCCACTTGAATACAGAATTGGCTTGAAGGTAGAAGACAGAGGGTAATGGTAGAGGGTTGCTTTTCAGACTGGAGGCCTGTGACCAACCGTGGCACATGGATCGGTGCAGGCCCCATTGCTTTTCATCATTTATGTAAATGATTTGGCTGCGAACAGAGGAGGTATGGTTAGTATATTTGCAGCTGACACCAAAATTGGAGGTGTAGTGGACAGGTGAAGAAGGTTACCTCAGTGTACTACAAGAGAGATTCTGTGAAACGAAGCTGGATGAAAGCAGAAGTCTTTTAACCACGTTCTGGACACCCTTCATGAGATAAAATTGGTTCCACAGGTTGTTTGACATTTTTCTTTCTCAGAAAAATGTCAACACCGATAACATGAGGTGGTTAAGAGATTTTCCTCGCTTGGAAGCTAAAGTGGGTGGTCTGCTAGTTTATGGATATGGAGATACATAGAGGTAGTCACCGCAGAATCTAGCGCAACTGCTCAATGAAACTTGCCAGATGAAGCTGAACAAGAAAAAAAGCTAAAATTGCCCCTCTGCATAGTCTTTGCATTGACAGTAAATAGTCTTTGTCTGGATTCTAAAAAGGTGAGAGCTGTAGCAGCAATACAGTGACCAACAGATATAACAACAGTACAATAATCTTGTTGGTTTTATCAACTGTTTAATAAAATTCTTGTCCAATTTTATGCAGCTTACTGCCAGGAATATGCCATTGTATTGGGGCACAGAACAATAAATAGCATTTACTAAAATCGAGCAACTAGTGACGACAATACCAGTACTGAAATACTGTGATATAGTCACCCAGCAATGCGCTGCCAGCAAAACTGAACTTTGGAGCAGCTCAAATGCAGCAAGGACAACCAGTTATTTTTGTAGTCAGGTGTTGACACAAGTGGAGTGATTTCATGCTCAGGTTGAGAAGGAATATCAGACCATTGGCTTTGCCTATGGGCATGTTTATCAACAGCTACTAATTAAACATGGATAGTAAGCCAAACCAAATCAGTTTCTCTATCGCTGAATTCACAACACACTGAAATGAAAACATTCAATGATCCCCTAAATTGCCCAGTTGTTCTTAACTATATTTTATGAATAACAGATCTTGGACACCAAATTCAAACTTAAACAATAATTAACAATTTGTTATTAATAATTCACTTTCAAAGTACAGATAAATAATGAGGTAATTTAATTAATATCTATGATCTAAAGTCCCATCTCCTTTTGATCATAACTCCCATTCTCGCACGGCTAAGGAATAAATTAAAAATAAGAGTTATAATTAGCCAGTTCATTAAACAGTTTCAAATGTTGACCAGGTCTTAGTGATATTCTTGGACAATGGGTTGTTAACAGGCAAGTAGAACTGTGTGTCTTGAATTCCAAAGTCACTGATTAATGCATACAGTTTCAGAAGATTTCTAGAAATGTTTATTTATTTCTTACAGATTCTTTACTCTGAATATTCAATAATTTAGTAACAGGAGAGAAATTAGAGAGTGAGCAAAACAAAGCAGCACAATCTCAGGAAGCCTCAAAAACACACTGCCTCTTACCTCTTGCCTCAGTGAGGACCTGTTCTTTTCTTGTTTTTTAATCAATATTCTCTAGTTGGCTGGTTAGCTCCAGTTCTCACTTGATTGACAAATTCAACGTCCAATCAGCTGCCAACCCCGAGTTTAGCAACAACTTGATGCTGATTGATCTATGGTGTCCTTCGATCAATAATTACGTTGCATTATTTTCCAAGCCATTTCCCATCTGTCCTTGTTCTCCTCAAACACTAGCTGTTTTAAAAGTTCAATTCTTAACTTCACCTCTCTGTTCCAAACCAAAAATGATAAAAACAAAATAAAAATAATGATGGTCTCTACTCTACATGGAAGATACAAAGCGACAGTCAAGTCTGACCTCTAGTTACTTCAAAACATTTCCCTTAATACATTAGTACCCACTTCAACGGATTTTACATCCATTATAAAGATACCACGTGGATGTGACAGCCAAGCAAGGAAAGCGGATGTATATTTCAGGCTTGCTGTCCAGCGCAGCACTCCAATAATATTACAAAGGAATGTGAAATCTTCTAGATTCAGTGTGAAGCAGTTGTTCATCGTGATCTGGAATTATCAACACAGCAGACAATTGAATGTAACAAGTAAACATCTTGTTCAATCATCTGAACTACCTAACAAATTCCAAACTACTTAGAACAGTTGGAAATTGTGATAAGAAAATAGCCCAAAAGCATCAGGACACACCTATGACTTACAATAGTATATTGACATACTAAGTTGAATTGACAGCCCAAATTGGTATATTGTACAAGGAGTTAAGAGGAAAAATGTTAAAACTCAATCATGTCACCAACATATAGAGCTGGAAATGTGTTGCTGGAAAAGCGCAGCAGGTCAGGCAGCATCCAGGGAACAGGAGAATCGACGTTTCGGGCATAAGCCCTTCTTCAGGAATGAGGCCTCATTCCTGAAGAAGAGCTTACGCCCGAAACGTCGATTCTCCTGTTCCCTGGATGCTGCCTGACCTGCTGCGCTTTTCCAGCAACACATTTTCAGCTCTGATCTCCAGCATCTGCAGACCTCACTTTCTCCACCAACATATAGAGTCTGATGAAGGTGAGATATGATGTTCTGGTCAAATGTGAACAACAAAATCAGGCAGTGTAGTTCTTCCACTGAGTACCAAAGTAAGTAAGCTGAATACATGACATTCCAAACAGACCATGCATGGGGGTTGACATCTATACACTCTCAGGAACTTGTAATCTGTCACAGTAAATTGCTTTTCTGTCTACTTCATGGTGGACCAGTTGACCACTAGGAATATCAACTTTGTAAATGCACACTTTAGCAGATGATATTCCCAACATTATCATGAGTGACAGTAGTTTTCAGCGATTGACATGTTCAATACCACATGTGCCAGTCAAATAGAAAGGCTGAGGTGGTGGTGAAAATCGCCAAGGGAATCATAAAGAAATTGAGCAAATCCCACACAAATATATGCATGACAATCCTCAAATGGAGAAATACAGCTGCTGAAGGCGTGGAAAGTAGTTCAGTAAAAAGGTGTGACTCCATACATAAATGCCATTCTGAATAAGAAAGAAGTAGATGCAGCCAGAAGTAGTAAAAGGTGTGAATGACTAAATCCGTGTAAAGACAGATTTCATTTTGACAGAACTCTGAAGCTGTTGTCAGCATTGAACATTGGCGGTAAGTCAGAGTAAGTGCGCTCAACCAAAGTCAGCCCAAATGGCAACTTTAGATCTGTGTAGAGTAGTTGTCACCTTGATTGTGTGCGATGGGAGGTGGACAACCAGATAAACCTTTGCAACCAAACTTGCCCAACTAGAGAAACTTTACCTTGACTGCAGGCAGCTGATCAGGAAGGGGTTTGATGTGCCAACTTCACATATCTCACATCAAATATCAGGCCCAGAGGTCCACAGCAATCCAATTTCAGAAATGAACGACAAGACACCCTCCGCGGACAAGCAGTTACTTGCACTGAAGTGCAAGTCATAGTGTCAAGGGATGCTTAAGGCCCAAACATCACATGACTGTAATGTTTCCCTCCTTCCCTTCTCTAACCAAAAAAAGGTGGAGGAATAGAGAGACATGTTATTGCAATACTTATTGGTAACAGAAGGAAATAAGGCTTTGGCTCGAGAGGCTTCAGAGAGTAACAGTACAGGTAAGCTTAGGTAAAGTCCTTTTAACTTTTTAGTTTTATGGCAGTTCAGGCAGTCGCATGTTCCTCCTACAGGACATAGAAACTCGAGGAGACTTCCATTGTGCCCAGTGACTTATACCTGTGGGAAATGCACCCAGTTGCAGCTTCTGGGAGACACTGTTAGGGAGCTGGACGGACTCTGGATTATGTGAGATGCTGAGTGCTTAAGAGTTTTAATGAGGTGGTCACGCGTAGGGTGGAAGGAAAGAGTAGCTGGGTGACCACCAGGAAAGGCAAAGGGTGTGGAAGGAGAGTGCTGGAATCCCCTGTGGCCACTCCTTTTGAAAACAAGCATACCGTTTTGGATACCATTCAGGGGAAAGTAGCAGCAGCCAGGTTGGTGGCACCATGACTGGCTCTGGGGCATGATGGAAAAGGATAAAGGTAGACAGGACCTTAGTGATAGAAGACTTGCTAGGTAGGGGGACAGAAACTCTGTGACCAGAAACGGGAATCCAGGATGGTGTGTTGCCTCCCAGGTGCCAGAGTCCAGGATGTCTCCGAGCCGCTGTAGAATGTTCAAGGGAGAGAGTGAGTAGCCAGAATTCATTGTGCACATTGGCACAAATGACAAAGGTAGGAATAGCAATGAGGTCCTGCAGAGTGATTATAAGAGAGCTAGGAAAAAAGTTTTAAAAAAAAAAAAACAGGATCTTGTTGATAAACTCCAGATTACTTCCAATGCACTGTGCTAGTGAGGGTAAGAACAGGAGGATATGGCAGATGAATGTGTGTCTAAAAAAATTGGTGCAGGGGGCAGGGATTCAGATTTTTAGATCATTGGGATCTTTCCTGGGGCAGAGATGACCTGTTCAAGAGGAAAAAGTTGCATGTGAACTGGAAGGGGACTAATATCTTGGTGGCTAGATTTGCTAGTGCTGCAAGGGAAGGTTTAAACTAGATTGATAGGGGTGGGATCCTCAACAGCAGGGAAGCAAATGTCAGGCTCAAAGGAGATACAGTGATCCGAAACAGTAAGTTGAAGATTCAGGTCAGGCTGAAATACAACAGGGAGCAAGGAATGCCTGTTGGACTAAATTGCATTTATTTCAGTGCAAGAGGGCTGATAGGTAAGGCCAATGAATTCAGGGCACAGATAGGTGTGTGGGACTGGGATATTATGGACATATGGCTTAGGGAGGGACAGGACTGGCAGCTTCATGTGCCAGGGTACAGGTGCTTTAGGTGGGACAGAGGTGGTGAAAGGAGAGGAGAGGGAGTTGCATTTTTGATTTATCATAGCAGTAGTCAGAGATGAAATAACTGAGGGTGAGGCTTTGTGGGTGGAGCTAAGAAATAAGAAGGGGGTGGCGACGTTATTGGGGTTGTACTATAGGCCTCCAAGTAGTCAACAGGGATTAGAAGAACAAATATGCAGCGAAATTGGGGAGACTTGCAGGAGCAGTAGGGTTGTCATAGTAGGGGATTTTAATTTTACTAACATAGGCTGGGACTGTCAGAGTGTTAAGGGCTTAGATGGGGTGGAATTTAAGTGCATTGAGAAAAGTTTCCTAAAGCAGTATATAGAGGTTCCTACTCGGTAAGGGACAAGTGATGGAGGTGACAGTGGGGAAGCACTTTGGGACCAGTGACCATAGTTCTATTCATTTTAAAGTAGTTATGGAGAGGGACAAACCGGCCCACAAGTTCAAGTTCTAATTTGGGCCAAGGCGAATTTTGATGGGATTAGACAGGAGCTTGCACGGGTTGATTGGAGTAGTTTGTTTGCAGGCAAAGGGACCTCTGGCAAGTGGAAGGTCTTTAAAAGTGAGATAGCAAGAGTTCAAGGTTTGTATGTTCCTGTGAGGGTGAAGGGCAAAGTTGATAGGAATAGGGAACCCTGGATGACAAGAGATATTGAGGCTTTGATCAGAAAAAAGGAGGAGGTGCAGCTCTGGTACAGGTAACTGGGATCAATGGAGTCCCTGGAGACCTCCAGGGAATACAGGAGTTTACTGAAGATGGAAATCAGGAGGGCGAAAAGGAGGCACAAGACAGCCTTGGCTGAGAAGATTATGGTGAATCCAAAGAGGTTCTTTAAGTATACTAAAGGATTAAGAATAACGAGCGAGAGAGAGTAGTGTCCATGATGGACCAAAGTGTACATGTATGTGTAGAATCGCAGGAGATGGGCGAGGTTCTCAGTAAATATTTCTCCTCTATGTTTACCATGGAGAAAGATGTAAAGACTTGGGGAAGTTAGTGGTGATATCTTAGGGACAGTCCATATCACAGTAGAGGAGGTTTTGAATTTATTAGAATTGTATGAAAGTGGGTAGATCTCCTGGTCCTGACCAGATATATCTAAGAACATTGCAAGAGGGTAGAGAAGAAATAGTGGGGGCCCTGGCTGATATTTTTGCATCATCGTTAGCTACAGGTTGGTCCCGGAAGACTGGAGAGTAGTGAATCTTGTGCCATTATTCAAGAAGGGCTGCAAAGAAAAGCCTGGGAACAATAGACTGGTAAGCCTAACCTCTGTGGTGGGTAAGTTACTTGAGAAGATGCTGAGGGATAAAATATACATGCATTTAGAATGACAGGGTTTGATTAGGAGTAGTCAGCATGGCTTTGTGCCTCACAAATTTGTTTGTTCTTTGAAATGACCAGGAAGGTTGATGAGGGCAGATGGTTAAACGCAATCTATATGGATTTCAGTGAGGTCTTTGATAAGGTTCCACATGGTAGGCTGCTCGGTAAGGTTAGATCTCATGGAATTCAGGGCGAGCTGGCAAATTAGATACAAAATTGGCTTGATGGTAAGAAACGTAGGGTAAAGTAGAAGGATGCTTGTCAGATTGGAGACCTGTGACTAATATTTGGATAAAAAAGGATTGAATGTACAGGGGAAATGGGGTTAGGGTGGATAGACATGTTGGTCGGCATGGACCAGTTTGGGCCTAAAAGCCTGTCTCCATGCTGTAGGATTATATGACTCTATCCTGGAAAAGCGCAGCAGGTCAGGCAGCATCCAAGGAACAGGAGAATCGACGTTTCGGGCATAAACCCTTCTTCAGGAAAGGGCTTATGCCCGAAACATCGATTCTCCTGTTCCTTGGATGCTGCCTGACCTGCTGCGCTTTTCCACCAACACATTTTCAGCTCTGATCTCCAGCATCTGCAGCCCTCACTTTCTCCTCCTTATATGACTCTATGACAACTTGTACCACCACAACTATAAATTATCCAAATTATGCAGAAATGTCATTCCCTGGGGGAAGAACACTCCGGAACAGTCAGTGATAGCATGCATATGTGTCATTAAAAGATCAGCATGATATAAAGACTGTAAGCAATGCAGATGCATTGTCTGATGGGAATAATGATCTGTTCAGTTATGAGAACAGTCATGCATATATATGTTAACTTGGGTAATGCATGTATTTAAAAAGGGTGATGTTTGGATTGAAATGCAATCATGTATCAATGTCCCTTCCTGTCTACTCTGGTCATGTGATCATTAGACATCATGCGTTCATTTCATTAAAGCCCTCACATTGAATTCAGTGCTGCATTGTGCACTCAGTGTTTGGATTGTTTGGTCTCCATGCTTAAAACTTTCCTTTTTTTCTTTCTCTGGACATTTATTTACACAATCTAGTTTGTTTGGATTTGTGAAATTAACATATTTCCATTTGTTGACCAAAACAGAGAATTATTTGTAACAGTGTTTCAATTTTTTTCTAGTAATCTGCATGGTAATACCTTTTTGAATGATGTTTGGTCATCCTTCAAAACCATTGTATTGAATACATCATGATTTCATAATTGAAATGTGTTAACTTTAGTCCAGGTTAGTGTACATTTGACGGAACAGGGAAGATATTGGTTCTGACATGGTGCATTGTCAGTAATGATACTAAGTTTTTACTCCGGATAGTTTAATTTTCTTGATTGAGCAGCGAATAATTCAACATTGCTATCTTAATAGACAATGACAGCATTTGACAGGGATAGTAATAATTGAGTCATCAGCAGTCGTAGAGTCATAGAGATGTACAGCATGGAAACAGACCCTTCGGTCCAACCCGTCCATGCCGACCAGATATCCCAACCCAATCTAGTCCCACCTGCCAGCACCCGGCCCATATCCCTCCAAACCCTTCCTATTCATATTATCAACCTATCCTGTGTAGCATATATTTGCAATTTTTGTGTTGAATTTTCACGCAATGTCAGAAAATTGCAACACTGAATTCAGTGTTTATTATTGTTTGGAATATCAACAGCATAAAAGGGCCATCGTCTAAGTCATAGTCGTGTTAACGACTTCTAATTTAAGTATCACTTTAATTTCACTTTATTGGTTTCTTATTGATGACTGTACAAGTATTGTTTAAATCTAGTTTTAACAGAACACCTTTTGGCCATGATCCCTGACTTCAATTATATTTTAATTCTTCTTTGAACATATATTATGTTGAAGTGGTCTGAATTAAAAAGGCTGTGCAACTGAAATTGATTTCTTCCTCCCCCCATTTACAGTATCCTAATGTTATTTAATATGTAAAATGTTTAATTTATGGAAAAATATGCAGTGCTGGTTGCTGCAGAAATAAATATTGCAAATCATGTTTTTAAAAAAAAAAATCATCTCTGTTAGATGACCATTGAAATGTATCCCAGTGACCAAGTTGCAGACTTACGGGCTGAAGTTACCCACTGGTATGAGAATTTACAGAAAGAACAAATGAGTCAGCAAGCTCAACTCCAAGAATTTGGCCAAAGCAGTCGACAAGGAGATTTTCCTGGTAAGCCAGTAAATAATTTATATATAATTATTTACTTTAATATATTTTTTTAAAATTTTTGTTTCATAATGCTGATCAGGCTTAGAGTGCTAATATGACCACTTCCTCTGGCCTCCAGTTCTGTTCCAGTAGCTTTATCTCTTATATTTTTCTATGGGCTCCAACTCCCCTCTGCCCTCTTGGCTTTCCCTGATCGCCTTCGGCAGTTTGCCTGCCATGGCGCTACTGTGCCCTGATTTGAGCATAAGTGTCAATTTTCATCAGCTGAGTTGTAATTTCAGGTGTTAGTTTTTCTGCCTGTTGTTTTGTTGCCATTGAATGCATGGGTTTACAAATGGTATACATGTTTTATGTGTAGTTTCAGTTAACATTGCTTGCATTTTGGGTTTGGAGATATACAATTTGCTCCTTCAAGAACCACTACATACTAGCATATTCGACTTGCTAGAAGTGGTGGCATCATTCAAACCACCTGTAGATTAAGCAATGGAAGATAGTGAGGTGAAGTCTTTGAATGTATAAACAGTTTTGGTTCATGATTTAAACCTCATTTTGGATCATAGAAGCACAAAAGTGGAAGGTGATCCAACTAAGACATTTTCTCAAATAACCTATATAAAACTGTTTTTGCATTTGATTTTCTAAGTAGAACCCCAAGTATCTTTTGCCAGTTTGGATGTCCACTGATGAATAGCAATATTAGGTCGCAATTCAATGCAGTTGAGTTGCAATTGCATTTTGTTAATGCTTGGGGTTCCCTAAGTGACTGAAAGCATTACTGCATTTTAAACATCTCCTGTAAATCAAGATTTCTCATTTGCAGACAAAAAGTATTGTCTGTATGAGTTCTACCTTTCAACTATACCTCTGTGAACATGAATACATTTGTTCTGGTTAGAAAAATAAATGTGAAGAGTAGAATATAATATGTCAATAATGGCTTCACGAAATGGAATTTTAAAATTGTTTCAAGCAGTTTTAATTTAGCTGTATCTATGCAAGGATATCAAAATAGTAGACTTTGAATTTTCTGTGCTTTTGTTTTAGGAGGTCTTATGGGACCTGTTCGAATGATTTCCTCAGGTCATGAACTTACCACCGATTATGATGAGAAAACACTCCATGAACTTGGATTTAAAGATATGCAGGTGCTTAAAATGCAGTTGGGCAAGGTGGGGGAGTTTCCCCAATTGTAAGGTTATGGCTATATTGTACTATTAAAATGTAAGACATAAATGTACAATTTCTTTTTATTCATTCATGGGATTTGGTGTCACTGGCTAGGTCAGCATTTATTGCCCATCCCTAATTGCCCAGAGGGCAGTTACGAGTCAACCGCATTGCTGTGGGTCAGGAGTCACATGTAGGCCAGACCTGGTAAGGATGCCATTTCCTTCCCTAAAGGAAACCGTGAACCTAATGAGTTTTTCCAACAATTGACAATGGTTTCAATGTCGTCATTACACTCTTAATTCCAGATTTTTATTACATTCAAATTCCACCATCTGCTGTGGCAGGATTCAAACCTTGGTCTGTTGGTTAAGATTCCACTAGACCATCGTTTCCACCAAACTTGAAAATATGATTCCCCAAAATCCTGTCGGGAGGTAATGGAGGAGGGAATGTGTGCTTTGATTCAATGATATATATTTTTCAACTAATGTGTTCAACAATGGATAACTCAAATGTGCATTTTTACAGATGGTATTTGTATCACTGGGAGCCCCACGCAGAGAACGCAAGGGAGATGGTATTCAGTTGCCTGCATCTTGTCTACCTCCTCCCCAAAAGGAAAATATTCCAATGCTTTTGCTCCTTCAAGAACCGCATCTTACTACTTTGTTTGATTTGCTTGAAATGCTGGCATCATTCAAACCACCTTCTGTAGATCAAGTCATGGAAGATAGTGAGGTAAAGTCTTTTGAGTGCATAGATTGTTTAGGTTCATGATTTAAACCTCATGTTTGTATCATAAAGTACAAAAACGGAAGGTGATCTCACTAAGACGTTTTCTCAAATAATCTATTTAAAGTTGTTTTTCTATTTGATTTTGAGTAGAATCCCAGATTCCTTTGTCAGTTTGGATGTCCACTGATGAATAGGAGTGTCAGGTCGCAATTCAAGACAGTTGAGCTGCAATTTCATTTTGCAACATCAGTAATGCATTAAACAATTTCTGTTCAATAATGTAGTGTCAAAGCTTCTTTCATGATCTGTTTCTTTAAGATATGTTCAATATGTGAAGTATTTATGCAGGGAATTTCTAAATATAAGTTACCTTTTGAAGGTAGATATTGGGGGTCCTGAATATTTTGTTATTGACCTGTTCAGGGATATTATGACACTTGAACCTGGGTCTTCTGTTTCAGGGATAGGGACACAACCACTGTGCCATAATGACCCCCTATATTGGGTCTCTTAATTCTTGGGTCATCATTTTGAGTCCAATGCCAATTTTTTTTCCCCCCCTAGAATCGTAGAATGGTTGCATAAACAAAGGAAGCTATATACCAATTGTGTTTGGACTGGGTTCAGATTGAGTGTTTCACTTAGAACCATTACCATCCATTTTCCAAAATTTTCTTTTTCAGCTAACGATAGCCTCAGTTGACTGTCTCCACCATACTTTCGGGCAGTGCTTTTTGGATCCAAACCACTTGCTGAATGAAAAAGGCTTTTCTTCTTCTTGTCATTGACTTCTGCTGCCAGTTATCTTAAATCTGTGCCCTGTTGTTCTTGTTCTTTCCACCATTGAGAACAGTTTTTCCAATCCATTCTCTCCAGTTCCCTCATGGTTTTCAATACTTTTTTCAAATCTCCTCTGAATCTTCTTTTCTCCAAGGGGAATAGCTGAAGTTAATGTTGAAGTTGTGGAAGATGATATGGAAGAAAAAGTAAACCTTGCATTTATATATCAGTTTCAGGTCAACGAAAAAATATCTAAAAGAACTGCATATTAAACAACTGAAGTTCTTCATCCCTAGTACCAATTTTGTAATTCTTTTCTCAACCATCTTTTACATAAGTTGGACTTCCATTTGGGTAGAGAACACTCTGGAGGAAGCAATAGGACCAGCTAGCACTTATTCTCGACTGCATTAGGGATTGGTCCAGAGAGAGCGTCTCCTTATACATAAGCTACTTTTGTGAAGGCTCTTGCCTTTTACTTTGGACCGCAATTCAGTTTGGAAAGTAGGTTAAATCCACTAACATAATTAAAGTTAATAATTGGCTGAGTTTGCTGACGTCAGAGCATGTGTTGTAGTAGTAGAGGAATCTCTGAAAGTAAATTGAAATAAAGAATGATGAAAACCTAACAAATCCATAAAAATAAAAATTAGTTATATAGAAAAGAGAAGAAAGATCTGTTATATATAGTAGAATTTAAGAAGTTTTTTCAACTTCTGCTCTATAATGCACATTTTTAAAAACAAATCATGTGTAATCAGAACCTATCATTAGATGGCTAATGTCAAAAGACAGATTCCATTAATATACCAACTAGCCTTCTTGGAGGTGTGGTTTGTCAGGCAGCAATCCCACAACACTACCCTAACCACACACTTGCACTCAATTCCATCTGCTGACCCATTCTAGAATTAGTCAAGTGGTCAGTTGGTTATTGGATCCCAACTAGACAAGTACTTTGGTATTCTAATGAATAGTTTGCACTGTCGTATCTAACCGTGACTGATTTAATTTCAGAAATTTGAGCCCTTTATTGCCACATTAGCTATTCAGTTTAGTTCTGTTGAGAGATTTAAGTTCTGTGAATGAACTCAAATTCGAATGATTTAATGTATATTAAATTGTGTAAGTCTGAAAAAAAACTCTTTCAACCAATAGTCCTGTCACATTTTAGATGTTCGAAGAGTCTCTTTATTCTCTGAAGCTATTTAAAAATAATATAAAAGGAATTTATTTAGTGGAGTGAGGCAGAAATCCCATGTTATATGCTATAATTAAAGGGTTTTTTTAATTTGGAGTACACTTTTATTCATGTATCATGCCTCACTTGGGTGGTGTGCTGGAAATCAAACGTTCCTGGTCTTGTCACAAAACGTAAACATTTTATCAAAATACACAAAAGTTCCTCTGTTTGCCTGTTTGTTTTGGCTAGGCAAACAGGAAACCAGGATCAGGTTTTTGTACTTAGAAAAATAAAATTACTGTTTATTCCAAATGAATCGTTGCTTACTTGTAGCTAGAATCTGTAAACTGTTGACCTATAACTCTAGTTAAAATGCTAACTCCCTTATAGAACTCCTCCTAAACACATAGGTAGATGCAGACAAGAAAATCACTGATGTTATGAATGGAGGAAAACTGAGAAGACAGTTGTCCTACCCACAGAGTTTGTTGAGATGTTCTCTTTTGCTTGCTTGGGCTTGTTGTTTTTGGTTGTCTGCTCACTTTTTGTTTTTTGCAGGAAGCACAGAACAATTGATTTATAAAGTTTTTGCTTTATTAGTTAAAACAGCAGTTTACAGCATCTAGTGAGGGACAATACACTGGTTTTCTTCAAATTTCAGATATATTCTATTGCAGAGACACACCACGTCTCCTTCTGGTGGTCAAAAGGCTTCTATCAATATAGTCCATAAGCTATTCAGCTACCCAGGAGCCAACCACATACTCTGTGGGCAGGTGGTTTTTTCCATCCAGTTTGTTACAAGTCCACAAATCAATTAGCTGTTTCTTACCATGTGGATTTCACTATATACACCCAAATCTCCCCTTGTCATTTTGTGATGGTGCCAACTCCTCAGCAAAGAATTCTCCCCCACTGCTTAAATAAAGCACCAGGCTAGACACCAAATACAGCTAGTTTCAGTAACCCTGTTTTCACAGCAATTCCTTTCACATGATTGGTTTTGAATACAATACTTTTCCAGTTTCAGTTCATATTCAAAAATACAGAAAAATAAAAAAAGTATAGTCTTTACATGTAGCACAAGTTAGGTTTTGATCTTTGTATTTAATTCATGCCATAAAGTCTGGATCAAGGGTGCCGACCCATCACATAACTTAAGTATGTCGAGGAAAAGTATAAGGAATAATTTCAATTTAAGTTTCCTACACTGTAGAAATAGTTTAAAAGACAAGAAAGTAAAGGCTATGTTACACCTATGTTATTGAGTGCCAATTGTAATTTAAGGTAGCTTCGCAGAATATTTTGTTGTGTTAAAGTTAGAAAACTGAGCATAAAGTGTCATGAAATCAGAGTCAACGTTTGCAGTCCTGTGCCCCTTCCTTAGAAGACCCTTCCTGAGGAAGGGTCACCAGACCCAAAATGTTAGCTCTGATTTCTCTTTCTGGATGCTGCCAAACCTGCTGAGCTTTTCTAGCAACTTTTATTTTTGTTTCTGATTTGCAGCATCTGCAGTTCTTTGGGCTTTTTATATGAAGTGTTATGTTTGGTTAGTTAGGCATATGATCTTTGCCTTCATATTAACTATTTAAGCATCTACTATAAGTATTTGCATTTTGCTTTGTTAGCACAATTCTGACCATAATGAATGAATATGGTGATCCTAAGGATGCATGAAGCTTTTTTAAAAAAAAAGATTTATTAAAGGTTCAGCATTTTAAGTGAAAGATTGATCCATATATTCTCCCACACCATGCATACATTTCAGAAATATTTATAGAATTGAAGAAACGTTTGGTTTCAAAAGTTTTTAGTTTAAAAATAAACTTAAGGGTTTAGATTCCCTCTATTTATTTCATCACTGAACAGTTTTGGGATTAATAATTTGAGTTAACAAGATATTTTTATTTCCTGATGTTGCATGCAGACTGCACATTGCGAAGAATTGCACCTTCATGCTGAAAATCTGTCCAGACGTGTTTGGGAATTGCTAATGCTTCTTCCTACATGTCCAAACATGCTACAGGCCTTTCAAAGCATCTCAGATGAACAGGTGAGGCAACGATTATAAAATTTCAATGAAAAAAGAAATATACAATGGTTCACAATGATGGGAAGTCAAAGTTGCAATAGAAATGATCTTTAATGGTTTTACTATTTTTAGGGCTGTGGCTCAAAATTACTCTAATCGAAAGCACTTTGCAATGTGTGCAGTTACATTTTTCAGTTAGAGTCACTGGGCATAGTGGTATATCTTTGCAAGGAATGTACAACACTTAAGCAGGCCATTTAATACAACTATTCCATGCCAATGTTTGTGGTTCACATGAGCAGGATTGATGTTTTAATAATCCAGATGCCTAGACTAAATACGCAGGGGGCATAGGTTTATATTCAACCATGGCAATTTAAGAATTTGACTTTGTTATACAAAAGCAAATCTGGAAATAGAAACTTTTGGTTTGTCCTGAAAACCTAAGTAATTCACAAATCTTTTAGAAAACAAGACTTAGCATCCAGATTTGTCTGGCCTATAAGTGACTCCAATCCTACATTTCTAGAGACATGGAGATGTACAGCACGGAAACTGACACTTCGGTCCATGCCGACCCGATATCCCAACCCAATCTAGTCCCACCTGCCAGTACCTGGCTCATATCCCTCCAAACCCTTCCTATTCATATACCCATCCAATTTTAAATGTTGCAGTTGTACCAACCTCCACCACTTCCTTTGGCAGCTCATTCCATACACGTACCACCCTCTGCATGAAAAAGTTGCCCGTTAAGCCTCTTTTATATCTTTCCCCTCTCATCCTAAACCTATGCCCTCTCGTTCTGGACTCCCCGATCCCAGGGAAATGACTTTGTTTATTTACCCTATCCATGCCTCTCATAATTTTGTAAACCTCTATAAGGTCACCCTTCAGCCTCTGATGCTCCAGAAAAAACAGCCACAGCCTGTTCAGCCTCTCCCTGTAACTCAAATCCTCCAACCCTGGCAACATCCTTGTAAATCTTTTCTGAACCCTTTCAAGTTTTACAACATCTTTCCGATAGGAAGGAGACCACAATTTCATGCAATATTCCAACAATTTTCTAACCAATTTTCCTGTACAGCCGCAACATGACCTCCCAACTTCTGTACTCAATATTCTGACTGATAAAGGAAAGCATACCAAACGCCGCCTTCACTATTCTATCTACCTGTGACTCCACTTTCAAGGAGCTATGAACCTGCACTTAGGACATTACCATTAAGTGTATAAGTCCTGCGAAGATTTGCTTTCCCAAAATGCAGCACCCCACATTTATCTAAATTAAACTCCATCTGCAACTTCAGCTCATTGGCCCATCTGATCAGGATCCTGTTGTAATCTGAGGTAACCTTCTTTGCTGTCCAATTTTGGTGTCATTTGCAAACTTACTAACTATACCTCTTATGCTCACATCCAAATCATTTATATAAATGACGAAAAGTAGTGGACCCAGCACCGATCCTTGTGGTACTCCACTGGTCACAGGCCTCCAGTCTGAAAAACAACCTTCCACCACCACCCTCTATCTTCTACCTTTTGAGCCAGTTCTGTATCCAAATGGCTAGTTCTCCCTGTATTCCGTGAGATCTAACCTTGCTAACCAGCCTCCCATGGGGAACCGTGTCGAACGCCTTACTGAAGTCCATATAGATCACATCTATCGCTCTGCCCTCATCAATCCTTTTTGTTACTTCAAAAAACTCAATCAAGTTTGTGAGACATGATTTCCCACGCACACAGCCTTGCTGACTATCCCTAATCAGTCCTTGCCTTTCCAAATACGCGTAAATCCTGTCCCTCGGGATTCCCTCCAACAACTTGCCCATCACCGACGTTAGGCTCAATGATCTATAGTTCCTTGGCTTGTCCTTACCACCCTTCTTAAATAGTGGCACCAAGTTAGCAAACCTCCAGACTTCTGGCACCTCACCTGTGACTAGTGATGATATAAATATCTCAGCAAGAGTCTCAGCAATCACTTTCCGAGCTTCCCACAGAGTTCTCGGGTACACCCTGATCAGGTCCTGGGGATTTATCCACTTTTAACCATTTCAAGATATCCAGCACTTCCTCCTCTGAAATCTGGACATTTTGCAAGATGTCACCATCTATTTCCCTACAGTCTATATCTTCCATATCCTTTTCCACACTAAATACTGATGCAAAATATTCATTTAGTATCTCCCCCATTTTCTGCAGCTCCACACAAAGGCTGCCTTGCTGATCTTCGAGGGGTTGTATTCTCTGCCTAGTTACCCTTTTGTCCTTAAGATATTTGTAAAAACCCTTTGGATTCTCCTTAATTCTATTTGCCAAAGCTATCTCATGTCCCCTATTTGCCCTCCTGATTTCCCTCTTAGTATACTCCTACTGTCTTTAGACTCGAAGGATTCACTCGATCTATCCTATCTATACCTGACATATGCTTCCTTCTTTTTCTTAACCAAACCCTCAATTTCTTTAGTCATCCAGCATTCCCTATACCTACCAGCTTTTCCTTTCACCCTGACAGGAATATACTTTCTCTGGATTCTCGTTATCTCATTTCTGAAGGCTTCCCATTTACCAGCCGTTCCTTTACCTGCAAACATCTGCCCCCAATCCGCTTATGAAAGTTCTTGCCTAATACCGTCAAAGTTGGCCTTTCTCCAGTTTAGAACTTCAACTTTTAGATCTTGTCTATCCTTTTCCATCACTATTTTAAATCTAATGGAATTATGGTCGCTGGCCCCAAAGTGCTCCACCACTGACACCTCAGTCACCTACCCTGCTTTATTTCCCAAGAGTAGTCAAGTTTTGTACCTTCTCTAGTAGGTACATTCACATACTGAAACAGAAAATTTTCCTGTACAGACTTATCAAATTCCTTTCCATTTAAACCCTTAACACTATGGCAGTCCCAATCTGTGTTCGGAAAGTTAAAATCCCCTGCCATAACTACCCTATTATTCTTACACATAACTGAAATCTCCTTACAAATTTGTTTCTCAATTTCCCTCCAACTATTAGGGGTTCTATAATACAATCCCAATAAGGTGATCATCCCTTTCTTATTTTTCATTTCCATCCAAATAACATCCCTGGATGTATTTCCGGGAATATCCTCCCTCAGTACAGCTGTAATGCTATCCCTTATCAAAAACGCCACTCCCCCTCCTCTCATGCCTCCCTTTCTATTCTACCTGTAACATTTGTATCCTGGAACATTCAGCTGCCAGTCCTGTCTCTCCCTGAGCCATGTTTCTGTAATTGCTATGATATCCCAGTCCCATGTTCCTAACCATGCCCTGAGTTCACCTGCTTTCCCTGTTAGGCCTCTTGCATTGAAATAAATGCAGTTTAATTTATTAGTCCTACCTTGTCCCTGCCTGCCCTGACTGTTTGACTCACTTCTGTTCTCAGCTGTACCCGTCTCAGATTAATCTCTTCCTCACTATCTCCCTGGGTCCCACCAACCCCCCACCATACTAGTTTAAATCCTCCTGAGCAGCTTTAGCAAATCTCCCTGCCAGTGTATTAGTCCCCTTCCAATTTAGTTGCAATCTGTCTTTGTACAGGTCACTTCTACTCAGAAGAGATTCCAATGATCCAAAAATGTGAATCCTTCTCCCATACACCAGCTCCTCAGCCATGCATCAATCTGCTCTATCCTCCTATTCCTGCCCTCACTAGCTCGT
Organism: Chiloscyllium plagiosum; assembly: GCF_037043375.1. Classification (NCBI taxonomy): domain Eukaryota; kingdom Metazoa; phylum Chordata; class Chondrichthyes; order Orectolobiformes; family Hemiscylliidae; genus Chiloscyllium; species Chiloscyllium plagiosum. The sequence continues at coordinate 69,183,110 of NW_028270148.1, read as the reverse complement.
AGCACTGGGAGTAATCCAGATATTACTACTCTTGAGGACCTCCTTTTTAAATTCCTGCCTCATTCTCTGTAGTCTCCCTTCAGAATCTCAATTTCTTCCCTTCCTATGTTGTTGGTTCCAATGTGGACAATGACCTCTTGCTGGCACCTTTCCCCCTTGAGAACATTCTGCGCCTTCTCTGAGACATCCTTGATCCTGGCACCAGGGAAGCAACACACCATTCTGATTTTTCACTGCTGGCCACAGAAACGTCTGTCTGTACCTCGGACTAGAGAGTCCCCTAACACAATAGATCTCTTGGAACCCGATGTACACCTCTATGCATTAGAGCTAGTCACAATACCAGAAACTTGGCTGTTCATGCTTCATTCCCCTGAGAATCCATCACTCCCTACATTTTCCAAAACAGCATACCTGTTTGAAAAGGGTATATCCACAAAGGATTCCTGCCCTAGGTGCCGACTTATCTTGCCCTTCCTGGAGTTAACCCATCTATGTGACTGTATCTGAGACTTTTTCCCCCTTCCCAATCTGCCATCATCACATACTGTTGCTGTTGCAAATTCTTCATTGCCTCTTCCTCTCTCTCCCTCTCTCTCTTTTTTTTTTCTTTCTTTTCTCTCTCCCTCTCTCTCTCTCTCTCTCGCTCTCCCTCTCCCTCTCTCTCTCTCTCTCTCTCTCTCTCTCTCTCTCTCTCTCTCTCTCTCTCTCTCTCTTTGTTCTCTCTCGTTCTCCCTCTCTCGTTCTCCCTCTCTCGTTCTCTCCCTCTCTCGTTCTCTCCCTCTCTCGTTCTCTCCCTCTCTCGTTCTCTCCCTCTCTCGTTCTCTCCCTCTCTCGTTCTCTCCCTCTCTCGTTCTCTCCCTCTCTCGTTTTCTCTCTTGTTCTCTCGTTCTTTCTCTCTCTCTCTCTCTTTTGTTCTCTCTCTCGTTCTCTCTCGTTCTCTTGTTCTCTCTCTCTCGATCTCGCTCTCGATCTCGCTCTCGATCTCGCTCTCGATCTCGCTCTCGATCTCGCTCTCGATCTCGCTCTCGCTCTCGCTCTCGCTCTCGCTCTCGCTCGATATCTCGCTCTCGCTCGATATCTCGCTCTCGCTCGATATCTCGCTCTCGCTCGATATCTCGCTCTCTCGATATCTCGCTCTCTCGATATCTCTCGATATCTCGCTCTCTCTCGATATCTCGCTCTCTCTCGATATCTCGCTCTCGCTCTCTCGCTCTCGCTCTCTCGCTCTCGCTCTCGCTCTCGCTCTCGCTCTCTCGCTCTCTCGCTCTCGCTCTCGCTCTCGCTCTCGTTCTCGTTCTCGCTCTCGTTCTCGCTCTCGTTCTCGCTCTCGTTCTCGCTCTCGCTCTCGTTCTCGCTCTCGTTCTCGCTCTCGTTCTCGCTCTCGCTCTCGTTCTCGCTCTCGTTCTCGCTCTCGTTCTCGCTCTCGTTCTCGCTCTCGTTCTCGCTCTCGTTCTCGCTCTCGCTCTCGCTCTCGCTCTCGTTCTCGTTCGCTCTCGCTCTCGCTCTCGTTCGCTCTCGTTCTCGCTCTCGCTCTCGTTCTCTCTCGTTCTCTCGTTCTCGCTCTCGCTCGCGCTCGCGCTCTCGTTCTCTCTCTCGCTCTCGCTCGCGCTCTCGTTCTCTCTCACGCTCGCGCTCGCGCTCTCGCTCTCGCTCTCGTTCTCTCTCGTTCTCGCTCTCGTTCTCGCTCTCGTTCTCGCTCTCGTTCTCGCTCTCGTTCTCGCTCTCGTTCTCGCTCTCGTTCTCGTTCTCGCTCTCGCTCTCGCTCTCGTTCTCGCTCTCGTTCTCGCTCTCGTTCTCGCTCTCGTTCGCGCTCTCGCTCTCGTTCGCGCTCTCGTTCTCGCTCTCGTTCTCGCTCTCGTTCTCGCTCTCGTTCTCGCTCGTTCTCTCTCGTTCTCGCTCTCGCTCTCGCTCTCGCTCTCGCTCTCGCTCTCGCTCTCGTTCTCGCTCTCGCTCTCGTTCTCGTTCTCGCTCTCGTTCTCGCTCTCGTTCTCGCTCTCGTTCTCGTTCTCGCTCTCGCTCTCGCTCTCGCTCTCGTTCTCGCTCTCGTTCTCGCTCTCGCTCTCGTTCGCGCTCTCGCTCTCGTTCTCGTTCTCGCTCTCGTTCTCGCTCTCGCTCTCGTTCTCGCTCTCGTTCTCGCTCTCGTTCTCGCTCTCGTTCTCTCTCGTTCTCTCTCGTTCTCTCTCGTTCTCGTTCTCGCTCTCGCTCTCGCTCTCGCTCTCGTTCTCGCTCTCGTTCTCGCTCTCGTTCTCGCTCTCGTTCTCGCTCTCGTTCTCGCTCGCTCTCGTTCTCGTTCGCTCTCGTTCTCGCTCGCTCTCGTTCTCGCTCGCTCTCGTTCTCGCTCGCTCTCGTTCTCGTTCGCTCTCGTTCTCGTTCGCTCTCGTTCTCGTTCGCTCTCGTTCTCGTTCGCTCTCGTTCTCGTTCTCGTTCGCTCTCGTTCTCGTTCGCTCTCGTTCTCGTTCGCTCTCGTTCTCGTTCGCTCTCGTTCCCGTTCGCTCTCGTTCTCGTTCGCTCTCGTTCTCGTTCGCTCTCGTTCTCGTTCGCTCTCGTTCTCGTTCGCTCTCGCTCTCGTTCGCTCTCGCTCTCGTTCGCTCTCGCTCTCGTTCGCTCTCGCTCTCGTTCGCTCTCGCTCTCGTTCGCTCTCGCTCTCGTTCGCTCTCGCTCTCGTTCGCTCTCGCTCTCGTTCGCTCTCGTTCTCGTTCGCTCTCGTTCTCGTTCGCTCTCGTTCGCTCTCGTTCTCGTTCGCTCTCGTTCTCGTTCGCTCTCGTTCTCGTTCGCTCTCGCTCTCGTTCGCTCGCGCTCTCGTTCGCTCGCGCTCTCGTTCGCTCGCGCTCTCGTTCGCTCGCGCTCTCGTTCGCTCGCGCTCTCGTTCGCTCGCGCTCTCGTTCGCTCGCGCTCTCGTTCGCTCTCGTTCTCGTTCGCTCTCGTTCTCGTTCGCTCGCGCTCTCGTTCGCTCTCGTTCTCGTTCGCTCGCGCTCTCGTTCGCTCTCGTTCTCGTTCGCTCGCGCTCTCGTTCTCGCGCTCTCGTTCTCGCGCTCTCGTTCTCGCGCTCTCGTTCGCGCGCTCTCGTTCTCGCGCTCTCTCTCGCGCTCTCTCGCGCGCTCTCTCTCGCGCTCTCTCGCGCGCACTCTCGCGCGCTCTCTCGCGCGCACTCTCGCGCTCTCTCTCGCGCTCTCTCTCGCGCTCTCTCTCGCGCTCTCTCTCGCGCTCTCTCTCGCGCTCTCTCTCGCGCTCTCTCTCGCGCTCTCTCTCGCGCTCTCTCTCGCGCTCTCTCTCGCGCTCTCTCTCGCGCTCTCTCTCTCGCGCTCTCTCTCGCGCTCTCTCTCGCGTTCTCTCTCTCTCTCTCGCGTTCTCTCTCTCTCGCGTTCTCTCTCTCTCTCTCGCGTTCTCTCTCTCTCTCTCGCGTTCTCTCTCTCTCTCTCGCGTTCTCTCTCTCTCTCGCGTTCTCTCTCTCTCTCTCGCGTTCTCTCTCTCTCTCTCGCGTTCTCTCTCTCTCTCTCGCGTTCTCTCTCTCTCTCTCGCGTTCTCTCTCTCTCTCTCGCGTTGTCTCTCTCTCTCTCGCGTTGTCTCTCTCTCTCTCGCGTTGTCTCTCTCTCGCGTTGTCTCTCTCGTGTTCTCTCGTGTTCTCTCTCTCTCTCGTTCTCTCTCTCCCTCGTTCTCTCTCCCTCGTTCTCTCTCTCGATTTCTCTCTCGATTTCTCTCTCGTTTTCTCTCTCGTTTTCTCTCTCGTTTTCTCTCTCGTTTTCTCTCTCGTTTTCTCTCTCGTTTTCTCTCTCGTTTTCTCTCTCGTTTTCTCTCTCGTTTTCTCTCTCGTTTTCTCTCTCGTTTCTCTCTCGTTTTCTCTCTCGTTTTCTCTCTCGTTTTCTCTCTCGTTTTCTCTCTCGTTTTCTCTCTCGTTTTCTCTCTCGTTTCCTCTCTCGTTTCTCTCTCGTTTTCTCTCTCGTTTTCTCTCTCGTTTTCTCTCTCGTTTTCTCTCTCGTTTTCTCTCTCGTTTTCTCTCTCGTTTTCTCTCTCGTTTTCTCTCTCGTTTTCTCTCTCGTTTTCTCTCTCGTTTTCTCTCTCCGTTTTCTCTCTCGTTTTCTCTCTCGTTCTCTCTCTCTCTCTCTGTTCTCTCTCTCTCTCGTTCTCTCTCTCTCTCGTTCTCTCTCTCTCTCGTTCTCTCTCTCTCTCTCTCGTTCTCTCTCTCTCTCGTTCTCTCTCTCTCTCTCGTTCTCTCTCTCTCTCTCTCGTTCTCTCTCTCTCTCTCTCCGTTCTCTCTCTCTCTCTCTCGTTCTCTCTCTCTCTCTCGTTCTCTCTCTCTCTCTCTCGTTCTCTCTCTCTCTCTCTCGTTCTCTCTCTCTCTCTCTCGTTCTCTCTCTCTCTCTCTCTCGTTCTCTCTCTCTCTCTCTCGTTCTCTCTCTCTCTCTCTCGTTCTCTCTCTCTCTCTCTCGTTCTCTCGTCTCTCTCGTTCTCTCTCTCTCGTTCTCTCTCTCGTTCTCTCTCTCGTTCTCTCTCTCTCTCTCTCTCTCGTTCTCTCTCTCTCTCTCTCGTTCTCTCTCTCTCTCTCTCGTTCTCTCTCTCTCTCTCTCGTTCTCTCTCTCTCTCTCTCGTTCTCTCTCTCTCTCTCGTTCTCTCTCTCTCTCTCTCGTTCTCTCGTTCTCGTTCTCTCTCTCGTCTCTCTCTCTCTCGTTCTCTCTCTCGTTCTCTCTCTCGTCTCTCTCTCTCGTTCTCTCTCTCTCTCCTCTCGTTCTCTCTCTCTCTCTCGTTCTCTCTCTCTCTCTCGTTCCTCTCTCTCTCTCTCGTTTCTCTCTCTCTCTCCGTTCTCTCTCTCTCTCTCGTTCTCTCTCTCTCTCTCGTTCTCTCTCTCTCTCTCGTTCTCTCTCTCTCTTCGTTCTCTCTCTCTCTCTCGTTCTCTCTCTCTCTCTCGTTCTCTCTCTCTCTCTCGTTTCTCTCTCTCTCTCGTTCTCTCTCTCTCTCGTTCTCTCTCTCTCTCTCTCGTTCTCTCTCTCTCGTTCTCTCTCTCTCTCTCGTTCTCTCTCTCTCTCGTTCTCTCTCTCTCTCTCGTTCTCTCTCTCGTTCTCTCTCTCTCTCGTTCTCTCTCTCTCTCTCGTTCTCTCTCTCTCGTTCTCTCTCTCTCTCGTTCTCTCTCTCTCTCTCGTTCTCTCTCTCTCTCGTTCTCTCTCTCTCTCTCGTTCTCTCTCTCTCTCTCGTTCTCTCTCTCTCTCGTTCTCTCTCTCTCTCTCGTTCTCTCTCTCTCTCCCTGTCTCTCTCTCTCTCTCTCTCTCTCTCGTTCTCTCTCTCTCTCTCTCGTTCTCTCTCTCTCTCTCGTTCTCTCTCTCTCTCGTTCTCTCTCTCTCTCGTTCTCTCTCTCTCTCGTTCTCTCTCTCTCTCTCGTTCTCTCTCTCTCTTTCGTTCTCTCTCTCTCTCGTTCTCTCTCTCTCTCTCGTTCTCTCTCTCTCTCTCGTTCTCTCTCTCTCTCTCGTTCTCTCTCTCTCTCTCGTTCTCTCTCTCTCTCGTTCTCTCTCTCTCTCTCGTTCTCTCTCTCTCTCTCTCGTTCTCTCTCTCGTTCTCTCTCTCTCTCGTTCTCTCTCTCTCTGTTCTCTCTCTCTCTCGTTCTCTCTCTCTCGTTCTCTCTCTCTCTCGTTCTCTCTCTCTCTCGTTCTCTCTCTCTCTCGTTCTCTCTCTCTCTCTTCTCTCTCTCTCTCTCGTTCTCTCTCTCTCTCGTTCTCTCTCTCTCTCGTTCTCTCTCTCTCTCTCGTTCTCTCTCTCTCTCGTTCTCTCTCTCTCTCTCGTTCTCTCTCTCTCTCTCGTTCTCTCTCTCGTTCGTTCTCTCTCTCGTTCGTTCTCTCTCTCGTTCGTTCTCTCTCTCGTTCGTTCTCTCTCTCGTTCGTTCTCTCTCTCTCCTCGTTCTCTCTCTCTCGTTCTCTCTCTCTCTCTCGTTCTCTCTCTCTCTCTCGTTCTCTCTCTCTCTCTCTCTCTCTCTCTCTCTCTCT